>NC_054754.1:22296257-22616257 GCF_018143015.1 Lytechinus variegatus
AATCGTTCCAAGGCGGAAGGATAAGGGTTCTGTCCAGACCATGAGCGAAGGAAAGAGCTCCTAGGAAGTGATCAGCTTGGTTACCGAAACGACCTGAAAGACAAAATCAAGATCAGAGATTGAATTATGAATATTGCTCTGCGTTCTTTTGTTACACATGTTGAATGCTATCACTGTGTAGTGTGCACAATGCAGGCAAAACCGCTGGCTACTTACTGCCTAAATCTGCAACATTTGATAAGCTTAAACCTTGCAACGACTAATCAGTATTGTTAAGTTATCGTTTTGAAATAGAAGAGAATGTAAAATCTCCAAAACTGTGTATCTCCCTCAAGAAATAGAGGAAAATGTCACAGAATGATGTAAATGTATTACTTTGAGATGAAATGCGAAAGAAGAAATGGTTGTTTTACAAAACAAAAACACATTGCAATGAATGAGGATTTTCAAGGGCTCCTAAAGTTTCTAGGAAGCTTTCAAACATTTTGTGGGCGATTTCCAAAATCACCCTAAGCCCCCAAATAATTTTGTCCCTGCATGTCCACAGACAGAGCTTTATTGAAAAGCCAAAGTTATACAATTGATGCTGGGTTTACCTGGGGGTGTTTCACAAAGATTTAAGTATGACTTAGAGTCGCACTTAAACGTCTTGTTGCGCGCGGTATAAAAGGCATGACAGCATTGGTCAGATCATGCCAAGAGGACGCGCACTACTGCGTATTGATCAATAAGATTGCGCGTTGCTTATAATGTACGCGTCAACATTTAAGTGCGACCTAAGTCATACTTAAATCTTTGTGAAACACCCCCCTGGGCAGCATTTCAAGAAACAGATAGTCAGTGATCTTCACCGACTATTGTTACAACCTACCGAAATCCAAGTATCTGATTGGCTCAGAGCAAGATTTTCACTGAAAAATCACTGAAAAAATGTGTTAATGAAACCTGGACCTGCACGGTGCAGTCATTACACAATAAAGCATCAATACTATCGAAATATGCATGGATTGAAGAAACTCATTAAAAAATCTGTGATACTTTGAGACCATGCTTGCAAACAGTAGGGCGAAAGCTACTGTTAAGATTATTTCTAAAATACCTCCTTGATATCAATGGTTCACCCTCTCACAACACTATGCTTCTAAATCTCTCCTCTCTTGACCCTATACTTCTTACTAAACAAGATGTACAATTTTTTGTCCATTGGATATTTATTTCTGATGACATATCTACAAAGTATATCAAGGTACTATCAGATCATTTGTTTTTCTGACTTGGAAACAGAAACAGCAAAAAAACGGATTATTGAGCCAAAAGTTCTGGCCCAAACTGATTCTTCAGTTGTGATGTTAAACAGAAAAAGGTCAATAATCAATGACAAATATCAGGAATAAAATCAAACATTTGAAAAAAAGTTTTGTTTACTCTTTTCTACTTGTAGAAAACAGTAAACAAAATTATTATTTTGTAAAATTATTTTCTATATTATTTTTCCCTGCATGAAAGGAAATTTAACATTTTCAACTTTTTGCGTTTGTTTTTGTGGTTGAAATTAGGAAAGATTAATCCCTTACATACATGTATATTTGTGAAATGAATTTATCGCTTGCTTTGACAAAACAGTAAATTGAACAAGGATACGGATGAGAAGTCATTATGTTACTTGAGTTGGAAACACAAAAACTTTAATATACCTACCCATACAGGGGCAGTAGACTACATATCCATTGGGATCAACGTTTCTTATGTCAGATCCACAGACGTGTGAGAACAGTACCATAAGATAAAGGCTCCATAGCATTACAGAACTCTTCCTGTTTGCACTATCCACCACCATTCTGAGTAAGCAAAAAAATGGTATATTGTTAAATACTATTGCTAGCAACAAATTCAAACACAAATCAATAGAATAAGTGAACTAAATATTATGTGCTTTCATAGTACATATGTCAGGGAATGCATAATAAGTACCCTTTATCATTATCAATTCATCCACCGACATCATCATCATCTTTTCCTCTTCTTCTTCTTAATCACCATCATCATTGTCCCCATCATCTTCTTCATCATCATTGTCATCATCATCATCATTATAATTGTCCCCATCATCTTCTTCATCATCATTGTCATCATCATCATCATTATAATTGTCCCCATCATCTTCTTCATCGTCATTGTCATCATCATCATCGTCATCATTGTCTCCAATCATCTTCATCATCATCATCATTGTCATCATCATCATTGTCATCATCATCATCACCATTACCACCTTCAGGACAAGTCCAAGATATTGTGCACCTTACATAAGGCATTCATATATGTTCGACCTATTTAACAAGTGGAATGCCACTGGCAGTCTTGCCTGCATTACACAATATAGCAGCTATGCTGGCTTTGAACACAAATACTAATTATTCACAGAAAAAAGTGAATACTTAATTAAACAAGTGGAATGCCTCTGGCCGTCTCACCTGCATCACGCAGTTCAATATAGTAGCAGTGCTGACTTTGCATACTACTCTAACTCGCACAAGATGTTCAGTGATACATGGTTACTCTTATGTCCTCTTTTTATGAACTAGACCAATAAACTTACAGAGATATGATGGTTATTCAACAAAAAACCCCAACATGGCCAAAGTTCATTGACCTTACATGACCTTTGACCTTGATCATGTGACCTGAAACTGGAACAGGATGTTCAGTGATACTTGATTACTCTTATGTACAAGTTTCATGAATCAGATCCATAAACTTTCAAAGTTATGATGGTAATTCAACAGATACACCCAATTCGGCTAAAGTTCATTGACCTTTGACCTTGGACATGTGACCTGAAACAAGCACAGGATGTTCAGTGATACTTGGTTACTCTAATGTCCAAGTTTAACGAACTAGACCAATAAACTTTCAAAGTTATGATGGTAATTCAACAGATACCCGATTCGGCCAAAGTTCATTGACCCTAAATGACCTTTGACCTTAATCATGAGACCTGAAACTTGCACAAAATGTTCAGTGATGCTTGATTACTATTATGTCCAAGTTTCATGAATAAGATCCATAAACTTTCAAAGTTATGATGGGAATTCAACAGATATCCCCAATTCGGCCAAAGTTCATTGACCCTAAATGACCTTTGACCTTGATCATGTGACCTGAAACTTGCACAAAATGTTCAGTGATGCTTGATTACTATTATGTCCAAGTTTCATGAATCAGATCCATAAACTTTCAAAGTTATGATGGGAATTCAACAGATATCCCCAATTCGTCCAAAGTTCATTGACCCTAAATGACCTTTGACCTTGGTCATGTGACGTGAAACTCATGCAGGATATTCATTGATACTTGATTAACCTTATGTCCAAGTTTCATGAACTAGGTCCATATATTTTCTAAGTTATGATGACATTCCAAAAACTTAACCTCAGGTTAAGATTTCGATGTTGATTCCTCCAACATGGTCTAAGTTCATTGACCCTAAATGACCTTTGACCTTGGTCATGTGACATGAAACTCTAATAGGATGTTCAGTAATACTTGATTAACCTTATGGCCAAGTTTTATTAACTAGGTCCATATACTTTCTAAGTTATGATGTCATTTCAAAAACTTAACCTCAGGTTAAGATTTGATGTTGACGCCGCCGCCGTCGCCGTCGGAAAAGCGGCGCCTATAGTCTCACTTTGCTTCGCAGGTGAGACAAAAATGTTCATTGACTCTAAATGACCTCGATCATGTGACCTAAGACTCGTTCAAATCGAACATTGATACTTGATTACCGCCCTTATGTCCACGTTTCATGAACTATATCCATAAACTTTCAAAGCTGTGATGGCAATTCAACAAATATCCTCAATGTGGCCAAAGTTTATTGTCCTTGGTCATTTGACCTGAAACTCACACAGGATGTTCGATGATACTTGATTACTCTCATGTCTTAATTTCATGAACTTGATCCATATACTTTCAGGTCATGCGTCATGAGCTCGCCCCCCAAAAAGGGTGGTGCTGTTACACATTTTGGCTTCGTGCTATAGTAATTCTTAATTATTTTCAAAACCATAGAGACTATTCCAACAAATTTAGTATCATTTTAAAGCTGAATTAATAAGGCAATAGCCTGGAAAGTTTCATCGCTGTAGACTTAAGAGAACTTGACTTATAGCTCTCAAAAGTCAGGACACCAGAGGTGATGAGGGGTGGTGCCGGAAGCGGCGCCGCCTGTACAAAGTCAATGGGAAAATACGAGTTATGGTGAAATTTTGGGAAAACATCAATATTTTTGTCAAAACTTGGCCTAAACCTACAAACTTGGTATCAAATTAAAGCTAACATACTCTTCTTTACTGTCTAATGATTGAAAGTAGGTTTGGCCATGTCATAGACCTGTGTGATAAGGTTGAAACATAAAAATCTGATAAATAAAATTTGCAATGTCTTAATTTTTACATTTCTTCCAGATTGACACATATTTGAATGACAGTTATTGTTTAGCACTAAACTTGCATCAATTACAATTCTGGGGGATGAAAATACTGCTTAGTATCAAGGCAAATCATCCAAATTATTAACTGACAAAGGTCAATGACCTTCAAACATCCAGAAAATGTGTTACAAAATTTAGAAGGTTTAGCATTATTTTCTTAAAAGCACCAAGTTTGTACATCTTCACTGATGTCTTATTACACATTCGTGTATATTTCACTAAATACAAACACTGACATTAAACAATAAGTATCTGTGTGAAATGGTCAAATTGACATAACCTACCTCAAATGCTATCATACCAAAGGACTGCATACTATATTTTGGATTTGAACTCATCAAACCCGCCATGGCTTTAAACCATCAAACACAGACTATGTGGATATAATGTGTGCAATTGCACTTTAGAAACTTCTTTCATGAAGCTGCAGTAGTCATATAAATATATGTATGTTTGTACATATAGCATCTGCAAACTTGTTTCAGTCTTTACTCCTGAACCTATAGACATTGTCTCTTGCATGTCATCATCACTTGGCAGATCATTGTAATAAGAGCCTCGGTAAGCAAATTGTGTAACTTACATTTCAATTGTTACTTTTCCTTTGAATTGTTTATGTACCTACATGTACCATCAATTCCTTTTAAAATGTTAATAACTTATAAATTCTGATGTACAAGGCAAAGAAAACCCAACAAATGTTGGTATTGCAAGCGTTATAACACCTGATATATAGTATACGATTCCTGAAACACATGATTTTTTTTGGCTAAAGTCGGGGTCAATTTTCTGATCACTAATTGAACATGAAATATGGTTAGAAAGGTCTGAATGTGTTCTGTCATAATATAGCATTATTTTTGTCATAGGGGGACTACACAAAATTTTATGACAAAAACCATGAGATTAAAAAAATATCAGAATTTCCCTATTCAAGTCCCTGTAAAACTGTTGCCTTATACCTAATACTAAAATGTCATTATTGATGTACCATCGCCTATTTATCGATATACATTGCATTGTTTGCATGCCTTTGTTGTTCACACTTATAAAATGGCAACAATGATCACTTTCTCTAAGCATGCATTTGGCCAGAACTCCAGATCCCAATTGTTATGGGTAGTGAAAATTGCATGCTTGGTTCTGGTCAAGCGATCGTTGCATAATTTTGTTTGTAAGCTTTTACCACATTCATTTACAAAAAAGAACAACAATGCCATTCCTAATAAGCATGAAAGTACCTTGTTCATATGTGAATACCAGACCCTGGTTAGTATGGGTATTCCTCGACTTTTTTTATCTCCGTTTTTTTTTGTTGTTTGTTATTCATTGTTCAATACTTTGATGCATGTTTCTAATCGTACATTTGTTACACGCCTTTTTCCCGATTATGTCATAATAATGCATTCTCTAAACATACTTTGACTCAATTGAGATTGCTTTATTCAAATGTGAATGTTCGACCCTGACCGGTTTAAGTATAGCTTGTCTTTGGCTAAGCGACGCTCTTGTATTTTTCATTGCTTTCATGGAAGCTTTTAAAATGCTCATTGCCAATTTTCTCTTGTGTTTTCATGAATTTTAAAATTTAGACTGGCTGATTGGTATTGATTGGCCTGGTATAGCGTACTCTCCTTTGTTATGTATTTATTGCTCTGGTGTATATTTTTTTTTCATAGAAAATTGCCTGTTTGCATGTCTTTACCAAAATTAGCAACAGCAACAATTTTATCTATTTTCAATTGTACGTGGCAAAAATTATTGTCGCCTCTTTTCATGTCCACAATATGGATTTTGCTTATATTGATATGCTTAATCTTGTTATTTGCCAACCTGTATGGGGTTATCGTTATTTTTCATCATTTGCATTTCTTATATTGATTTTTTTTCTTTGGGCATCTCTCCAGTAATTATCAATGATGTATGTTTACCATCTTTGCTCTCTGACGCGTTTGTCCGCTCTGCCTACGAAGATTTCTGCTAAATGCTGCCCTCTCTCGAACTTTTATGAATTCGTTATTTGTTTTTATGTGTTCGTGTTTCTATGTATCTCTGTTACTTATTTGTTCCCACACAGGACCTTTTATTTTAATTACTCTTCTTTTACCAACTCAATGCCGAAAGTAGTAGTGAATGTTGAGACACTAACTGTACTTCCGTGAATACTTTAACTGATATGCCGTTTTATTCCTTGAGTAATGATGACCTCTCCATTAATTTGAATACACATAATTCAAATGGCAACCCTCAGGCTAATTTGGCGTACAACCACTTTGTAGCAAACAACATCAATGCATCATCAGAACTTCTAGATTTTCACACTGATCATGACTTAATTCGCAATCCTTCATCAGAATACATCACTGAACTTCAATTCAAAAACACTAGTAAACAATTCTCCAAAGATATTTTTTCTTTATTACATTTAAACATAAATAAAGCATAAATAAACATTTCGAAGAGTTCCAACTGCTTTTAGACAATAATTCATCTAGACATTCGTTTTCCATTATTGGACTTACAGAAACTTGGTTAACTGATGAATCCAATATTCCATTTGCATTAGATCAATATGATTTCGTTTTTAATAACAGGAAAGATAGACATGGCGGTGGTGTTGCGTTATATGTTTCCCACAATTATGAATACAAAATTCATGACGAAATCACTACTATGAATGAATATGTAGAGTCACTTTTTATCGAAATCAATGTCCTAAATTCCAAAAATATAATTGTAGGTGTTATATATAGACCACCAAATTCCAACCACAATGATTTTTTACTTTATCTTTCTAACTTAGTTAGAAATCCATTGTTGGTGAACAAAGATGTTTTTATATTAGGAGATTTTAATATCGATATATTGAAGCATGACAGCAACAATACTGCCCATGAATTTCTTGAAACATTTTTGACTTCTTCATATTTGCCATTAATATCAAAACCCACTCGCATTGCAGATCGCTCTGCAACCCTTATTGATAACATATTTTGTAACATCATGCCGTCTCCTGATTCTGAAATAATACTATCCGATCTGACAGATCATTTTCCCATTATGTCACATTTTCCCCTTAAAAATTCGTGTATTAATCCTTCCAAGCCATCAAGGCGGAGACCTACTCCCGAGAATCTTGCAAGATTGGGTGTTTCGTTAGAATCTGTTGACTGGTCGCCTATTTATAACAATAACGATGTAAACACATGCTTCAATAACTTTCTTAATATTTTTAACAGTGAATTAGACAAGCATATTCCAAAAGTAAAAGATAAACAAACTAACTACAAAAAATCACCGAGACTTCCTTGGATATCCAAAGCACTTTTGCGTTCAATCAACAGAAAAAACAGTTTATATTATAATTCCAAACTTAAAGGTACTCTTCAGGCAAAAACTAAATACACCACATATAAGAATACTTTAACTAAAACAATACGTTTGGCAAAGAAAAGATATTTTACTGATCAAATAATTCTGTATAAACACGACATTCAAAACACATGGAAAGTTCTTAAACAAGCCATGAATTTATCCAGTAACAAGTCCGATATAACTGAAATTAGGTCTAACGGTGATATTATTGGTGATCCTGAAAATAAAGCTAATATTTTTAATGACTATTTTTCATCTATAGGAACTAACCTAGCTCGAGACATCCCCCCTTCAACAAAACACTTTCATGATTACCTAGGTACACCTAATTCTAGTTCAATATTTTTCACTCCCGTAGTCAAAAAAGATATTACTGACGTTGTATCTAATTTGAATAATAAAAAAAGTCCTGGTTATGATGATGTCAATAACTTTATTTTAAAAGGTATAATATCTGAAATTATCGATCCTTTGACATATATTTTTAACCTTTCTCTAACCTCCGGTCAAGTCCCTGATCGCATGAAAATTGCCAAGGTCATTCCATTGTACAAAAAGGGTGACAAGTTAAGTGTCAGTAATTATCGCCCAATTTCTTTATTATCATCCTTGTCAAAAATTTTAGAAAAAGTGGTTTATAGCAAAACAATTGATTTTTTTAAATCTCACAATATTTTTTCTAACTTTCAGTTTGGATTTAGAGAAAAACACAACACAGAACATGCACTATTGAATTTCGTTGATAAAGTGGCCCACGCTTTTGATAATTGCTCACATTTAGTCGGCATTTTTCTGGACTTCTCCAAGGCCTTCGACACCATTAACCATGATATCTTATTACATAAACTTTCTCATTATGGTGTGCGCGGGAAGGCCTTGGAGTGGTTCAGAAGCTACTTGTCCGACAGACGTCAATTTGTATCTTTGAATGGTCATGCATCCAACATGCAATACATTAATTGTGGAGTCCCGCAAGGCAGTCTGTTAGGCCCTTTATTATTTATCATTTATATTAATGACTTTTGTAAATCATCTGATATCCTTTCGTTCATTCTTTTTGCAGACGATTCTAATATATTTTATTCCCATAAAAATCCATATACCTTAGTAAATACTGTTAATAATGAACTTTTAAAAGTCACACAATGGATAAGATCCAACAAATTGTCTCTTAATCTACTTAAAACTAAATATATGCTATTTAGCAATTCCATTGATACACTTCCCATGGACATTGTTTTAGATGACACTAATTTAGAAAGTGTCACATTCATTAAATTTCTCGGTGTTACCGTTGATAATAAGCTTTCCTGGAAATACCACATAGATTGTATATGTAAGATTATTTCGCGAAATATTGGCATTATCAATAAACTAAAATATCATTTTTCGTCGTCATCACTTTTAATGCTATATTCTTCCCTGATCTTGCCTTACTTGAATTATGGGATACTTGCCTGGGGCAGCACCCACCAAACCATTTTAGATAGACTGTTATTACTGCAAAAGAAGTCCCTTCGTGTTATTCATAATTCAGCTTTTCGTTCACACACTGACCCACTATTTTTTTATAGCAAATTGCTGAAGATAAGCGACCTATACTTATTTCATTTAGGACAATTTGTTTAAATTTGACAAAAACACACTTCCACGTGTATTTGATTCTATGTTTCCTCTTAATCGGTCTTTTCATAATTACCCTACTAGGCAATCTAACGAATTTCATTTACCCCGTTTTAGAACTTTATTGGCAAAGAGTACATTTATGTTCGATGGTCCTAGATTTTGGAACTCCCTCGACATTAACATAAAAAACAGCCCTTCCATACATTCTTTTAAAAGAAAACTGAAAAACTTCTTACTTCAATCCTACCGAGGTCTTCATTACTAATTCCCGCTTGTTATCATCTCCTCTCAGACTTCAAGTTATGTTTTTGTCTTTATCATTTTGTTTTATCCTCTCTTTTCGGTCGTAATTTGTCCTGATTCTATTTTACGTTTATTCTACTTTTGTCGTCCTGTTTTGTTTTTTCTTTTTTCTTTTTATTATTTCTTCGTTTTGTCTTGTTCTGTGAGTTATCCTGTTCTTTTTCATCTATTCTGTAAATCTTCGTAGGCAAATAGCAACCATTGCGTCTCTCTCTCTCTCTCTCCTCTATTCTCTTCCTTTAGGGGGGTTCACATTATACAAGCGATGCTTTTGAGTGAATCCCCCATTTCCACAGATACTTTTCTTTCCAAAGTATTATAATTTTTTCTATAAAATATTTTGTATTTTTTTTTTATATGTTATTATCATTAATGTATTGTAAATATTTGTTAAAATGTATGAAAATGATTTGTATATTTGCTATTTCTGTTGGAAATAAAATCTGAATCTGAAAAAAAATCTGAATCTGAAAAACTATTTTTGAGTGCAGATTTGGATTCCTTGTGCAATTTCCTTTCAGAAAATGTATACTTTTGCTATCATTGGGTGTATAATGTACTTTGTCAGATAAATGTTTTTAAAGTTGAAAGTGCGTTGCGAAAGCAAAAATCACCATGTAACGCAAAAGGGGGCGACCTCATGACACATTACCTTCAAAGTTATGATGACATGTCAAAAACTTTACCTTGGTTAGCACTGGATGGCTATAAAGGCTATAAAATATTGACATTATTCATCCTCATGGCAAATTAAAATCTAGTCTGAAGTTAAATTTGTAGGTGCATGGACATAGAGCCCATTCATACAGCATAAAGGTACAGGCCTACATGTACATGTAGATCTTCAGTATAGCTATGGTGGTGTGACCTTAATAATTGAGTGTTACCTTATTTTGCGCACGATTGAATAAGTGAATATCTCAATATCTAATCAATATCTTGAAATACCGATATCAATCACCAACAGAAAAAGAAACCCATATATCAGTATTGTACTTTCTGCAAGGTAAGATCTGCATCTGAAAACAATGGCAAAATTTTGTTACCTGTTGTGTCTATTCAGAGAACTTTTCGACAAGCATCAAGAAATCGCCATTTTGCAAGCTTACCTCAGGTCTTCCTTCAAACAAAAAAAAAACGTACCAATTTCCTTTTAACCTCCATCTGATACAATTGTTACATTACCTTTGTCTGGTTGTATTCATTTTTAAAGCTTTGCTAAGCTTCATCGTGTGCAAATTAAGGTCACACTTATTTATAAATACTTGGTATATGTCTAACACTAACAGTCTATGGCACTTAATGGGCTGAGCGAGCACTAATCGATCGCCATAGGCATGGCATATGCCCGGGGGGGTACTCGACCAAAACAGTGGTGGGGGTGTGCCGCGGGCGAGACAAAAAACGGGGGCCTTGGAGCGGGCTTATTGTAAAAAGGAGGGTCCTCAGAACGGGCTTCAGAACGACAAATGTTTGTGAAAACGGGGGTCCTTGGAACGGATCGCCAGCGTGTGAGTGCGTATGCATCCCTACGGAACGGTCATGCATGCATGATGCAGCTAGCGCGGCCTCCGCCGGGGAGCTCTGTGGCCGCTTTTCACCAAAATTGCAGCTCATTCAATGCGATCGGAGCGGCGTAACGAAAAATTTGCGAAGCTTTGGTCCCCTCCGCGGCACATACCCACTATGCATTATATACTGAGTGCCCCCCCCCCCCGGGGGCATATGAGCGCGATACCAGCAAAACTTTTTCCCCTATTCATAATTCAAGTGACTTTGACTCTTCTATGTTGTTTATGGTGGATTTTGTATGAATTGTGAGAAATTTTTGATTGAATATGATACCAATTATCAACTTCATCTATAGTATAAATATAGAATTTTTCAAAATGTGGGCAATGAATGCCAATTGAATTATAGGCTTAACACAAGTATGGAAGTTTTCCCATGTCTGCCCCCACGTGTATCTGCACGATTCTAGTAAAAGAAGATACACAACGAACACAAACTTTACATGCAATAGTAGTAGGCATTATCGTGATATAGGGAACCACCATTCACTTCATACAGCAGCGCTTTATTCAGTCACACACACGGTTCCCTATTTCCACCTCCATTCACTTTGTACACAAGTGCGCGTACACAAATCTACGAGTGGTTCCCAAAACCACGATTTGGCCCAATAGTACATAGACAGGTATTCATAAAACATACTTTATTCAAAATGGTGAAAAAATAATATTGGGCATTTCTTGTGACAGCCTCAAAATGCAGACAGAGGTCTCCAATATTGGCCGTGCGCCTCTACTGTTTATTGTCCGATTTTTCTCAAACTTTTGTTGATCTGTTTCTTTGATTTTTCTGTTTTCACACAAGCTATCTTGTTCCAATGGTTTCATTCTCCTTTAAGGTCACACTTTATAAATACTTGGTATTCTCAAAATTAAGCACTGTCATGACTAGACTGTGTGTGTTCATATGGCATGCATGCGTTTTGCGCCCATCCCGGATTTTTACTTAGATGAGCGGTATTAATGGCGTCTGGGCATTGGCCGCTAGTCCTTGGTTTTTTTCCAAGAAATCATAGGCCTATATTTCTTTCAAATTTTTATGAGATATTTGGGAACAATATGTTTATCAACTGAAAAATTTTGTGAAATAAGAAATTTATGTTAAAATCTAGACTTAACTCAATTAAGTCTGCGCACCTAAACTTGATTTTTTTTTTTTATTTAAAAAGTTAAATTCTTTGCCCGGCAGACTTTGCCTTTTTTGAACCACCGGCACCAATCACCATTTACCTTATTTTGGTGGAGACAGTCACCTATAATAGATGGAACTCTCTATTCTGTAGACGTCTTGGTAAGCAATAGACCTCTTGCACCTTTTAACCCAGCAGATACAGGTCAATTCATCGAGAAGCAGCCATCATCCTACGTGAAAAAAAAATGCCGCAGGGTGCTGAGAGACCGGTCATAGTGCAAAGAGTGCCGGGAGCTTCGGCTGGAACGCTCGCTAGCTCTCGCTATTCACACCCACTTTTCAGGCTGCTTGTGATGACGTGCTATTGCTATGGTATCATTTACGTAGCAAATAAAATCAAAAAAACATGTACCAATTTTTCCATCGAATTTCCTTTTTCCCTATTTTTGTCTCTCTGTATATCTATCTGCCTTTCTATCACTTCCTAAGAATTTGCAGTCAACGTAAATTTGTTTCTTACATTCTCTCTTCCATCCAAACTCTCTGCTTATCCCTTATTTCTATTCCCTTCCCATATGGCAAGTTTCACTGCTAATATAATTCCTCCATTAGCCTATATATTTCTATGCTGAACTTTTATTATAATGTTACTTATCTTTCTAAAAATTTACTTCATGTAAATTGATCCCTTCATCCATTGCCGCCGATCACTTGAAATATGTATATACCAATAATATGTACATATCATATTGGTATACATAATTATGTATATACCAATAAATTGTATATATGTATAGTACGTACAAATGAATAAATTAAAGATAATTATAATTTCAGAATTTATATTAGCCGCTTCTTTGATCAGCCTAATTGGCATATAGGGTTGCTGGATTGGGCGTAAAGATAGGGGGTGGGGGAGTTGGGAGCCATGCCTTCTCCCAGTATTCCAAGACGTAGCAAAACAAATGATGACATGAACAAATGGGAATAGAAATATGGGCCCCGTCTAACAAAGAGTTGCTATTGATCCGATTAACCACAACTATGGAAAGTCAGCAATGCCAACATTCAAAATTCATGTTTGCCCAAAATATTTTTTAGATGATGATGTATACACTCATACATTTCATAGGTGTCTTGATAATTTGGTGTGTTCCTTTTTGGTTATAAAGGACATGTTGCAAATTTCCTGTATAAAAATTATTTTTTTTTGTATTGAGTAGTTTTTATTGACAACTTCAATTCATATACAAAATAAAATATATATAACAAATAGAACTTTGAAACATAATATTTTCATGAATCAATGTTACAATAAAACACAATGTCAAACATCTTCCAATACATAATTATAAATAACATTGATGATAATTATATGCATCAAGAAGAAACTTCTACAGAAAATTCCAACATATTGATTTTTTTCCAGTGTCAAATAAAAAACATAAGAGAAATTTTCCAAATACAAAAATAAATACATAAATCATTAATAAAACCTAAACGAATTGAAGCCATCAGCATATATATTTTTGACCCATCACCTCGGCCTCTTCACCCAAATAAATTCAAACACAAACTCAGCCCTTGTCATTACCCCCCCCCCCCCTCCCTTGAACACCCCCATCCCCAATCCGGTGGAGAACTGGCTCTGGGCTCCAATACATGGTCTAATATTTAAGTTTTCCCATTTAGAGAAATGGATTGTAAGAGTCCCCCTCTTTGTTGCTAATTTCTTTTCTTCTCTTTGATCCCCCCTAATACTATTTTTATTTCAATCAATGAAGGAGGGTTTTTTAATTCTCGGTTTTTGATAATTAGATATTTAACTAAAATCAAGACATGATTAATTAATTGATATTTACCTTTACTTTTCTCCTGCTTCCCGAAAAGAATTTCCTGCCAACTAAATTTATTTATTTCAAAATTTAAACTTCTTGCACATAGATCCCAAAGTGATTTTGAAAATTCACAAGTATAAAATAGATGTTCATACGTTTCTTCTTCCTTTCCACAAAATGAGCATAAATTGGTCGAAATAAGACCAAAACGGAAAAGATGGTGGTTAGTGTATAAAATATTATGCAAGAGTTTATACTGGAACTCCCTTAATCGACTATTCAGTGTGCAATATCTTAGTCTTAAAAATATACTTTCTATTTCCTTATGGGTAAGATCATAATTCGTTCTAATTCTGACAATAATTATGACAATAATGATCGATGGATTTCCATAGAGTTGAGATGATCGGATCAATCGCAACTTTTTGTAAGACGGGGCCGTGATGTTTTTCTTGATATCATGTCAAACCTATTTAATATAATATATAAGTTTGAAAAAAAAAATCGATTTTCCTTGTAATATAAGAGTGATCGCCTTGAAAAGATCGATTTTCCTGGAAATATTTGTCTTTACTCCCTGGCAAAATTCTGCTACGACCCTGCGTGCCGCTGAACATTTATGATCCCCCCAAAAAATAGTAATAATGATAAATGAATAAATAAATAAATAAATATAATAATGAAAATAACGAAAAATAAGAAATATTAAAATCAATCAATTAAAAAATGATTAAATGATAATAATAATGATTATAATGATGATGATGATAATGATGATAACAATAATAATAATAATAATAGCAATAATAATAACAATAATAATATAATAATAATAATGATAATAATAATGACAATAATGATGATAACGTGAGCTGTGGAGTCTTTGCCCTCATCAACCGTGACGATTGCTTCTAGTAGGCCTATACACACACACTCGCTTACCCACACACACATACCCTCTGATGACTCGATGGTGATTCAAACTCTGCCCGCTCCCAAGGTGTTGAATAATAATTAAAAAAAAATCATCAGACACATTACGATTGCTGGTTTTAAACCAAATCATTTTATTGAACATACTTGTAAATGCGACTGATATAAAAATGATTACTGGTGGCAACAGAAACGAATGATAAAAAATTGCAATATCAGGCAAGGTCGGGCAAACTAGCGTTTGCCGTTATCTTAATTGCGCCCCCCCCCCAAAAAAAAAAAAAAACCTGAAGACCTAAATGAATATTTTGTACTGTATACTTCTTGCAAATAGAAGAAGAAGCAAAATAAAAATGAAATCAGTTGCACAACTGAAAAACATTGAAAGATTCAACTCTTTATAAGAAAACAATTCCTTCAAGAATAATTAAACAAAGTTATTTGATATATTTGTACCCTCCCGGAGAATTACAGCCTCATTGACCTCAGATGTATATCACGTGCATGTGGCCAATTGGCGACTTATGAATATTAATATTGCAACGGGTTAATAAACAGTTGTCTCAAAACGGTGGGAAGATACGGGATTCCGTAATTGATACATTTCAAATTGCAGTGGCTGAGAGTGCGCGCGTTCGAGGTTGAGTGTAATGGGTCTTCATTTGGCTTGTTTCATCCTGTCACCGAGAAGCACGCCACCTGGAAGTCCGATCTGCCACCGAGACAGCGTCTGCATTATCAGGTTGATTCTGGAAAGAATAAAAATAAATAAATTGAAAAAGAAGAAATTTACTGCCTGGAAACACACGATGAGAAAGCAGGCATACACAGGAAAGATGTAACCAAAAAGCATAAAAGAAAGAACGGTTTGAAGAACAGACCATGAATCTCTCCAATAATAAATCTTGTATTTCCAAAATTAGATTTAATAATGTCATTGTTGATGATGGTGACAACCTTTCAAATATTTTTAATAACCATTTCTCTTCCATTGGCGTAAATCTAGCTAAAGATATTCCTCCCGCGACGAAAAGTTTTTCGGACTTTCTCGGCCCGCCTAATCCAAATTCAATATTTTTTGCTCCAACATATAATCAAGAAGTTATTGATATAGTATCTGGTTTGAAAAATAAAAAAAGCCCTGGATTTGATGAAATTAATAATTTTATTTTAAAATCCGTAATAAATTCTATTGTTTCCCCGCTGGTGCATATATTCAACCTTTCCTTAGAAAATGGTACAGTACCAAATCAAATGAAGATAGCCAAGGTAATTCCTTTATTTAAAAAAGGTGATAAGTTGGATGTCGGTAATTACCGACCTATTTCTCTTTTGTCCACATTTTCTAAGATCCTTGAAAGAATAGTATACGTCAGAACAGAAAAATTTTTGTCAATGCATAATATTTTATCTGATGTTCAATTTGGGTTTCGCGACAAGCACAACACCACTCATGCCCTGATGAATTTTGTCAACAAAGTAGTCAATGCTCTAGACAAATCTAGTCACCTTGTGGGTATTTTCCTGGACTACTCCAAGGCCTTCGATACCATTAATCATGAAATCCTACTTAAAAAAATATCTCACTATGGTGTTCGAGGGAAGGCCTTGGAGTGGTTCAGGAGCTACCTACTTAACAGACAACAATACGTGTTTGTTAAAGATCATAACTCCAATTTGAAATATGTTAACTGTGGAGTCCCCCAGGGTAGCTTATTGGGCCCACTTCTTTTCACAATTTATATAAATGATTTCTGTAGATCATCCAAAATATTATCCCTTATCTTGTTTGCAGATGATTCGACCTTATTTTTTTCTCATCAGAATCCACAAACTTTAGTTGATGTTATTAATTCTGAACTTATTAATGTTACTGAGTGGATAAGAGCCAATCGATTATCTTTGAACCTTAACAAAACAAAATACATGTTATTTAGTAATTCCATAGACAAGTTACCGGTGAACATTATATTTGATAATACCCCATTAGAAATGGTACCTTACACCAAATTTCTTGGAATAACAGTTGACAGTAAACTTTCTTGGAAAAATCATATTGAAAATATATCCAAAATAATTTCACGAAATATTGGTATTATTAATAGACTAAAATTTTGCATTCCCTCCACATCATTAATCATGCTCTACTCATCCTTAATCTTGCCTTATTTGAACTATGGGATTCTTATTTGGGGTGATACCCATCAATATTTATTAGATAAATTGTTGCTTTTGCAAAAGAAAGCACTTCGTATTATTCATAGTACATGTTTCCGTTCTCATACGGACCCACTTTTTCTAGAAAGTAAACTGTTGAAAGTCAAAGACCTGTATTTACTACAGTTAGGGCACTTCATGTATAGTTATAATAATAATGCACTTCCCCATATTTTTGATGCCATGTTCCCTAAAAATCAATTTTATCATAACTACCCCACGAGACACTCTGACGAACTTCACATCCCACTTTACAGAACTTTACTGGCCAAAAATACATTCTTATTCAACGGTCCTAAATTCTGGAACTCACTCGCTAATAATGTTAAAGACAGTGTCTCCTTGAATTCATTCAAACGTAAACTCAAACGTATCCTGCTTAATTCCTATAATTCTTCTCAACGGAACTAACACTTCATTATCTTGATTATAATCCTTACATTTTTCACTTTTATTTTATCTTTTTTCATCTATATTGTCCAGTCATATCCTTTGTTATTTCACCAGATCAAGCTGGTTCATGGTCAGCCCTTTCCCATTCTTAGTTTTACTCCTTTTAAAAACTAGTTGTCTTGTACTGTCCTGTCTCTTGTTTTGTCTTGTCTTCTACGTCTTGTCATCCCCTCTCTCTGTTTTTTCCTGTCTTGCGCAACATATCCTTTGCAACGAAGACCTCTTTGTGTGAAAAGCTTTGCATTTGTTCAGTTTTTATGTTTCCGTCAATATGATTTCTTTTTCTCTTTTCTTTCCTGTAATACATGCATGTACGCATATAGTAAGTCGACTATAATTCTTTTCCAAGGGGGATCCACAATTTTACAAGCTTTGCTTTTTAGTGGATCCCCCTCATTTCCATATCCATTTATGCTCTATATTATACTGTGTTTTTTTTTTTTTTACGAAGTAAGAATGCCCTTCTGTAAAATTGTATTTGACTTCTATTGTTTTATATTACTTTGTATTATGTTTTGAATGGAAATGAAATAAATGAATTGAATTGAATTGAAATAGAAGAGGGCAATGTTATATCCGCAAAGTTTACTACTACAGAGTAGAGGTCATGTATACATTTTTGTTCAGCTAAACCTTTTTTGACAACAAAATTAAAGTATGATTACATCGCAAGAAACATTAAATGCCGCCCATCCTATCTGACGTAAATAGTGTCATCTCATAGAGCATTGTCATTTTTGTGTTTAAGAGTGTATTGACAAGCGAGAATATATTCGTTTTTATTACAAAAAAATATATAGACATTTTTCTCGTTAAAAAGGCAAAATATTACGAATAAAAATTATTGGATCATCCAGAAGGCGGCCACCCCTCCCCTCCAAGCTTTTCTGGATCAACCAAGATTCAGGCGCTGCACCATGAGGGGAGACAAGGTGGCATATATATCACAGCCCCCCCCCCCAGCAGGCAGCAGCCCCTATCGCTTGTCAGAAATCCCTGAAAGTGAAAGTGGTTTTGATGATGTTAACCGTTTCCATGTCCTGTTTTTCTTGGAAAGGATATAGACATATAGGTATGAAATTAATATGGTCTTAAAAGAAACATCGTGTAAAGAATGAAGAACGTTGTTGATTTTACTTTATTTTCTTAGTAGTTTTTTTTTTCATTCCACCTTTTTAATAGGGTATATTTTGACACGACGTCACCTTTTTCACAACCCGACAATCGACCAATACGACACAAAACAATGACCTGAACAATAATTGGTTCTCGTGGGATAGTTGAGGAAAATAAACATAATTTTACAACTAAAAGTCTATAAATCATTTATTCAAAATTCCTAACCTTTCGATTGGGACGTTGAACTCAGCAGCGGCGAAGTCGATGAGCTCCTTTGAATACTTCCTATTGTCCTCTTGGTCAGTGAAGTTGTCGACACTGGCGGCGAAAATCATGAGACAAGGGGCGTCGCTCCCCATTCGAAACATGGCCTCGTGACGTAAGGAGATTGAAATAGCCTGGATAAAACATAATCATAGTATAACCATGGTAAAAGTTTTATGTTTTAACAACCCTTATTCCTTATAGCATGATTAGTGTTTCACCAATGTCGTCCTAATTCCATCCAGAGGCCGCCATCCATTCAAGCCTTACGTAATAATAATAGTCAGTTCTTGTATAGCACATAACACATTATGAATAACGTCTCTGTGCGCTTCCAAAGGACCTGGATATTATTACCCCGTCCGTAACTCAGGCAGCCTTTCTAGCGTTTGGCACTTCAAGGAATAAATTCCTGCCAGGTTCCCACTCACCTCACCTGGGTTGAGTGCAGCACAATGTGGATAAATTTCTTGCTGAAGGAAACTACGCCGTGGCTGGGATTTGAACCCACGACCCTCTGTTTCAAAGTCCGGAGACTAATCCACCGGGCCACAACGCTCCACATATACATACGTGTATCATGATGGTGGTCTAATTTGTCTCATTTTGCATGTTTTGTACAACATGATGATTAGGGCTAGAAATTGTATAATTTACATCACATTTAAATATATACTGTCAACCTTTGTTACTTTTATGAAATAAATGTTGGGCAGTCGTTGTATTTTGTTGAATTAACACAGAATAAAACCGATTTCAAATCAGACAAACAAACAATAAATAACCGTTATCATCGTCATCATCATCATAACCATCATCGTCGTGAAAATCAAATTGTCTGTAGGCCTATATAATTGTCCATATTTACATAATTCGGGAGAACAAAACCATGATCATTCAATCCTGCATATTCGCTAACAGTAGCGTACCTAGGATTTTCCAAGGGGGGAGGGGGCAAATTGGTCCCCCAAAAAACGGACAAGCAAAAAAAGGTCTTCAATCGCATGTAAAGACACTTCGCACCAGGAAAAAAAATGACAAGCGAAAAAAGGTCTTCAAGTTCATAGGAGGGTCAGGGGGAGGGCAGTCTGCCCCTGCCCCCCCCCCTTAGGTACGCCAGTGACGTTTGCTTATGTAGTCTCTTCCTTGTAAGGGAGTCAATGATAATCTCTTAGAATGAGGCCTTGTACATCATGCTCTAGTTTTACAGTAAATATTTAAAGCTTTTTAAGCTGTTTAGAGCTATAATAACTGTGTTATACATACGCTCTGACTTAGTTATAGCGGCCAACTCCTAATATATCTAATATATTTTATACTTATAGATAGTATTTTGGTGCATATCTTTATGTAAAAATATAACCACAAAATAATTTAATTCCATTTATTGCGGGGACATTCTGGAAAGTAACTGGAGATATACAATGCGTATCAAAAAAAGTTTACACTTAGAAAAAAAATCCTGTAAAATTATTGATTTGTAATATCCTGAACATTTTCCACATTTTAACATTACATTACATTGGTACAGATCCACAAGCAAATGACGATATAATAATATATAAAAATATAAAAATATTTCCGCTTGAGTGAGCACCACTTACTTTGGAAAAGTTAGTGAAAAATGATTTGCGCAGAACTTTGAATTAGTTATGCAAATAAAAGAAGACCTTAATCATGAAGAACACGCTGAATTTAGCCAGTAAAATTGATTTGAAGATATCTTTTACCTTTTTAAAACTTGTTTCCTTGCCTAAAACACTTCGAAGAGTGCATTGGACCCCACCCACTCCCAACACACCGAGTCTATCATGACGATATTTGCTTAGTTTACACTGAGCTTTGATTTACATATAATGGCTCAGGCTTGATTTCTGCAAGCTTTACAAAATGGACGGTGCTCACTCAAGTGTAACATTCTGTCAAAACGTTCACTTTCATTGGATAGATAAGACCCAAACCCAAGATTATATGTGAAAAAATTACCCACATGTTGTATATTTTTTTCACTTCCCAGGTCTTTTTCAAAGTGTCAACTTTTTTTTGATACGCACTGTATATTTACCCTTTGAATTGAAATCGACATAATTATATAGGCCGGATGTGCAAGGCCATGAACGGATGCGGGTACAAAATGAATTGAGAATTCTGATGGATAATTTGATCTCGTGCAAGAAAATTAGCTGGCAATATAGATTAACAGCTTGGATCGACTTTTGAAAAGGAAGAAATCAGAATACGGCAAGTGCCGCGGGCAAATGACTATGTGCATCGTAAAACTAACCGGAGTATTAGTAAATCATTTTTTTTTAAACAAAGTGTTTCACATGGTGAATAATGAAAAAAAATGACTGAAGCCTCTTATCCATGAAGAAAATATACCCGTATTTTTCTATCCGAAGAAGTAAATAGCAGCAAGAATGAGAATAACGAATAAAATGCTTTTCAGTTAACTTTACCTTCAATTCAGTATAAAAGCGGGATAGTATCGTTGCTAATAGTCGTTCTATCTATCTATCTGTCTATCTTTACCCACCTATCTATCTATCTACATTTCATATACCATTTAAGAGGATCTGTACTGCATGCCGTATCCTCCTAAATGGTATATGACATGTTTTACCCCTTCCCTCTTACCCAGCTCACCACTATAAAGCCATGGCAAAAAATATCAATGCATATCTCAAGGAAGCCTTTCGATTTTCCAAAGGGGTGCGGCACATCTTTTTACACCCCCACCCCACCCCGCCCCCTCCACCACTCTTCACTATGGAAGCTTAAAAGTGCCACCAAGATGTTCATATCATCATTTCGCCATGTTTACATCTCTTAGCAGGGGCGGAAATCTCTCCCAAAAGGTAGGGGGACAAGGGGCTGGAAAACTTGACAAGAAAAAAAAAGAAATAAAAGGTTATCATCCCAAAAAAGTAACGTCATCTCCTAAAATACATGTTTTTTTTTCGATTTTGAATGATGAATTTCTTACCATCATAAAAGACCAGAAATAGTAGGAGGACATTTGATATTGTGTCCCACTACTATTTTTAGTAGGGGGACACGTCCCCCTGTCTTCCTGGGATTTCCGCCCATGTCTCATAGAGAAAAAAGACAAGATGACGAGATTACGAGATATCGGATCTCGTCATGTCTATGTCTCTGTCCCGTGTGAGAGAGGTGCATGTAGACATGACTAGATGGTTACATGAAAATCTAGGTAGCACTTCATATATCACAGCTTCCATATTTCACTCTTGGAAATGTCAGAACCTTTCACGTATTTTCCCTAACCTGTTAAGGGTTTCTATTCGAAGCAGGAAAATGTTATAAATATTTCTGGTAGGCCTTTTTTGAGGGGGAGGGGGGGGGGTCTTGATGGAGTAAAGAACTCTACTAATTTAAAACTCTATAAATTCTACGGGTTCTTTTCTCACGCAAAAATGCAAACAAAGTTTTGAAGGAAAGTACTTTCCGAATTATCAAGTTGACCCAATCTTATTTTGTAAGAAGAAAAGAAGAATGTAAAGAAGGCAACTCACTGGAAGTGGTTTTCCAAGCACTTCAGATACTTTAGTAGCGGCACGGGCCACGAATCCCTCGGGGAACTGGTCGACGGGGACATTGGTGACGAATTCGACGATAGGCATGGTGTAGGCTACTTACTAACTTACTATAAATCTGCAGTTGAAAACCGTCAAATGACTATGTATCAGTATGCTAAGGAGCAGAATAGTTTGTCCTGCGAACGTAAATTTTGGGCTGACAATGAAAATGACCTTAGTTTCGACCGATCAAAGGTACTCGTTCTGATTCACCCAACGCAACTATGACAAATGTAAAGAGCATTATTTCTTGCGGTGCGTGAGTGTATGCTAAAGTCACGGTATTCAAATTCATTTTTCTTCTTCATAATAATGCGGGAGGCTGTGTTTGATGGTATACCAGTAATTCTTAATAATCACCCATGACATCGCTTTATCATATATCCAGGGTTACCCTCATAGGAAGGCATTAATGGCATATATCCGGGGTACTGTGCTGGGATTACTGTACATTGCGTGTACTTTGCATGAAGAGGGAGAGAGATAGAGAGAGAAAGAAATATCAGGGGAGGGAGAGAGAGAGAGAGGGGGGGGGGGGGGTTAGGGGGTGGGGAGAATACAACATCAAAATTGTCTTTTTAGAAATGATCAATACATGAATTACATTTCACATTTTAGTCTATTTTATGCCTATTTTGCCTACCATGCCAGAGAAATGTAGGTTATATTCTTACACATTCTCATCATTCGGAGTTGACATTGGTATGATTTGTATTATTTAGAGGGGTCCACACAATACAAGCACTGCCTTTGAGTGGATCCCTCCATTTTCTGAGAATTTTATTTTATAATGTTTATGATATTTTGCTTATATATAATACCCTGTTTTGTTTTACTTATAGAAAAATATCATATATTGTACATGCCTCGATTTATATTGTCTGTGTAAGTTGATTGTAATTATTTCGACCACTTTACTTTGTTCTGTTGAAAATTGAAATGGAAATTGTATTTTAGATAAGCATGATAGGTGTGCCGACAAGAAGTGTGGATTCCGGTGAATTGATGTAATGAAATGCTCGGTGCGCTGCTTTCTTTCTATATTTATTTATGTCGTTCATTCTTTCTTTATTCTTGGGGGTCGTGAGAAAATGACGAGATTGTATTCGACACCCACATTCTCGTTTTGTTTTCTATCCGGTATACTAGAAACGCACAATAATGTAAACAAATGAAAACAAAAAATGCTTTAACCGTGCTTTTTCGTATAGGTCCTAATAAACAGAATCCTCTGCAAGAATTGACTGAAGATACCCGCACAATTTCCATCTCTCTTTAGACAAAAATAAGAGAAAATCTATATACGAGGTCTTATCCCTTTATCAGGGTATGTGAAATAGCGATACCCTTTTGTTGAATACTAGTCTTTCACAGTAGGCCTACACATGAAGTTATACCCATCTAAAAAAATGTCTGTATGCAAAAGATCATTTAGCTTAGAACTGATCAGGAGCCTCGGAATGACTGTGAGTGTGTGCGTGGGGGGCTGCAACATGCATAACATCGCAATTTAATAGTCCTTTTCACGTTTTCATACATGATTATTAAAAAAGTGAAAGGGTAGGGCTAAAGATCACTTTCTCTTCACCTCTTTCATGATAATGCCTTTGTGCGCGTGATTGCAAGCATCAAATTATGCTTGAAAGTTCATCATTGTTAACCTATATATACTGACGAATTCAGTAGTGAAATGAGCCAACAAAATTGAAGATGCGAGACCTGGCGAATGGGGCAAAATTTTCCCCATAATATGCAATCGAGCAAAGTGAGCAAAATTTGGACTTTTTGATCAAAAAAAATTTTTTTTTGATAGATTTGGATATAGTTTTCAGAAAAAATAGTGAAATTAGTCAAATTAATTGGGCCTATTAGTTGTATTATTAATATCATTTTTATTATTACTACTATTATTCTTATTATCTAATACCGATGTGATTTTTTTTAAATGATTCCTTATATATTTCTATTGCACCCTCTTCGCAATTTGTTTATTCAAACACAAGCGAGAAGCGCGTTGAAAATGATGTTCGATTAAACTTGAAATTTCGCGAAATCGATTTAAGATCATGATAAATGATTTTGCTTTTATGAGAGGTGAATTCTATATGTATATAAATAAATATATATATATATATATATATATATATATATATGTCCTTGGGGATACCCTCAAGTCCCAGGCGGATCACTAAGTGGTTGCAAAATAGTTAATTCAAAATGAGAGGACGAAACATTATTCATGTCATAAAAATATATATATATGAAAATCCACCAGCAGCAAAGTTCGACTGGGGCAATTAACAGATTGGTGAATATAATATGATTCATTGAACTTCCTACCAGAGTCTATAAAAAGATGAGCATCTCTTTACTCATTTAAGGCAAACGCTAGTTCCATGTTATTATCAAAAATACTGGAAGATTTTTTTGTGTGTTGGTGTCAGTGTTTTAGGTTATTATTGATTTTTTATTTGATTTATTTATTTCCACATCCCAATAACAAAACTATTTACAAGTGTAATTATTTTTTCTTAGCATAATATAACAATAAGCAAATGACATAATGAATAACCTATGCATTTACATTCTAACAATCTAACTGAAATATATTTATACCCGATACATTCCTTTTATTTATTATGAAAACAAATAGCAGAAAAAAAATGTATAAACATATATCGACATATAATACATTTTTGAAATGTGGGAGACCTCCATCTTAAGCTTAGAGCTTCATATTGATAAAGGCCTAAAAAAAAGGGGGGGGGCTTTATTAATTTATCCTTCCTTCGATTTAATTATCACTATACGCTCCATGATCAATATAATTTTCATCCTTATCACCGCCATCTTTACAGGGTTCAATAGGCTCTGAAAATCATGGAAAACTTTGTAATCATGGAAAGTCAGGGAATTCGGAAAGTTTGTGAAAAGTCATGGAATTGCATTTACCTCTTGGGTATGGCAGCTTTCCAGTTTGTCGTGTCTTGCAACTCCCATACTCTGTGATCATACTCTGCTATTATATGGTGTTCATGATTTCCATTTTCCACAGTTTTGTGACATCTCAAATTCTACATAACTCCCGGGACGTCACGGGAAGTCATGGAAAAGTCATGAAAAAGTCATGGAATTATGTTTCCAAATTTCTGTGGGAACCCTGCTTTGTCATTACAGTATTGCCATTCTGCTATATAAATGTATTATTAATTTCATGAGTTTTCATCTTAGGTCGTCATTTTTCTTTCAAGCAATTTGCTAATGATAACAATCCTCCTGCTTATTGTGGTTGTTGTAATAATTTGGTAATAGATCATATTTATTTAAAATGTTATTTTCAAAATCCATTTTTTTCTCTGTAATTCATGTAAAACACAGTAATCAATACATTATGTTTATTATAATATGGAAACTAAATATATTACACGAATTATATAAATGCAGAAGAATGCATTAAATCATTTCAAATCAAATTAACTGGAAACAAAACTGTCTGCATCATGCATGTTTACCGAAACCCGATGAAGATACATAATAATATGCTTTCTCTGCTAAATGACGAATTATCCATTTTTTTTAACCCATCCACATAGAAAGTCGCCCCATGGAAATCTATAAGAATGTGACCTATTGGTACCAGTAACATCTCCCAAACATGGGCCGTAAAACCAACATTGTATAGGTACCGAAAACCATGGATCAGCGCGTTGTCACTTTTTAGCAACGGTATGCCTGTATACACGTTGTCTGCAAGAATGGAAGGATAACCTGTAATTACTCCACAAGAGTGGATGAGGACAGAAATAGAAGAGAGGTTTACTTAAAGTGACAAGATAATTTCTACGATATCATTATGCCAACTCTGACAGTGTATACTAATGTTCCGCGGCAGGATTTCCCGGACAACTTTTTGGCCGACACGGTCAAGCTGGTCTGCAGATTACTTAACAAACCTTTCAAGGTGAGATCTATACTTTACTTTAAGTGATATTCTTTAAGGCGATTGCACACCTTACGATTGGTCTGCGACCCGATTTCAAAATAGAATGTTGTAGAATTTGATGCTTATATTGAGACTTGGAATGTCTTATTGTGTAATGTTCTAAATCATCGTACGAATACATGTGTTCAAATCTGTGACTATGCTATCATCCTTCTTAGAATAAAAGCGAATCAGATATCTAGACGTAAGATTTGAAACTAATTTGACCTTTATTCAATAATAAAGACTTTCAATCTTTCAAAATTTTTTTTTGTACTCTTTCAATTAATTTTAACCTCAAATAAAATGATATATTCCATTCACATTTTCAGAAAATTAGCAAATTGCGATTTGTTCCAAATTCGGATCGCGAACAGTCGTAAGGTGTGCCGTGGCCTTTAAGTAATAAGAAGTTGCATGTGTTGTAAACCGTCCTAATAAATCTTTATATTTTTCTGTCGATAACATGGTGTAAATTTGTATGGAATACTGGATCTTCAAAAGCTAGTTGTTATAAGGGAGTACTAGTATGGGGTAGGAGGACTTGAGTGTCTTTCATTGAAGCTGTAAACGGAACCTTTAACCCCAACATGGATTGCAAACGAGGGAGCAAAGCGACCAAGTTCTTTGGTGCTTTTTTCATAACTGCAAAGAACAACTGTGTCCAAACTCTAAATATAATTGTTTAAATGTCATTTTTCGTTCTTTCTTTCTTAAATGTCTTTGGATTGTAAATGTCCATCTTGACACTCCCTTTGTTTGCGATATGTTTTTGTAATTGTCAGAAAAATAAATGATACAAAATGGACCTCTCTTTAGCCTTCCTTCCTTGTAACTCCTGGTAAAATTTGTATCCATCGCTGAATACTACCGCCTGTCATTCAGGCTAGGCCTAATACTCCTACTCATCAAGTACTACCACTACCACCACCACCACCAAAACCACCACCACCACCACTACTACTACTAGTAGTACTGCTGCTGCACCTACTATACTACTACTACTACTACTACTACTACTATACTACTACTACTACTACTACTACTACTACTACTACTACTACTACTACTACTACTACTACTACTACTACTACTACTACTACTACTACTACTACTACTACTACTACTACTACTACTACTACTACTACTACTACTACTACTACTACTTCTACTACTACTTCTACTACTACTACTACAACAACTACTACTACTACAACTACTACTACTACTGCTGCTGCTGCTGCTACTACTACTACTACTACTACTACTACTACTACTACTACTACTACAACAACTACTACTACTAATACTACTACTAATAATACTACTACTGCTGCTGCTGCTACTACTACTACTACTTTTACTACAGTAAAAACAGCGACGAAGCCTTGATCGAACAGATGAGACAAAAATTAACAGACCCCCCAATTAACCAATAGGAAAGTGTGAAAACATTTTGTAGCTCGTGATGTCAAGTGTGTGTATATGTGCGGGAGTGCATTCGAATTTTGCAATGAATCCTTTTTTTTTTTGGGGGGGGGAGGCTGTCAAATAAAAAAAAATGGTTCCCTTTTTGACTCATTTCCCGGTACACCCTGCAGGGATCCACCACTGACACCTAAACCCTCCACCTACTCATGTTATACCTCCTACCCTCATCCTCTTTAAATTTTCATCACTTTATAACCACCTCCTCTTCTTCCATCTCCTTTCATTATTTTGTTAACTGTTATCTCAGGGAGTTGCAGTGATTCTCTGCAACGAGGTCGAGATGCTTGTCGGTGATGCCATCGACCAGGTGATCAATGTTCAAGTGATCGGTGTTGGCGACTTCCAGGACGAGGTCAAAAATGATCAGTTTGTATCAGCCATACTTGAATATCTTCACGAGACCACGGGAACAAACACAGAATCGTGAGTACATGCAGGTCTACGACCAACTCCTTTTTGCTGCGTATTCCTGATATATCAATATTAGTTTCAATCCTACTAAAAAAAGAAGAAAAAGAGGAGGAAAAGAAGAAGAAGAGGAGGAAGAGGAGGAGGAAGAAGAAGAAGAGATTAGAAGTAAAAGAAGAAGACAAAGGAGGAGAAGGAAAAAGAAGGAGGAGGAGGAGGAGGAGAAGAAGAAGAAGGAAGAAGAAGGAAGAAGAAGAAAAAAAAGAAGAGGAGGAGAGGAAGAAGCCGAGGAAGAACAGAAGACAATTAGAAACAGAAAAACTCTTAACCTCAGTAGAATAGTTCTATTTTTAGCATCTTAGATTTTCTATAATTAAACCATCATCATCTTTAATTTCTGTCTCCCCAAAACTAACATATCAATGTATTCGTTCTATCTCTTCTATGTATTTTTGACACAGGATCAGTGTTTCTTTGAAGGATCTCTTGCCCATTCAGATTGGATTTGCCGGAGGAGAGCTGGCCTTCGACAAAATTCAGAAACGAAAACTACAGAAGCAAGAGGAACAAGCAAAGTCCGAAACACCACAGAACGACAGATGAGGTGTCGAGTTATCACACACTCCAAAATGCTGGTGTTAAACCTAACACCAGACTGATATCCACATGTGACCACATCAGACAGGTGTAAAAACTACACTGGTTCAGAATCAAACCAACGTTTGACATTGACATCGACCAGTGTTGTTTTAGCACTTCTCGGTGTAATCATAAAATACTAGTAACATCTGCCAACGTCTAGATACATCATAAAGGAGCAAAAAAAATAATTGTAAACTTTAAAAAGAAACCATGGTGTTAATGTTACTCAGTGGTGGATCCTGATGAGTTGCATATGGGGCCTGTTGCATAAAACTTTTTACCTGGGGCCCGTTGCAGAAAGAGTTGCGTTTAAACGCAAGTCAAAAAAATCAATCACAAGTCCCAAATGCGCGCTGTTGATTGGTTGAAAATCAAGTTGCGCGTGATTTTTAGAGTTGCGATTGATTGCAACTCTTTCTGCAACGGGCCCCTGAGAAAACTCTGGTAAAAACTGAAAACTAAGGTTAATCTTATTTCTGCCATTGACTTTAACACAGGGCAAAAACTCCGGTAAAAACAACCTGAGTTTTCTCAGGTAAATGCAACGGGCCCCTGGCCTGTGCCCCCTTTTTTAGTGGAAAATGCACATGCAAGTTTTGATGATGATCCTTTAATGTCAGAATTTCATATCAATAAACTTTCGAATTAAAATGAATTGCAAATGAAACTTTTTAATTTTATCAAGTTTTTTGGCTTGTCAAATTTTATCGTGATATAAATCATCATCATTCGGGAGTAAAAACCTTTTTGTTTCTTTAGACCTTTTGTTTGCATGTCCAAATTTGTCTGGACAAAAAAGCCCACCCCCCTCCTTTTGGAAAATCTTGAATCCCCCCCCCCGATGACACTGGCTGGTGTTTTGAGTGGATCAGCACTTTGGGTGTTAAATATACACCTTAACACCAAACAGTGACAACATAAAAAATGGGTCAATACACCGATGGGTGTTATAAACAACACCACGGCCCGTATTCTGAAGTCAGGTTTAACTAAGGTTTTAACAGGTCTAACTCTGTGCTAAAATTATGGGGAGCCAAATATTCAAAAATTCTGTTTCTATTGTATATTTCTTATGTTCAAGAGTTTGCTTTCATAATGAAAAAAAATACTTAATTCATCATTCCCAAACATTTAGGAACAATTTGGGTGTCATGTGAGTTAATAATTCGGATGTTTAATATTAGGGATTTGCGCCCCAACTGGCTCTCCATAGTTCAATCACAACTTTAAACCAGAGTTCAATTTAAACCGGAGTACAAAATACGGGCACATGAATTTAAAATTGGTGTTAAATGCTTGTTGTGGTCCTCTGTTAATACTGGTGGTGTAAATTTGATTCCACTTTTTTTTTGCAGTGTATGCAGTGCCAGTATCTTTAGACAGAAATTAAGAAAATACAGTTAAGAAATCATATGGCAAATGGAACTTCTTTTACAACGTTCAAATTTATAACTTTAATTTTATTTCTTCCAGGCATTGTGATGGGCTATATCAAAAACCTGTTATTAAAGTTCAACTCCATTCCAACAACAGGTTGATTTGAATGAATATAGAAAAATCAAATAAGCATAATGCTGACAATTTCATCATAATTGGATATAAAATAGAAAAGTTGAAGTTGTGCTTATTTTTCACAACCAGTTATATGCACAACCCAGTGATGTGCAAATGAAAGTATCAATGATGCTACTCACAAACTAATTATTTTGTACTTAATTGTTTAAATTACACATTTTTTTTTTTTTTTTTTTTGGGGGGGGGGCAGATTTTACAAATGGGAGACTTTTCATCTAATCACTGAAAATTATAGCAATTGCAACTCCATAATATTCAAGGAAGAACCATATTTTGTTTAACATTACGAGGAGAAAATTACAATTCACATTTCATATAACAGAGGCGTACAGACGAGGGGCTTGCCCTCCCCCAAAAATGTTCATACCCCCCCCAAAAAAAAAGAGAGAGAAAAGAAAGGAAAAGGAAAGAGGGAAGGGTAATATATTTTCTCAATATTTTGTCAAAATCTATCAAATAATTGGATTGTGGTAATAAAAATGTCAATATATTTTTTACTCGCTCTTATCTCTTTTAAAATATAGTTCATTTAATACACCTTATATGGAACCCTTCATTGTCTTGGCTCATTCAGCACTGATAGCAAAGTACTTAGTGGATGGTGGCACTTGAACTCTTATTTGCATACCAACCAGGATGTGCATATGGCACAACTTTCTCATTTTACATCTGATGCTGATGATTTTTTCAGTGATACGCTTGATTTTTCACATTTACTTCAAATAATTTTTTTGTCAGTTGAACTTGCCCTTTAATAGGTGAATTTACAATGACATTGATATAGAATAAATTGTTGCAATGTCTGGCAAGCTGTAAGAAAAAATATTTGACTGGTCCATAGACTACCTCCCCCCTCTCTCTCTTGAAAATATAAATATAAAATAGCTTTAACTGCTCATAAATACACTGAACACAGGGTTATTCTTTACCAAAAACCTCCAATATATTTCAATAGAAATTAAAGTACATCTGAAATTTTGTGACACCAGCTTAGTGAGTTTACAATCATATATGACTTTGAGATGTAAGAAAAAAATAATCATTTTTATTATATAATAAATGAAAAGCATTCAAATTATATACTATTTCCACTAGTATTTTGTAACATAAAATACTTATTCAATCATATCATAATGATATCCAATATAATTCCCATTTTATAAAATATAGCAAAGTATTTGATAGATAAATAACTATATATATGAAACCACCTCATTCACCAAAACATATTTTTTAAATAATACTAACAAGAAATGTACAAATATGTAGAGGAGGAAATTAATGTGATTTATTTCAGAAATGGTTGATAAAAATGGCTTATCACATTTACTCCTGCAAATAACTGCTCCTACTAAAAATGCCCTCATCATGCCAAACATAAACAAGAACTTTAAACCTCAAATCAATCCTTTATTCTAATCCTTCCACGATCAAATGCCATGTTACAAATATATAAGAGGGAAGAAAAGGAAAGGAAAAGTTAAATGTTATCATATATTTTACGTCGCATGTTTGTCTCACTTAAAAATTCACTTTTCAAGAGAGATATCGAGTGAAAGTACATATGAGATTTAAGCATTTTAAATAATAAATACAAAAAAAATACAAGTTAAAATAATAAAGAGCCACAAAGTATCTTTGAATCATTTTTTCTTAATAAAATATGTTTCAAACAAGATGGCGGTGACCTTTTAAAGGGGAATCCAGCCTTGGCCATAAAATGTTGTGTTGGGAAGGCGAAAAATAAATTAAATAGAATGGCGAAAGTTTGAAAGAAATCGGACAAGCAATAAGAAAGTTATAGCTGCTTTAAAATTGAGATCACTAATAGAATGTAGATTTCAAATTGGCAACTGGGTAAGTAAATTATGACAAGGGGCAAGGACAACTTTCCCATAGGCCATGTACTTTATTATCAGGGATTTGTGGTTTTCTCCTAAGTACCCATTCCCCTGGGGCAGTAATCTAAACATAATCCAGGCAGTATATAGTTTTATGTCCTCATGAACGAAAAATACAATTCAAAATAAAACTTTTTGGAAAAATGACATTTTAGCCATAATATGTATTGGAGTACATGGAAGAGTAGTCCTTGCCTTACATCACTATGACATCCCATATGCGGCCAATTTGAAGTCTCCATGGGTATAGTGATTACCAATATTTACAACATTTAAAAATTCATAACTTTTTTGTTGTTTGTCCAATATTGATCAAACTTTCACCTATGGACTTGTCTGATTTTTCTTTTTCTTATAAAAGCAAGTTTTTATTTGGGTTGGATTCCCCTTTAATTGGGCCTAATGGGAAAAGCACAGTACAAATAATAAGTCATAATAATACTAAATTATACTTTATTAGTTTAAGTTATTTTGGTATTTTCTGGCAATCTTCCCTAAAATGTACATGTACACTGTATCTTATGATACAACTGATGTCAGTAATCATCCTGTATAGGCTCACTAAGTATTATATTCATTGGTTAGCTTGTCATGTACAGGTGTAATGGAAAAAAAACATGACTGTTATAATGGTAAAATTTACAACATTTCCTGTGCAAAGGATATAACGTTTACATGTGTTCTTTTATGCACAGACTGCAAAGCAAACTCTACGCTTTGCATGACAAGAAATGAATAATCATGAAATTGAATCTTAAATGCAAGGAAATGTTTGGCCACATTCAACAGAATATAGTCCATAGATTATAAAACTTAATATTTACAAAGTCATATCATAAGAAATTCCCAAGAGATTACATACTCAGCATAATTTCTTTTCAAACTTGCCTTATTTCTTATACCATCATGGCTGTTGACACCACTTTAAGTAGTAGGAGAAAATTGATATAAAAATAATATTTAATTTAGATATATACAGACAATAATAGTTCTTGAGGGAGACTAGCACAGGCATCTTCTCCTAAAGACCTAAACGGAGCTCTTTTTAGAATATAGCATATTACAAAAAAACTCAAGATAAATAAGGCCACCTCTCCCACCAAAAAAGTAGACATTTCATGTATATGGAAGCTTGCAGGTTGTAACAAGTAGACAATCATGAAAAAAATATTTTATAATGCTAATGTTAGGAACAAATTCCTATGATAGAACAAATTTATAGAAAGCAATGTATTTCTTGAGTCATATGACAAAATGGTGTCCTACCCGTTGTCCTACGACAGCGAAGGACAAAAATCATATATACCAGTGGGCCCAGTAAAATATAATACAGAAATACGACTTTCTCCATTCTAAATGTAGAGCACCTAACTTTAAAAAAAGATGATTTTGCTCTTACGCATACAAAGTGTAATTGCAACAAATAGGTCATTTCATAAGGACAATTTCTGCAATTGAATACGGCACTGAAATAAGGGGAAGGAAAATAAGGAAAGATAAGGGGAGGAAATGATGGAAAGGAGAGAAACAGACAGAGGAGAAGAAGGAAAGAGAGGAATAGAATAAGGATTAAAAGAAAGAGTATGGAAAAGGAAAAAATAGAGGGGGAGAAGGAAAAAGAGAATTAGGACAAACAAGGGAAAACGATTAGATGTAAAAAAGATGAGGAGAAAAAGGAGAAAAGGAAAAATATACCTTTTTTACATGAATTATTAACCTTCAAATTGCACTCTCCGGTGAGTGGAGAATTCGCATTTTGTACTAATAACGCATATTGAGGTATTACTGAAATGGAATCATATAAAATGCCCAGTCAATCAAGTGAAGCTAAACTATCCTGATAGGAATAACAAACCATGATACAATATTAACATCAGTACTGGCATTAATTAGGCAATAAGGAATTTAAATATGTTTTGTGTTAATAATCTATAATATTTTGGCTACCCGAGTTGTTTGCAAGAAAAGGAAAATCCATATGAGATGTCAAGCTTTGGCAAATTGGTCTAGTCAAAATGGTCTGTAAAAGTTACATTTTGCCATTTCTTGTGGGCGCATCGTGGTCTAGTGGTTCTGAATCTACTTTCGCCTTTCAAATAGAGGGTTGTTGGTTCAAATCCTAGCCATGGCGTGTTTTCCTTCAGCAAAAAATTTATCCAAACTGTGCTGCACTTGACCCAGGTGAGGTGAATTACTAGTATTATAATCATTATCATTATTATTATTATCATTATTATTAGAAAAAGAATACACATTTTATTCTCTTGCAAATGTGTTTCTGTAGTACTTTACAATTTACTTCATTGACAAATTCTACAGATTTACTGAAAAATTAATTGCAAAGCTTTGTGTAGTGCAGACCAGTATCATCTTCCTTTGGTCATAAATAGATGCGTGTGTGCTTGGTCAAACAAATTGCGACTGATTTCATAAAAAAACATGGGGAGTTGTGAGGATTAGACAGCTTGGGTAGGAAGGTTCTCTGTATCCTTCCTCTGTGATGGGTTTTGCATGAGATGTTGAATTAAGTAAATGAGCAAATCCAGGTACATTGTAACGCTGTGGAGCGTTGTGACCCAGTGGATTGGTCTTCTGACTCTGAAACAGAGGGTCGTGGGTTTGAATCCCAGCCATGGCGTGATTTCCTTCAGCAAGGAATTATCAATAATGTGCTGCACTCAACCCGAGTGAGGTACTTGGGTAACGGCAGGAAGTAATTCCTTAAGAAACTGTATGCACTGGAACTTGCAACATTTGATGAGCTTTAACATTGCCGTGCATGGGGATTATCCCCATTATTTTCAAGGGCTTTTTTTAGCGTTTTGGGGGAATTTGCCGCAAGCCCCCTGCTTGTCAGATGATGAATTTCGACAGAACACTCTTCAATTGAGAGCAAAAGAGGTCATCTGACCGACGTCTTTGAAAGGCTGATCGAACATTTGTCTCGATATCTGGTTGGATCTTCTATTCCTTGTTCCTGCTGGGGGGTGGCTTCCGCACCAGGCCATTTTCTTTCAAATCCGTCTCCAACTGTCCCTGTTGACGAGATTAAAAGCATTTTTATTTTTACCTATTTTTATGATGAAATATTTAAAGAAGGGAAATATATAAAATACCCACAAAGAATACAGATGAATTTACAATCTATAGAAAAGGAGAACAGTTGGGAATATCATATGGTACAATATCATTTTAATTTCACTTAAAATTCATTTTCTACAAAATTTGCAACATCACAAAACTTTGCTGCAATCAGTTACATAACTAGCTGAACAACCTTCACATACATACGATAAGTATGAAATATAATTAACAAGACAGCATTTCAATTAATATGCTACATACTGGAAGTACAAAGGATGGAAATGGTGAGGGAACTTATGAATAATATTAATAAGACAAAACATATCCACCCTACTAGGGGTGCTCAAGGCGCTTGCAATAAACTTAACTCACTACTGGTACAACTTACACTTTGGCCATTAGATAAGGTTTCAAACTGGCCTTAAAATGTTCTACTGGGTCCCGTAACACAAAGGTTAGCGATTGATCGTTTGTATGATTTTTACGATTGATTGTACATTGTAGTCTATGGAATCAATCATAGAAAGATGTTCTACGATCATTGCTAAGCTTTGTGTTATGGGACCCTGATCTACAGTCTTTTAGTTTAGTTGGAAGATTTAGATTTATAAAAACACAAGAAGAGAAATGGTCAAATGCTCTCGAAATCAAATCAGAGCATAAGATAAAGCATGTATAATTCTTCCATGTCATGTTACTTCTTAAGGGGGCTACCTTTTCTGCACATTAAGGCAATTGAAGAATTGGGGGGGGGCTATTTATTTTATTTAAAGGACTAATTTTCAGGGGTAACAAACAATCATGAAGTAAAAAGCCATAGTAAGAATATTGATATTCAAAATAATCTTGAATACTATTTGTGAGAGATCTTGGGGCGACTTTAGAAAGAATGGTCCCCCCAAAGCATATATTTAGGGGGCATTCTAGGGGCAATTTGGGCCGTCATGTGGGCAAAATTGCCCGTCAACCTCATGTTTTTCCCACGCTGACATACCGGTACATGTATATCTGTGGGCAATCCACAAAGTTTTCAAGTCTGAATAAAAGGCAGCACAAATGCGCACATGATTTTTAACAAGCAGGGCCTGAATTAATGGAAGGCCTCGGCCGAAGCTGCCCTGTTGATTAGCCTATGTACCTCTTTTAAATCCCAACTGAAAACATTTCTCTTCAATGAAGCATTCAAATAGACCTTTCCCTACACTTATGCGATATGTAATCAATAAATGTTGATGTTGTTTAAATGTTATTCTAAGTAATTCCTCTTGTTGTATAATTTTATTTCTGTAAAGTGCATTGAGAGTCCTCATAGGTCTGAAATGCGCTATATAAGAATGTCCATTATTACTGCTATTATTCTTTCACTGATATCGTACCTTTTTTTGCCCTTTATTTATTGATTTTTTTTTATCTAGGCCCTATCTTACAAAAAGCTGCGATTGATCCAATCAATCTCAACTGTATGGATGGATTTCCATGCATTTAAGATTGATTGGATCAAACGTAACTTTTATTTTTTAGTAAACAAAGAGAATCAAGCAAATGATGCATGAATATACTCTCCATCATATCTAGAAAATATTTTGAACAAATATGCATTTCGGGCATTGACGTTGTTGGCTTTCCATAGTTGTGGTTGATCCGATCAATCGCAACTCTTTGTATAACAGGGCCTTGTAATATAATAAAGAGCCCTACTGCATAGTTGCCATGCCCTAAAAATATCAGAATTTGAGGCTTGGGCCCCGTCTTACAAAGGGTTCTGATTGATCCAATCATTCTCGACTCTGTTGAAATCCATCATTGTCATCATTTTTTCTACAGAAAATTTGCAAAATGTCCTACAAAGAAGAACACACAAAACTGTCAAGAAATTAATGAATTTATGGATATACATTCATATCTATAATTGTTTTTTGAACAAACATGTATTTTATATGTTGGTTTTGCTGGCTTTCCAAAGTTGCGATTGATCGGATCAATCGTAACTCTACGTAAGACGGGCCCAAGACCAACCTTACGATGTAAATATTGACTATGACTATGATCTTGATATAATATGTCAGAGAATGAATTCTAAAAGAAAAAAAATACAGAGACAAATAACTACCTTGATAGCACCACCAACGCTGCTGAGGTCAAGGAGAAACGTATCATGCCCAAATATTGAATTGAGTTCGTAGAAGCTCACTGCCTCGTTGCCTGTAAAATAAAACAATCGAGCATGGATGCTAGATCAATAAGAACACATAACTACTCATGGGTTGCACTAGAGTATTTAGATCGGGGAAAGGTGAGGTGAGGGGGGGGGGGTGCAGGTCAACAGTCTCATTTAATTAGATGCTATTTATGACCAAAACATTGTCGCCAATGAATTTTATCACAAACACAATATATAAATTTGTATCTCATGGAAAAGGTACATGTACTTTAGAATCTATAAATTACTATTACTATTATCATCATTATTATGGTTATCATCATTAGTATTACTAATGCTATTGTTCTTATTATTATAATAAACACTATTATTAACCGTATCAGACATCTGAGCAGGGCAACTTTGAAACATTGTTGCCTGCTTAAGACTGGGATCAAATTGCCGGTCAATAAAATTCCAATTGTTTATCCACGGGCCCAATTTATTGCCCGCTTCAGGAAAGTCAATGAGAAAATGCGTGGAAATATAGCTGGCAATAAAAGCAGCGCTAATATCCGGGTATTCTACGCGTTTTTGCACGCGTGCTTCAAGCGCAATGCTATACGGCATAATGGTAATCAAGTTAAGACACCGCTGAATACTGCGTCCCCAGGCCAGGGACGCGTCATTTCAATTACGTCACAATGGTAAAGTTCAGAGACCCAGTCTGCTCAACATGATAAACTAAGATTCTCATTCTAAAAATTTAAAATATCTAGATTTTCACGATTTGCTCTAGATGCCTGATTTGGTTAATAATAGCAATATTGACTGGCCTGGGGGCGAATGGACATATATCGCCCTCACTATATTGATATCACCCTCGTCTGCGACTCGGGCGATATATGTCGTATCGCCCCGAGGCCAGTCAATATTGCTTTAATATCATTAATATAATTACTATCACCATCATCATCACCACCACCATAATCAACACCATCATTATCATCATCATCATTGACACTATCATCATCATCGTCATCACCATCATCATCCTCATCATCATCATCATAATCACCGTCATCATCATCACCACCATCATCATCATCATCACTATCATCAACATTATCACCAACATAATCATCATCACCATTATCATCACCACTATCATCATAATCATCTTCATCATTATCATAATCATCATTGTCACCATTATTGTAATCATCATCGTCATCACCATCACCATCACCATCGTCATCATCATGATCATCATCTCCACCATTACCATAACCATCATCGTCATCACCACCATTATCATAATCATCATCATTATCATTATCACAATCATCCAAATCATTATCATCATTGTTACTATTAATATTATTTTCATCATCATTATTATTGTTATGTTTCTACATATCATACCTGAAGCCTTGAGGAGATCAGCCATCTCCCTCTGCTGCCAGATGGGGATGAGGATGTCCGTCTGCACACCGAGCACCATGACAGGGCACTGAACCCTTGATACACCTTCCTGAAGGGAGCTGAACCCCTCCCCCATGTCAAACATGTCCATTGCCTGATGAGGGGAATAAGATAGTGAGAACAAAACAAGAGAATCAAGATTAAGATCTGACACATTACGGATCATCGAGCACTACCACCATCATCATCATCATAATAATGGTAAGAAGAATAATAACGGTATATTTACCCAGGGTAGCCACTTCAGTTCCAAAAACTGTTTTCCCATTAAGATGAACACACTTAGATTTGATATTGGTAGAAAAGTTAGAAATAATATGCATATTTGAAATAAAAATCTATTAAATTAGAAATAATCTTGATGTTGGCACTAACATCGCAGTCCAGGGGGTTAATATAAAGAGATACACTACCATTTACAATCAGTTTACTTTTTTGCATGATTAACCAAAGACTTACAGCAACACTTAACTGAACAATTTGATTGCATCTTTTCAGTTATTCAAAAGTTTTCATGTTAAACAGGACTGAATGAACTTACACCAGTTTTCTATTTTCATCTGCTACCCAAGTTTGGGAAATTTGAAAAATAATTGCATTTTTAAATACACCATGAGACTCAAATACAACTGTACACTGTAACTTCACCAAAAGCAATGGCATTCAGTATCTGAGCCAACCGGTGTGTTGACTCAGTTGGTAGAGCGTCCGTCTCACAACTGGGAGGTTGGGAGTTCAAACCCCAACCGCGTCAAACCAACACATAAAAAGATGGGAGTTGCTGCTGCCCTGTTTGACGTACTACAATTCAAGGGATAGAGCTGTGTTGACCTGGCGCTGCACAATGGCTGCTGGGCCCACGATCAATCAGGCAAAAGAATTTTCAAAGTATTTCTATGTCAGATTTCATTTCGAACTATAAAATATGGATTCTATTAATTTTTTTAGCTTTTCATTTTGAAAAAAATATGTATTACCAATGATACAAAGAAAGTACTTTAAAATCCACTCTTTCACTTTTTTTCTGGGGAAAACCTCTATATTCACAATAGTCCCGAGATAGACATGGACAGTAAATGTATGTCTCTAAAAACTTGGAGAGAGTTGACTTTGATGACAGCCCATTGACTGAAATACGCCTGAAAAACTAAGGATTTCCCTTATTATCAACATCAAAGAGAATGACTGTGTTTTATTATCATTGGTACACACTAACGCAAACAAATTGGAAAGATTGCAATATTTGCTTTCCTACCCTTAATGCAAAGACACGTTCTGAAGGTCATGTACAGGGACGGGTTGAATAACACTTTGTAAATAAATGCAACTCAGGGAATCAGGCACGAGACATGAACAAACGTCCCTGATTGGTGGGACAAAGTGCCCACCCCATACCCACCTGAAAAGAAATATGAACTCTCAGAGAATAAAAAGAAGTCAAATGATTTTTTTTGTGTTTCATATCCACAGTAACTTCAAAAAATAACAAAACATACAGTAATAGCATGCAGCTAAGAGAAGAATGTAGGTAATGTACATGTGTTATTTTGACAGGAGTTCTTTGGAGAGAAAAATACCTGGGCCACATTCTGCAAAACTTAGAGTCATGGTGATTTTGCCACTGCAAGGGAAACTATATCTGATTTTGGTTGACTGATGGTCTATGTTACATACCATAATTAAATAATATAAATGGGCAATTCCAAACAAAAGTGGAAATTTTCCAAAATTCATATTGGCTCAAATCTGGATTTAAATTTTCTATCAAAACTCATCTGGGATTTCATAAATAGAAAAGGGGAACATAATTAGCTACAAATATTTGTTCTTATTATATGCATCTCCTTATAGGAGAATCCAAACCATACAAAAAATCACATACATGGGACTACATATATTGATTTTACTTAATTTCAATTTAACAGAAAACTGGTGCTTGTTTTGTAAAATTTTCTTTTGGATAGTCTGAAGGTCATTATTTTGCATCATATCAAAAGAAAATTTTAAAATGTAAGTTCATTTCATGTTGCCTGTGTGTGAATATTTCAGATGTCACTCTGTAACCATCACTCCGTAACCGGGTATAGGATTGTGTTTTAAGTTGCAATTATTGACAAAATACACCAATTTTTTAAAGTCATGCAGCATATTAAAGCTAGAACAACAGCGAATGCAATCAATTACTCGACATTGTGATAGCCATTTAAAGTTCACAGAATTTGAGCATTACGTTTTCTCCTCAAATATGCATGTCCATTTTAGGTCAATCTGTATAAACCATGTTTATGAAATATTCTTATCTCATTAATTCAGTGGATCAAAATAAAAAATGTTAATATTTTTAAAAGTGGTTTTCAGCAACTACTGTCAGGTACCATTTCTTTGCAAGAACTATTTAAATATGTGTGATATCTTTGTTTGAATGCTAAAAACCTGTTTCTGAATGTCACTCTGTAATCGTGGAACCTGCCCAAATATTGTATTGTGACTGCCATGGTTTGACCCCATCCCCATATTGGAAGATGGCAGCAGACTAGAAACAAGTGGGATGCCTCCTGTGGTCTTGCCTCCATTATGCGATTAAATACAGCAGCAGTGCTCTCTTTGACAACATGAACATTTATTCGCACAAAAAAACCAGTCATACTATGTTCATTGTCCTAATTGACTTTTGACCTTGATCATGTGACCTGACACTTCTGCAAAATGATCAGGGATATCTAGAACCATTTACTTTCAAAGTTATATCAAGTTTCCAAACTTGACCTCGGTTAAGATTTCAATTCTGACACCAAACCATAAAAGGTTATTGACCTTACATGAACTTTCAAAGCTATGACATTCAATAAAATACCCCAACAGGTTAAAGTTTATTGACCATCAATGACCTATGACCTTGATTATTAAAGTGGCCTAAAACTCATGTAAGACGATCAGTGATGCTTAATTACCCTTACGTCCAAGTTTCATGAACTGATCCTTATACTTATAGTTATGATATAATTTCCAAAACTTATCCTTGGTTAAGATTTCAATGTTGATACGCAAAACATGGTTAAAGTTTGTTAATCCTAAAATTACCTTTGACCTTGGTCATGTGACCTGAAACTCATGAGAGATGATCAGTGATGCTTGATTATCCCTATGTCCAAGTTTCATGAACTGATCCTTATACTTATAGTTATGATAACATTTCCAAAACTTATCCTTGGTTATGATTTCAATGTTGATATGCAAAACATGGTTAGTTTGTTAATCCTAAAATTACCTTTGACCTTGGTCATGTGACCTGAAACTCATGAGAGATGATCAGTGATGCTTGATTATCCCTATGTCCAAGTTTCATGAACAAGGTCCTTATATTTATAGTTATGATGACATTTCCAAAACTTATACTTGGTTAAGATTTTGATGTTGATACGCAAAACATGGTTAAAGTTTGTTAATCCTTAAATTACCTTTGACCTTGGTCATGTGACCTGAAACTCATGAGAGATGATCAGTGATGCTTGATTATCCCTATGTCCAAGTTTCATGAACAAGGTCCTTATACTTTCTATGTGGTGATGGCATTTCCAAAACTTATCCATGGTTAAGATTTCAACATTGACGACGCCGCCGCTGTTGGAAAAGCGGCGCCTATAGTCTGGCTCTGCTATGCATGCGAGACAAAAACGGGGTGAAATAAATGAGAAATAGACCCAGGTAGAAATTCATGGCTCTCACCTTTGAAATATAGAGTAGTGAGTTGGGGTCGTATTTGGTACTGAAAGTTTCTCCCTGGTGCATGATGTATTCCTCGATTTCGAAGGATGGGCAGAGTGACGGGGGTTCGGCGGGGTCAATCAACTTCCTACCAAATCTCTTCTTCCATTCAGGTCCGCTCCGGTATGTGATGGTAGCAATCTCCCTGATGACCAGAAATGAAAGAATGAGGTTGCGATGGTTAATTTAAATGAACTGTGTACAAGAAATAATACATCACGTAACCCCCCCCCCAAAAAAAAAAAAACATACTTGAGCCAACATCATGGCAAAACATGATAATTGAAGTTAGCTTCGAATATATATTGTCATTATCATTATTTAAACATTAATTCAAATTATGATTAGATCCAAATATACATCATTTATAATATCAACCCTACAGTCAACTTTAACAAACACATTTCAATACTTGCAGAAAACATACCACTGATATTCACAAAATTAATACTTTATATAGAAATTACTTGTTTTGGGCATTTTATATGGACATCTAATTAACTATATAATCCTCCAATATTGTAACATTATCAACAATTTGAGAAATCTTTTGTGATTAGAATAATGTGATATGAATCATTTTATTGAACTGTAAACTAATCATAATTCATCACCATAATAGAACATTTCCCCCATCGTATTAAGAAGAGCCTGAACAATGACCTTTCATATACATCTAAATTCACAATAAACAGAGATGCTAACTGATAGCTCAAAAAAATCCTGAAAACCCAGGCCGGGGGTCCAGGGGCCCGCCCAGGGCCCCTGGCGGGGTCAAGGGCGAAGCCCCCTGAAGCTGGAACGTTTTCTTATTCTTTAGAGGGCTGGAATCATTAATCTACAGTAGTACATAACAAATAATTAATGACATAATAAACTTCATATCATAGGCAAGAAAGGTGCTCAAAAAAAAAATCATATAACCCGTACTCATTACGGTACGGGTTAACCTGCTGCGGGTTAATATGCTGCGGCCAATGGGTGCGACTCGGGACGGGTGTATGTAGCAGCTGGGGTGCCCTTTTTCACTCACTGTACTCATCAACAAGACAATCCTATACTATTGAAAATCCATAAATCACAATTTCTATCAAAATGATGGATAGTTCACACATATGAATTGATGAATACGCACCAGAGAACACATATTTCATGGTAGCAAATAGGTTTTCAGCTGAAATCCCGCGGCAGACAACCAATCACTCACGCAGCAGCAGGCAATTGCAGCCACACCGGGCCACACCGGGTCGAGCGGTTCTACCGGGCGATCGCCCGACTGGGATAGCGCTGACACCCGTATCCCTGCAGGGTATAGGGCGGCGTTTGCAACTGCTACAATGTATTGCTCGCGCGTACCGTGCAAGTACAGTACCAGCTAACTTCATGCTGCGCACAACGCTAATAATTTTCCGTCTGCGCAAATTGGCCATCCAAAATTGAAATTGCGCTCTCCGTAGCGAACTCCGTGACAAGATTTGGAGGGGAAATTTTTACGGATTTCACTTTGACAATCGATTTTTTTTCCGGAATATTATTCAGCAAAGGAAACAATCTGGAATTCCGGAAAAATCCGGAAAATTAGCAACTCTGCAATAAAGAACCAGGTGCCCTTTTCATTAAACTGGTTATAATAACAAATTTGTAATATCAGTTAAGCTATTGAAATTATTCATTCTGATTAGCTGATAGTATATTTGTTATAGAAAGTGTCTTTAGGAAACAGGACCACAGTGGTCCCTGTAAATATACTGTAGTCTAAGGAAACTAGAGACTATAGGTAGCCCATTGCTGAAGAAATCAATGAAGAGGATAAACAAAATAACATAAAATAAAGGAAGAATATTAACCGAAGCAGAAATTTTCCCAGAAGTCAATGCCTACCTTGCGAGCTTCATTCCCATCTTGGGGTATGACGTGCCATAGTAGTGTCCTCTCTGCCAGTTTGGATCGGTCATAATCGCCCTTCTCTGGAGGAAGCGTAGAGCGATGGAACTGGTGTATGTCTGAACGCAGCCTGATATTGAAATAACCCTGAAGACGGCAACACAGTGTAAATAGAATTGAATGTATGAATACATGAGAGGGACCAGAGCAGTTATTTTGGTCAGATTAAGTTAGAAATGGGATCTTGTAACTTGATCCTCCCCTCCCCCTGTATATCTAAAGTCGAGTGCACACTATGCTATCCAATAATAAATCGCATTTATAAAAGTAAAATTATAAAAAAATAAAATAAAAGTAAAGTATTATTAGGAGTAACAGAATCATAATTTTGCTTTGCAGCTAGCCCTGTGGTCGACTCGGAATCAAGTCAAAAACTGGCTTCAAGTCACAGCTGATGATCACGTCACTACGGTATTTACCTCAATTTGCTTTTATTCCTTCAGGAAGGCTTGAACTACACTGAATTTTGGCTTCAGAAGTCCTACAACTATTCTGAACTCTGATTACTAAGATTTTATTGGTTGGAATGTTCTATCAAATGTTATTATAATTTTTTTTTAAATCGGACTGCAACAAATTGTAAAGTGTGCACCGGACTTAAAGGACAAGTCATCCATACAAAAAGTTGATTTGAATAAAAAGAGAAAAATCGCACAAGCATAACTCAGAAAATTTCATCAAACTCAGATGTGAAATAAGAGTTATGACATTTCACTTAATTTCACAAAACAGTTACATGCACATCCTGGTTGGTATTTAAATGAGGAAACTGATGACCTCATCCACTCACTATTTCTTTCGTATTTTATTATATCAAATATGAAATTTTTAAATATTGTCCTCATTAACAAGTGAAACAACAATTAATTCCTCCCTGAACATGTTGAATTAGCCTTGTTTATTAGTATATGGTTCAGTCAAGTTGGTCCTAATTATCAAGTCTGTAAAAAACGAAATATTGTATAATTCAAACAATAAAAAACAAAAGAAATAGTGTGTGAGGGACATCATCGAATGTCTAATTTGCATGTCCCTGAGTTGTGCATATCAATGCTTTATGAAAAATAAGTGAAACTTTTAAATCTCATAATTTCTTATTTTACACCTGATTTTGATAAAAATTTCAGCATTATGCTAGTTTGATTTTTCTTTCCAGGGTGTATTTCTTCAAATGGACTTGTCTCTGGGGTGGACCTTTAATCCCGGAGGGGCCACTTCCATTGACAAGTGGATACCATGCGTGACCATGGGGTCTCGAAAGCCGCACCCTAAACACGTATTTTCCATATTCTGAAAATGCACCCCTGAACAAGTATTGGCGTGTGAAACCCCACCCTTAACAAGTATTGGAAACAAAACGATACTATTGGCAAGTATTCTCAGAATTGAACCCCTAAACAAGTACAGCGATATTTAAATTGTTATGTCACTGACGTCGGTTTTACCTTTCCTGGCTAATCATGGTACAGCCCCACCTCCCGCACCTTGCGCAAATCGTACTCTAAACACGTAGTGTTGACTGTTCGGGCAAAACGTACATCCTTTATAAAACATTTTATTCTTAATTTTTTATACCCTCGCAAATTTAACCCTAAACACGTAGCTTTTACGATGCAAAGTAGATACCCTCTTTTCATTATTTTAGTGTTTTTGACACCCTTATTACGTTACGTACGCTACATGCCCTATCTTGAAAAGGACATCATTCTACGTGTTTTTTGGTTGTGCATGGTATCCACTCGTCAATGTAAGTGCCCCCCCCTTTAGGCCTTTAAGGGTGAACTGAGATGACTTACCGTCCTATTCTTTGAGGGTAAAGAGCACCAGCCATGATGGAACACATACCTCCAAGCGAAGCACCTACAACAGCGTGGACCTTAGTATAATGAACAAAAATGAATGAATTGAGTATAAAAGGGAAAGTAAATTTATTCAATTCAATTCATTACTATAAATTCAAGCTCAAATTCAAAAGCGGTCTTTATTCACGATCAAACATGTTAACTGTCGCATATGAAAAAACAGCAGCAGCTGGAAAGTTTGAATTAACATGATAAATGACATAGTATTAAAGAACATTAATAAATCTAATTCAAAGTTGTAGGTGAAAGCATAGCAGATAATGAATGGAAGTAACAAAATATGAATGGTACATTTGAAAATACCCGACTTGATAGAAAGGAGACTGGCACTTTGTGTAAAATTTTAATGACATAGATGACTGTATGAGGGGGGGGGGTTGACCACTGGTGACTGAGATCACACATGTGCGGCTCATGCCCCCTCCCTCCCCTCCTTTGAGAGTTATAGCAAATATTTGTGAGGGGAATAGGTCGTTCGTACTCAAGTGAGGACTTCTTTTTTTCGCTTGTCAAATTTTTCCTGGAACCAAATGATATCCATTTTGTAGTGAATACTTTTCTTTTTTTTGTCAAATTATTCTGAAAATAAATAATCTTTTTTTTTCTTTTTTGTTGGGGGGTACTTGTTAATTTTTTTCTACACAAAATGCCCCCCCCCCCTGGAAAATCCTGGATCCTCCCCTGCTTGAGTCTATGGAAAACATTTGTTCCACTAAAATCATTGAGTCTCCCGTGGGTTTAAGTGGCACTGGCATGTCAGGATCAAAATTCCCCTCTTTATTAGCATCATTGTATGGTATCAATGGACTTACATGTAAATGCTAGTGACATCACTGAACTATTAAAGAGAGGGACCTTTGTTTCAAGTTTCTAAACCACTTTCCATCAAAAAACACATTAATACATAAATATGAAGAAAAGCAATCACTTTTGACAAAAATCAACATGTAAATATAAAGGAAAAAGAAACAATGCAATTGTATCAAAAACCAAAATGTGTAAGGATACTGCAGAGGACAAAAGACTTTAAAGTTTGAACAAATTTAAGACATGAATTCAAGAAACAAATACATCAAACATGCACACTCCTTTCTTCAACAGCATCAATGTGACCGTCATCTAAAGCATTCTCAGGAAGAATGTTTGTCATGTTACTACTAAATCGCCAAATATTCATTATTGATTGAAATGATAAAGGAGTCTTTGGACGCTAATTGAAAATGTTTTCTTGTTCTAACATTCTTTTGCAACACCATAACTTTTTCCTCATTGTTATTGTGGTGTCACAAAGGAATTTTAACGTCAGTGGAGAAAAATTGAGAAAAAAAATGGAATAAAATATTTGAAGGGCTCTTTCCATTCTTACATGTACACTCCGTTTAATTTCCCTTATAAGTGTGACATCACAGTGGAATTCTACCATCACTACAGAAATATGGAAGAAAAGAGGTGAGTGCGGATGTACTTCTATTTCGAGTGTATTCCAAATAATGTTTTATTATGCTTTATGACTCTATGGGCTGAAGTGATCACTGGAACACATTGGGTGATTTCAAGTCCAGTGTTGGCCTTGGTGTTAGTGTTGGTGTTGAAATTTGGATTGCTTCCCCTATCTCCTACACCTAATCTGTGTTTGGGGCCGTTTCATAAAGCTGTTCGTAAGTTAAGAGTGACTTTAAGAACGACTGGTGATCCTTTCTTACGCGCTAAACCATCGCCTATGGTGTATACCATTTACCAAAGGACATGATCACCAGTCGTTCTTAAAGTTGTTCTTATCTTACGAAAAGCTTTATGAAACACCCACCTGATCCAGATTACACTCTATTGACATCTCAACAACTTGTGAGTGACTTTTGGGGACCATCTTCATTTCATGTTTGGTGTTAAAATCTTGTGAAAATTGACCATACATGTACACCAAAAATAAAAGGACAACACTGAACTTGAAATCACCCATTACGTTTCATCACGAAGAGGGATGTTGGGGAGACTAAACATCATCATTTGCTTAACTTTTGACCTATCCTAAAGCAAGATTCTTAGTCACATTTCCCTGTACTAATCCCATAAATGATATTGCTTTTTACCTTCTCTATCCCCAAGTGATCAAGGAGAAGATACTGTACTTTCACCATATCCTCAACGCTAATAATAGGAAAGGTTGTGCCGTAAGGCTGTCCAGTGATGGGATTAGTTGATGAAGGTCCCCTGAAAAAAAAAAACAAAAATGAAATATTAAAAACAAAAACCAAGCACATATTATCTAGCAGAGAAGCAAAATCCTAAACATATTAACACCCAACACTGAGCTTTTACTCTGCACCGACCTGCAATCAATCAGGACCTTAGACCAGGCAAGCTGATCTTTTTTTCCTTTTCTTTGAAGTGTATGATCTTCTTGTTACTTACCTTTTTTCATGCCAGTTATTACTACTGCTACTATTACCTTATTTTTTCCCATTAACTGTAACCAATCATATGTAAATAATGTGATTATAAAACCAATAAAACACATACTAAAAACATCAAGCACATAACTTGTTTGAAAAAATATAACGAAGTGGCTACCCACTCCCCCCCCCCCCCAAAAAAAAAGATCCCTGCAACAAAAAGATCCTGCAACACATTAATGTTAATTATGTCATTGCTGAGGTGTTAAAACTGCTTGTACAGTACCTCTTTTTTTTTAGGGCAGCACAAAAAAGCTGCATTTTTATGGCAGGAACCGCATAATGTCTGAGAATAGTCTCCTAATTCCTAAAGAGAACTTTTTCTATAAAATCTTTGCAAAAAATAAAAAAAAATTGCTAATTTATGATATACTGTAACTCTAAAATCAAGCTCTATCGGAGCTAACCTAAATTTTTCTTTTTTAACTTTGAGGTACGAGGTTTTTCATACCCTAGCGGCATTGTATACTGCTGGTACTCACACACAACCACACAAAAATGCTTGTTATTTTATAATTTCAAAATCAAGCTTTACCAAGGCTATCCTCTATTTTTTTTTTGAGTAATGAGAGTTTCCATACCCCAGCTGTGGTGTATACTGCTGGTACATGTACTTGTACCGACCTCTACATAATCTTTATAATATACATATTTGTATGCTAATAGTGTTACATGCTTATTTGGCAGAAGTGTTGTTGTGATCACACATAACATATACAGTTTCTATTTTGTCAAAGCGAATGGCATTTATACCATGAAACATTACAGATATATGACATTTTTTTTTTTAAACAAATAAATAAGAACTTGCATCTGAATATCAAATGGCCTAGAAATTTCAAAACTCATGAGCACTATTAAATGGAAAGTTTCCCTGAAGTATTACATTTGTTGTAAAAATACCAGAAAAATAATAAAAACATATATACTGATATACTGGATGTACAATAAAAATAATATCACAATTTTGTCAGAAAACAACATCTTTTTGATTTTTTTACTACAAGACACGGGAAAGCTGCGCGCATATGATGTCAAAATTCAAACAATTAAAACAAAAACAATTCTAATAACTCTTTTAATATTTGATCGATTTTCCTCATCTCTTTCCAATGGTTATCATTTTTCTGCTTTTTTAAAAAAAAAGAAAGTATTGCCAGGTGAACTTGACCTTTAAAGGACAAGTCCATCCTAACAAAAAAATAATTTTAATAAAAAGAGAAAATCCAACATTCATAACACTGAAAATTTCATCGAAATCGGATGTAAAATAAAAAAAAAGTTATGACATTTTAAAGTTTTACTTAATTTCACAAAACAGATAAATGCACACCCTGGTCAGTATGCAAATGAGGAGACTGATGATGTCATCCACTCACTATTTCTTTTGTATTATATTAAACGAAATTTTCTCATCTTTGTCAAGTGAAACAACGATTAATTCCTCCTTGAGCATGTGGAACTAGTATTGTTTAATACTATATGGTTCAACCAAGTTGGACCTTGTCAAATCTGTAAAAAATGATATTTTGTATAATTCAAACGATAAAAAACAAAGAAATAGTGAGTGAGGGACATCATCGTCTGTCTCATTTGCATGTCACTGAGTTGTACATATCACTGTCTTCTGTGAAATAAGCGGAACTTTAAATGTCATAACTTTTTTATTTTACATCCAGTGTTATGCTAGCTTGATTTTACTCTATTTATTCAAATCAACATTTTTCTGGGGTGGACTTGACCACTAAAAAAAAGGTTTGTTACTTACGTAGTACCATAGCAGCCCCCTATATGATTGCCACAGATGACAAAGTATTTGTCTGTGTCTATGGCGCACCCAGGTCCAATGAACTTCTCCCACCATCCTGGGGCTGTATTTAACTGTAAAAATATAATTATAAATAAACAAAATGAATACAAATATAAATAAAAGAATGCCGAATTCTTGCAAGTACCGTGTAATTTTAAGGAGGAATCTATCACTCTGGATGGAATTTTACAATTATTTATTATTCACCATTGTTATACACATATTGTTGTAGCATTGTGACCCAGTGGATTACTCTTCTGACTTTGAAACAGAGGGTCGTGCGTTCGAATCCAAGCCATGGCGTAATTTCCTTCAGCAAGAAATTTATCCACATTGTGCTGCACTCGACCCAGGCGAGGTGAATGGGTACCCGGTAGGAAGAAATTGCTGGAATGCTTGAGTGCCTAGGAAGCCCAGCTTAAGCTGGGGTAATAGCAATAACAGGGTCCGAAGGGAGAACAGTTTTCAGAACTGAAGTGGCTTCCCTGCGTAAATATACCTATATTATTATTAATATTATCCACATCAATATGACCTAGTCTTGTTGCACAAACTATGCCATTATGAATTACCATTATAGTACCCTGAACTCTGATTGGCTGCCAAGCCCTTTTACAAAGCCAAACGTCAGAACATTAAATTTGCTATAAAAATAAGAATTTACGCAATAATATTAACAATGGCAAAAAGAAGCTGCTGAAAACTGCTTATCTAAAAAAAAAAGAGAGAGCCAATTGAGAAATATTAACAATTATGATGTTGAGTTTATAAATACAATCTTTTTCTTAGGCTACATCACATGATGCAGATGAAGGTAAGAAACTATACTTCTTTTAATTTTTGCCTTATATTACGCAAACAGTTGGAGACTAGTCTTACCGGGTGACTTCTGGCATGAGAGCTACTTGAAAGGCCGGTGAACACTAAAACCACGTTGCTCATGTCCCTGTTAGGCTTTCCCCAAGTCTCGTAGGCAATATTCAGCTCCGGAAGCACACAGCCATTGTATTTCAGGGCATAGGGCTCATTGTAATGAAAGTTCTGGTAGCCCGAGACTATCTTTTCGTAAGCAGGATCTGGACCAGAATCAGGTCTGAAAAGGAATTTGTAATAATCAATGTGCTATTCTTTGATTGAAGAACAATATAAACAAATATAAAAAAAAACATATTTTCAAGAACAGACAATTTTAGGCAGCTACATGTACATGTCTGCTTAGGACAGGGTAATAATTCTGTAGCATAATACACATACAGGAACATGTACGGGAGGTAATGATGGCAATACCCCCCCCTCCCCCTCCCCGAAAAAATTAATTAATAAATAAATATAGATATAAAAAGAAAAGATAATACAATAATAAAGGCATTAAGAATGTAAAAACAAGATAAATACATAAATAGAAAATGATTTATAAATAAATAAAAAAGTACATATGAATAAATTAAATAAACAAATAGAAATAGAAAAAGAATAAAACTTTTTCTTTTCTTCCGTGTTTTTTATTAACATCTTGAAAAAAAAAATCAGTGCTGCATCTACAAAGTACCATCAAAAGAATTCATATTCCATACTTTTCAACAAAAGGGGTGCCTGTGCTTATCAATATAGAAACCAAGTACTTTTGAATTACAAAGTAATGAGAAAAAAAAATAAATAAAACCCCTACACAACTTTACATGCAAATGGCCGATTGTAAAATATTAAGCAATACATGTACCTTCAGGATATGAACCAGGCATCCCAAAATGGGACCTTACCCTCTGTGTTTACCTGTCACAGTTTTGCCATGTCCTTCCCATGCTCCACCCCTGCCCTGCCCCTGTAACACCCCTCCAACACCCCTACCATCTGATACACAGTGCATCACAGAAAAAAAGGAAACCCTTTTAAGATATGAATATCACAATCATTGAATAATGTTACATTTAAAGGGGAAGTTCACCCTGAAGAAAACTTTGTTGTGATAATAGCAGAAAAAATAGTAAAAAATATTGGTGAAGGTTTGAGGAAAATCCGTTAAAGAGTAAGAAAGTTATTAGAGTTCAAAGTTTTGGATTTGTGACGTCATAAACGAGCAGCTGCCCCATGTGTTATGTAATATAAAATGTATGAATTTCACATTTTGTATGGTTCCTGATGACTTAATTTTGTTTTCTTTTCATGATCGGGTGTGAAATGATTTGTCTATTGATATACAAAAGTTACAGTGAAAACCATTTTCAATTTTCTGAGAAAATGACATTTCATTGATTTTTTACCATTCGCTATGTAGGAATGCTGCTCGCATATGACGTCACAAATCAAAAAATTGAAATTCTAATAACTTTTTAATTATTTGATGAATTTTTCTCAAACCTTCGGCAATATTTTTTATTATTTTTTCTGCTATTTTTACAATAAACTTTTTGTCAGGGTGAACTTTCCCTTTAAGTAGTAAGGAGGAAATATTTCGATTTTGATTTGAGACCAATTATATCAGTGCATCATTCCCAAATGGCATAAAACAATACATATGGTGGTGAAGTGCAGTATGGTGATTTGTATAACAGTCAAACCCACTCTCATTTCAACATCAGTAAGAATTTTTTTTAAAGAATACAAACAAAAAGCTAATGAGGCATCCCTTTCTTACAGATGGGGGTGTTTCACAAGTATTAAGTTATGACTTAGAGTTGCAATTTATGTGTACATGATATGTAACGCGCAATCTTAATGATTAATGCTCAGTAGTGAGTGTCCTCTTGGCAAGATCTGACCTATTCGGTCATGCCTTTTATACCACACGCAACTACATGTAGGTATTTACCGGTAAGTGCGACTTGTCATACAATAGAAACACCCCCCTGATAGCAGTATTATTGTTTTCTATGCAACTTGGTTTTGCCAATACTGAAATCTCAAAGACTTCCTGCAAATGTGTGCATGAACTGTTCATCATATTAGGTGAGTGTGCAGAAACATTTTTCAAAACAAATTTCAATTACTGATTCTCGAGAAAAAATGCGGCGATTTAATGTTTGTCTATTACTAAATCACCCGCAACCTACTTACGTTTTTGACAGGCAGGGAAAGTCTGTTTCCAGTCCTTTGAATTTCAGGTCTAGTCCAAAATCCGGCAGTTCAAGTTGGTGCAGGACTGCCTTCTGCTGTTGGTCGGTGGACTTTGCTTTGCATAGTGTGGAGGCTCTTGTGAACTTTCTGTGTGGTAAATGCATGGAGTTTGAACATGAAGTCTTTCGCACCAGTCTCTGTTGATGGATGCAGAAGGGCTGGGCTGATGTCGCTTCGGATGCGAGTGCGGTCGAGAGGCATCTTTGCAGAATCGGGGCGAGCCGCCTACCAGACATTGTCACTTCTCTCTCTTGTCTCCTTTTCAATCCTGTTGAATTCGCAGGTTCTACGGTGGATGTGTTTACAGTGGAAGATAATCACAGGAAACAAGTCATCGTTCGACTGGTTCTCTTTATACAGACTTGAATCCTTGAGAAAACAGATAAAAACAAAATTATGAGCACATAAATCACGATTCACACCATTAAAATGGTCAGCACCACTGCAATCTGTCCCAAAAATGCTGCATCATAACTCAATAACCTGTATCGATCTAACTGTGATGTAATTTTCAAGACATTGTGATCAAATTTCCAAGACATCTACTATTTGTAGTTATTCTTACATTCTACTGATAGAAATGTAAACTGATAAGCAACGAAAACCAGAAAGCTATTAGTCTCCCAACCAGGCTCAGGTAATGTAATTGGTCAGAAATATACAGTCACAAACACCCGTGTCAGAATTTGAAAAACATAAATTTGTATGCCAGAGGAGACTACAACACACTCAATACTTTAATAACCAATGTTGTTGTTGTTATTTATTTGGGATTTAAAGGCACACATCATTAAGATGTGAATGATATTATAATCAAGGCTTTGAACAATCCTTTAGATATTGATATTGAGAGTGTCAAATGAGAGTCTGAGGTTGTAGACTATATTTGTATTGACATAACACACAATCCTCTACCAGACTAATCAAACAATAGCATGTGCAATGACACAGCACTTTGGAGTCATATCATGCAGCTGGCCCATGGCCAGAGCATTAGTTCAAATCGTGTTCCACAAAAATTGATTGATCATTCAGATCGCTTGGTTTTAGGAACATGAATTAATTTATCTTCTGAACTATCATGACTTCATAGAATATTTTCCCCCACTTCTGGAAGCCACTTTGTGCTTTTCAATTTTGATAAAAGGCATTTTTTCCTTTTGAATCAACTTCAAGTTGTTATTGCAATTAGCAATATTGCATATTCATTATAAATATTCAGGGGCTGCGGATCAGGTCCGAAAGAGGGGCGGGGACTGGGGCTGACCATGCAAAAAATCACAATGTTTACGCTATTATAGTACACTGTAAGGAAAAAGAAGTGGGGCTGGTGTGGCTTCAGCCCCCCCCCCCTTCCATGGCCCCTGATAATAACTTCTTTCATATAGAATTTCATTATTATATCCTGGGAAGAGTCTTATGAAAGGACCCATCAGATGTTTTCTCAGGAAAAGTCTGTTTATAAGCCAATCAAATTCAAGGAAAGTCAGTGGTTGGATCTGACAACTGTTAAACAACAAATGATGATAAAATATTATCCTGGATATCCTGCGCCCCTAAAATACATGTAAGTCTCAGCAATCGATCGTGCTGCTTATTTTTGTTTGATCATGTGTATTACATAGGCCTACCAGAATATGGTACAGATTAGTGGCTGAATTCCTAATTTAATTTGCATGTTTATTCTGCACTTTATACCTTGGACTTTATAGTTATATATATTTTCATAATTAATTCATTTATAATATTGTTTAAGAAGTTTGGTGTTTTTTTCCAAAGTTAGACAGATCTTAACATTTTATGTACATGTATTATGTGTACAGTATATGTTTATAACCACTGGAAGTGGGGCAGAAGGCATATTGCCACAGTAATTCAGTTAACTATTTCTGCCCCTGGCATTTTAGTGGTTAATTTCAATTCCTATTGTGCACTCTTTAATATTTAAATTGTATGCACTCTTTATGTAACTTTCATTTTGCCAAATAAATAATAATAACAATAATAAAATACTCAATAAAATAAATCATATATATCAGTAACACGATTGATCACAACATTTAATGTTACGAGGGCATGGTGTCCCAACAGCACCAAGTACCGATTAAATCCTCTTTGCCTAATTGGGAGTGGGAACCATTGTTTAGGGTTATATGTTGTTGCTTCTTGTTGCCAAGCAACATTTCAAAAAAGAAGACAACCCTGGATTAGGATTTCCTTAGTCAGTGGGTACATGTATATAGCTGCCGACCCTACATTGGTATTTGTCAAACTTACAATATATTTAAATATAGGGCTAGGGTAAGGGCAGCAATGTGGTTTCATGTTAGGTTTAGGGTTAAGTTTAAACTTAGAAACTCTTTGTGGTGTCCTTAGCAAGTGTACATGAAAAAAAATTGTGATATCAAATCATTTTCTTATGTATTATATTGTTTTTTGCAATTTCTTATGTATTTCTTTGTTTTTTTTACCTTTTGTTTTTCATTGTTTTTTCAATGAAATTTGTTGGGGACTCTTCTGTGATCATAAAAAGCATAAAATGAATACATTGAGACTAAAAAAACTAAAAATAATCATACATTTATGAATTTTGGTTGAAAACACAATTTGCATTGACTTTGTACACGAAATCACGTTTTTGAGCAATTTTGGGTCTGACATCCACTTACATAATGTTGCGTAATTTCGGAAAATTGGTCTCAAAAGTTGCGCAAGACTTGAAAGTAAAAAGTCAGTGAGCAGCGCGGTCAAAAAATTTTGCACGGCGAAAAATATCGCGCGATTCGTCGAGGGGGGGGGCCTCCGAGGCCCCCCCCGGCCTAGATAGGGTTAAGAAGGGTATGTTAAATCCATGGTTGAAATTGATCGTTCCATTAGTGTGAGGAATTTACAGTGGAGCAATTGTCGCAGGAGCTATTGTCATGGATCAGAACTTGCATCCCCTTGACCTCTGCGAAATAAAGTAGTGAGTACGCAAGCGACTTGGGGTTGCTGACCTAGCGGTTCAGATCGCACGCCTCGTTCGCTACTCAACCCTTTAACTTTTCTTGGACTATACATGTACATATATCCATGCTCTTAACTTTGACAACTTACCCCCGAAAGTCTTGAGTCTTGAACAAGTTCACGTAAACCTACGGCCCCAATACTGGTGATGACACAAAATTTTCCTCCTGCGACATTTGCCCTGGTCTTGATATCTCAGAAGGCATAGGATTAGAGTTTGAATTATAATAGTGTTTTTGGTTCAGAATAATTTAGTTTTGGAGGTTAGGTTTTTTTGTTGGCTTAATGTGCAGATTTCCGTCAGAGCAATCGTCCCCGGAGCAAATATCATGAAACCATTCAGCTGACCAAGTCGATCAGCTTTGCTTTCTAACTTCTCTATCCAATGTAGAGGATTACGTAATAAATGGTTCAAGAAGAAAATACATGTAATTTTGTCATTCTGTATGATCTATAGCCCTATCAACAAGTAAAGTATCTTTCTATCAGTTTAAATAAATGTCCACATGGAGACAAGTCTTCGTAAGTTTTACAAATTGTCAAGTATTCTTTTCATCTCTTTTGTTCTATCAGTAATTCCAATCTGAACGACAGAGAAAATCTTGCTGCTAAATAAAGGATATGATGTCATAATATGTAAAATACAATGGATTAATACTGCTTTTACTTTTAAGACATATAATTGCATCACATAGAATTGCCAAGGGACAACATAGCATCATTTAAGCTGGCAAAAAGTTAAATGTAGAAGAGACTATTAGTAATTGGAGTGTAATGTTCATGATGTCCTTATGAGTGATCTGCCTAAGTTGTGGAAAATACTATATAAAAATTTGGTTATAACATTCTTGTAGAGTTAACTCTAACCAGTAATACTCTGCTGCATTGCAATTAAAATGAACCCTAAATTCAGAGAGTTTTTTAGTTGAACTTTAATAGAGTGCAAAACATGTTTTTTCTGCGAAATGACCATGACGCTCATTTGCATAACTCCTGTCCTAATAATTAGCGATATGGAATCCCATCAAAAATTAATGAGAGGTAGAATTTAGCTCTAGCTACAATAATCAATTAACAAGTTTATCTAAACTGCAGAGTTCAGAAGTGATCTAAATATACCACTTAAAGCGGAAAAGTTGGCCCAAGTGTATTGTCCATGATGCTGGAATCGCCCACTTTTTAAAAATTACAATGTATGTATCAATCCTATGATGTGCATATGCCAGCTCTCCCTCTTTTCTCCCCTCCCTTCTCGCTTTAATAAAAACCCTGTTACAGTAGGAATGCTCCTCTAGAAAGAAAAAGGAGGACTTAAAGCTGACAAAAAGAAATAGCCTAGGCCTCACTGCTGAACAGAGGGGCTTGAAAAAAGCCTTGAATCATTAACTGTGTATACTATAAGTACTATGCCAATACAAACAGCATAATAGGGGTTTGTTTTTTATGGTCCAGCAATAGACAGAGACGGAAGGTTATTTTATCCGATGAGAGCATGGTGTTAATTTTCAAATGACCGTGCCACCCCCCCTGGATTTTTGGCTTTCAAGGGACTTAAACGAAACCGGAATTAAAATATGAGCTAGGATGTGCATGAACAAAGGCCAAGTCAACCCTTGAAAAACCAAGCAAGTCTAACACTGAACATTTTTATAAAAATCAGATTGAAAATAAGAATTTAGCTTTTACAATAATTTGATAGGTTAGGTTAATTTATTTGCAAAAAGACTATTACTATGTAGAAGCGTTGTGGCCCAGTGGATTAGTCTCCGGACTTTGAAACAGAGGGTCGTGGGTTCGAATCCCAGCCATGGCGTAATTTCCTTCAGCAAGAAATTTATCCACATTGTGCTGCACTCGACCCAGGTGAGGTGAATGGGTACCCGGTAGGATTTTTCCTTGAACGCTTTAGCGCCTATTAATATGGCGGCTCAGCTACAGCCGGGGTAATAATATGATACCAAGTATCAAAGCGCAGTTGAGTATATGCACATAGTAACTGCGCTATATAAATGGACATATTATTATATTATTTTTAGAAAACATTGCTTTGTTAATTAGTATTGAAACTAAGTTTTAATAGGGACTTGCCTTTTATACTTAAAGCATTGCTTTTCTTGGAAAGTCCCTCAGTCCAGTTGATTTATCTTACATTTGTTGTAAAATTTTATTGAACTGTCTATATTGTTATATATGTACTTTTACTTTGATTATATTTGTTTATTTTGTTGAACGGAAATTAACAAAATCTAACTACATGTACAAATGCTAAATCTACATACAGGTACTATGTAAAAATTTGATTATATGATTATCCAGAAATATATTATTATTTTTTGACTAGTTGTACACATGAAGGCCTACAACTACCTTGTATGGAATGTTTACAATACCTTCTGAAAGTCTTTATCACTGACCTAGATCAGGTTCAAAGACACACTGTCAAGGACACCACACAGCATATACATGTACCCCCCCCCCCTGAAATTGATACTTTACTCCCAATGCATTGACTTTAGAATATTTGCCTTCACTGAGAGTAATAAAGATTATTATCAATGATCAAATAATAGCCTTTTCATATTGAGATGCCGATAAAAGCTTACGATGTTTGTACACAACAAACTGACATGAACGATAAAAGCTTACGATGTTTGTACACAACAAACTGTACATGAACGTACATGTACATGTAAATAGTTGGCAAGGTCATGTAGGCTAAATGTTTGTATGAGAAAATCTGTTCCACTTTTTTCTTGATCTACCAGATATCAGATCATATGATGATGATGACTCCTTAAAATGCTTGGATTCAAAGACTAAACTGATGGTGATAAATTTTTATTGAGAACTTTGTCGGCATTGTGGCAAATATCTAGGTGAATGTGATCTTTAAAAATGTCAGCTAAGAATAGATAAGAGTGACATCTTAGGGTGCGAGTTGTAACTTTTTGTGGTATTATTGCTGAGCATGAAAATTACTCCTTCATGGGCTTCAAAGAGGAAAGCTAATAGTACTCACTTTGCCAGTCCACCTCTTTTGAATAGCATGTTGTTGACATTTGATAACATCATGGACCTAACATACAGTAGGGGAAGGCGGGGTAAGTTGAGCATAGGGGCAAGTTGAGCCACCAGCCCCAGGCCAATAATGAATGAGTCAGACATTGTGGTGGTGTCATGTATTGATGACCCACTGCATAACCCCTAACCCCACCACATTGTTTTCAACTTTGAAACAATAAGTAGTTTTTTAGAGGTAAAAATATGAATTTCAGCCAAAAAAGTAAAAAAGAGTGTGAAATAGATAAGTGCTTTATGAACACACACGTCTTTAAATATAATATTAATAAAGACATGATAACAACATTATTAGTCCAGATATGGATCTTCATTTTTGTCATAGTCTTTTATATGATGGATGCATAATAAATGTGTGGATACAAAGTTATTGCACTAAGTTCGGACTGGGGTAAGTTGAGCCAAACAGCATGGGGCAAGTTGAGCCATGGTAAATCCTATGGTAATGTATCTTAAAAAAACAAACAAAACATAAAAATCAATTGAAATGCTGGCTGAAAGGAGCAAAGTTACGTGACTGCTCTTTTCCTTTTAAAGGATGTTAGTATTTATAGAGAATTAGCAAGTGAAAAGACTTTGAACAAAAAACTGACATGCTGGTTCTCCCCTCATACATTTTGTACATAGTTTTTGTGGCTCAACTAACCCCAGAAGGTGGCTCAAACTTACCCCATATATGGGGCAAGTTGAGCCATTTGACATCGTTTTTTTCAAAGGTCACGATGACTTTCAGTGTGGGGATAGAAAGTTATATATAGGTGGAAAATATTTCAGAAGAATTAAATTTCAAGGCAAGGTACTTGTTTCGACAAGATTATTAATCATATCAATTCTAACATGCAAAAAGCAAAAACTGTCACAACTTACCCCGCCTTCCCCTATGTCTTTCTCATTTAACACCTTAGATTACTATTTCCTATGTTATAATATCCTTCCTTTAGATGTTTTTTTGAAAAAGTGTATACTTTTTAATAAACAGGGTTTTTCATTTTAAGTAATAATCTACAGTATCTATGAAAGATGAAATGTATTATTGTCAACCATTTTTATATGTACAAACAATGTAATCCAACCTTGTAAAAAATACAATACGGTTGCAATAAAAGATTGAATTGAATTGAATTGGCAGCTCAAAGAGATTTTTGAGGGGGTCACTTCCATTGACAAGTGGATATCAAGCGTGTCAAGAAAACAGGTATAAAAGCTCTCTATTTCAAGATGCACAGAACTATATGGGAAAACTTGTTAAGAGTAAGGTTTCGTATCCAATACTTTGTTAAAGGGTGTGGTTCATTACCTGTTGACTCGGAGTCCGAGCCCACATATATGCAGGCTGGAGTATGGGATTGGAAAGCGTGAGGCAAAATCATTCAATCTCCGACAGGCTAAAAAGGGGTAGGGTTTTACACTTCTATAGGCCTTCTTGTTATTAAAGGTCAAGTCCACCCCAGAAAAAAGTTGATTTGAAAAAATAGAGAAAAATCAAACGAGCAGAACGCTGAAAATTTTATCAGAATCGGATGTAGAATTTTAAAGTTTCCCTTATTTTTCACAAAACAGTGATATGCACAACTCAGTGACATGCCGACGAGTCGGTCGATGATGTCCATCACTCACTATTTCTTTTATTTTCTATTGTTTGAATTATACAATATTTCATTTTTTACAGATTTGACAATAAGAACCAACTTGACTGAACCATTAACAATGCTAATTCCACATGTTCAGGAAGAAATTGTTGTTTTACTTGACAATGAGGTGAAAATTAGAATATCATCAGTTTCCTCATTTGCATACCGACCAGGAAATATAACTGTTTTGTTAGATTAAGCAAAACTTTAAAATGTCATAACTTTCTTATTTCACATCCAATTCTGATGAAATTTTCAGTGTTATGCTTATTGGATTTTTTTCTTTTTATTCAAATCAACTTTTTGCTGGGGTGGACTTGTCCTTTAAGAGGTGTGTTTTCAGATCTTTGAAAATATGTGTTGAGGATGTGCCTTTTGAAACACCATGGACATGCATGATATCCACAGGTCACTGGAAGTGGCTCCAGTCCATTTCAGCAGTCACCATTCCAATTAATTACTTGATTACATAAGTGTGCATGCGTGCCTTAACAGTTTTATCTTTTCGCCACTCGCTCAATAAATTTTGTAATTCCTTGAAAAAGCCTCAAGGGCAATGTTATTTGCCACCATGATTCATGACAAGGTTAAGTTTTAATCTCTAGAGGTGCTTTGGCTCAGTGGATAAGTCTTCGGACTGTTAACCACAAGGTCCGGGGTTCAAATCCAATCACAGCAGTAGCTTCCTTTGGCAAGGCTTTTATCTACATTTGCCACCCTCGACCCAGGTGTAGTAAATGGGTACCCAGTAGGAAGGAATTCTTTGAATGCTCGATGCGCCTGATCAGGGTAGCCGTGCTAAAGCTGGGGTAATAGTATGCAGCACTTAGAAACATTTGTATTAAGTGCTATATAAAAAATTGCATATTATTAGGTATATCAACATTTCTCTTTGTTCACAATTGTCTTTCAAAGGGAAAGTTCACCCTGAAGAAAACTCTCTTGTAAAAATAGCAGAAAAAATAGTAAAAATATTGGTGAAGGTTTGAGGAAAATCCGCTAAAGAGTAAGAAAGTTATTAGAGTTCAAAGTTTTGGATTTGTGATTTTGTGACGTCATAAACGAGCAGCTGTCCCATGTGTTATGTAATATAAAATGCATAAATTTCAAATTTTGTATGGTTCCTGATGACTTAATTTTGTTTTCTTTTCATGATCGGGTGTGAAACGATTTATCTATTGATATACAAAAGTTACAGTGAAAACCATTTTCAATTTTCTGAGAAAATGACATTTCACTGATTTTTTACCATTCGCTATGTAGGAATGCTGCTCGCATATATGACGTCACAAATCAAATAATTGAAATTCTAATAACTTTTTAGTTATTTGATGAAATTTTCTCAAACCTTCGGCAATATTTTTCATTAATTTTTCTGCTATTTTTACAATAAACTTTTTGTCAGGGTGAACTTCCCCTTTAAAAAGCTTTAATTTAATTTTTTTTAAGGTTTTTCAACCTGTCATTGACATTTAGATCTCGTCAATTATGTTATCATTATCATAGATCTACACCCAGGCCTGGGGGCTCTGCTCTGCAACTGAGACCCCTACTAAGGTTAACATAAAAAAGTAGAATTTGGTCTGAGATGAAAAATAATTTCAGAATGTTTTTTTTTATTCAATTCTTAGACTTTAATAGTTTCTTACACTTACAATGTAGGCCTACATGTACATGTAAACTTAGTTGCAATTTTACTAGACTCATAAATAAGTCTATTTCTGTCAGGGATATGCTCCGATGAGACTTTGTCTGGTTCTGTGGTACCCCCTCCATCAATATTGATGGAGGAGGTACCGCAGAGCCAGATGAAGACTCAGCGTGGCATATCCCTGACACTGACAGAAATAGACTTTATCACTCTATTGTTTCTACCAACTTGCACACTTTGAAATAATTCTGGTTTCGTCATCATTGAGATGTCAGGGCAAGTGCCCTTCACACCTTCCAAAAATAAATCTCTTCACTATTAAACTGTTCAAACTCCTCACTCTGAACATCCTTCTTTACCCAATTCTCAATCGGCCATTTTGTTATGAATTTTGAAAGAATTATGAGAGGTATCGCGACAGAACTTTTCGTTTTTTTGAGGTTCCAGTCTGTGCCTCGATGTCACGATACTGACACACGATAGACCTTCATCCATATAAATTATAATCGTGGTAAGTCAGCACATAACTTCAGTTTTCACAATTTTTTTTTCCAAGTTATTGTGACCACAATCTACCCTAGTCCTGTGAGTATGAGTAAATTTATGCAAGATGATTTGACTGAGCTTGAGGCCTGGGCTGAGAAGTGGCAGCTACGTTTTCACCCAGATAAATGTACTTTTTGAAGATTGGAAGAAGTAGGCCTGACTCTGAGTATCGTATTATGACCAAAGGTTCACAATCGGTTGTTCAAAGTGAATGTGAGAGTGAGAGATTTAGGAGCTCAGGTAGACTCACGTCTTTCTTTCAAGGAGCACATTTCTAAAAAGTGGTGTCAAAGTCTAATAGACTGCTTTATAAGAAGAACTTTTGTACATTTGGATAAGACCTCTATATTAAGCTTTTGTTTAGGGGTATTATTCGCCCAATCTTAAAGTAGAGTATGGCCAGGATGCGTGGTCACCGTATAAGCTACATGTAGGTGAGCAGAGGCGGTTAGAGAGTGTCCAACGTAGAGCTACCAAATTGATCCCAGGTATTAAGCACCTATCATACTCTGAACATCTTCGCCTCCTGAAATTGCCATCGCTCAGTCACAGACATAAAAGAGGTGACATGATTGACGTGTACAAATATCTGCATCATGGTTACTATGATACAAGTTCTGAGCTTTTCTGTCTGAGACAGGGTGGTAAAACATGTGGTCATTCCTTAAAGCCAGAGAAAAGATATTCGCGTCTTGATGTGCTTTTTCTTTGCTAAGTGATAGATTTAAGAATAGACTGGATAGGAGCATGCCATTGGAAGAAGATTGCCTTTGATATGAAGTATGACTTTGAGTGATTTTCAATTCTTGTGTGTTTCCATGGAATTTTTTGCTGTATACGATACCCTAGACCAAAAGCTTCAGTCTCTGTATTTTGGTTGTTCCGCTGAACTACGTTGGCTCCACTCACCATACATACATGTAGACTGAAGACTGAAGGAGAGCAACAATAGACATTCTACGTTAATCGATAAACAGGCTTTACCGACAACATGGTTGGACCCCGGGGGGGGGGGGGGGGCACTCGACCAAAAAAGTGGTGGGGGTGTGCCGCGGGCGAGACAAAAAACGGGGGCCTTGGAGCGGGCTTATTGTAAAAAGGAGGGTCCTCGGAACGGGCTTCGGAACGACAAATGTTTGTGAAAACGGGGTCCTTGGAACGGATCGCCAGCGTGTGAGCGCGTATGCATCCCTACGGAACGGTCATGCTTGCATGATGCAGCTAGCGCGGCCTCCGCCGGGGAGCTCTGCGGCCGCTTTTCACTAAAATTGCAGCTCATTCAACGCGATCGGAGCGGCGTAACGAAAAATATGCGAAGCTTTGGAGCGGATTTCTCTCTTCTTTTTTCTCGATAAGAAAATGCTATGCCTTGGAGCGGCTCTCTGTTCTTTTTCTCAACAAGGCAAAAATGCTATGCCTTGGAACGGAAATTTGAGTGTAAAAACAGGGGTCCCCTCCGCGGCACATACCCACTATGCATTATATACTGAGTGCCCCCCCCCCCCCCCCCCCGGAGGTTGGACTCCCAAGTTGGAGTCCAAGTTGGAGTAGGCCCCTAAACTTAACTAAAAAGTAAAATGCACGGTGAGCTCCTTGGGCTCCCTGGGTTAGTATCTGGCTAGAACTATGCATGGGGAACTAACCGAGGCGAAGTTAACCAGGAAAATCAAGGCCCAGGGCAGGCCTGGCCTAGTGCCCACGAAGCTCCACAGCTCAGCTTGGCGACGGAGCTGTAGCCCTGGCCCCTGGGGCTTGCTGGGTCCGTTGGATGGGTGCGGGGCGAAAGGGCAAATTTGCGCGGAGGCACTGCCTTTGCTCTGCTTGCAAGGCTTGGTGTCTTGGATCGATAAAACATTAGACATAGTCCCCTCCTTGCAAAGATAACTGTAACTTAGATTCAGATCTAGAGTCTAAATCAATACGGCCAAATTCAAAATTAACCTGAACTGACATTGATAAGAAAGTTAAAATCAAAGAGAGAAAAAGACTCTTACCGGTGATAGGCTAGACCTCCGACGGCAACAACTGTCCCTTTTTGTGCAAAGCATATTGACAGATGTTTGTCCCCCTCTCGCGACAAAGTTCAGTACAGAGAAGGGAATTTCCCTCATTCGCTATCAGCTGATTTCTCAGACGGTACGATTGATATACGCAGTGTCTATCAAAAACATATTTCCGCAAATGTAGTTTGAAATAAGCCTGTTTACGGTTGTAAACTGCGCACGAGCAGCAAAAAAGTCATTAGAGATAAACCATGAAGGTGGTTTTCAAATTCACTGACATAGGCACCTGGTCGATGCTGGGAAAGTATTTTGCAACATCTTCATTTGAAAATGTTAGTGCTCATCCTAATGAAAAATTGCAAAGGTAATTTGAGAAAAGTTGATCATGAGCTGGCTTATTGCTTCCAACAATCAAACAACTTCAGAGTCAATATTCTTCCATTTTTCCAATTCGCTTGGAAAGTAATTCATTGTCTCATAAATAAAATTTTCCACTTTCTATAAATAAACTTCAATTTTGGCAATGACCTTTCACTTACTCATGATCCAAACTTTAAACCAGGGCAATACACTGAATAAGCCCGTTCGTAGTTCCTTTCTGCGCATGATCAAAATATTCTATGCATGATCAGAGGAAGGTCATTTGTACTAAAGTGGCATGGTGATTTAAAATCTAATGAGATAAGCACCAACTTTGATGTCTTGATTATTCATATATTCTTTTGAATTGTAGTTTTCATTTACATCCACAAAAAACAGCAATGCGTCCACGAGGTCCACAGACTGGTATTTCAAATTTGCCAAGTACATTGTGCAACATGCTATGATCTGCATTCAAAGTAGGAATGCAACAAATACCTTCATAAAGTGTTCATTGGTGTGCTATTCTAGTCACCTGGTTTTATCTCTTCATCCTGCTATGTAAGGCAAGCTTATGTAATATCTTGCTTTGAAATCTGCCTATCATAATGAAAGAAATGGTAATTTGACCAAAAATGTCCCTGAAGTAACTACGAACTGGTCTATTAGTTTTTGGTGTGACACAAATTCAAAGTCAAATGGAGAGAGATGGGAGGGGGGGGGGGCTAGAGAGATTTGAGTGGGACTTAGAGGAATCAGAGATGACCACAATTGTTATGCAGATAAACAGTCAAAGAGACCAACATATATCAGAAATTGAGTCCTTTGCAGTCCAAAAATGTTTTTGTTAGCAGTGACTCAATTTACAGGGCGAAGAAAGTGACAGACAGGACAAGGAAACATTTAGTTGCGAGAGATAAAGAGAGAGGGGTGGGTAAATGTGCTTTTTAAAATGAAAATGTACTTTCAAGACATATTTTAATATAATATCAAAAAATATTTTAAACTTGGTCTGTTTTTGTTTTCTTAGCCATGGAACTTAAAAGCTTATTCCATATATTTATTTCATTATTACTATTTATTTATTTTTTTTTTTGGGGGGGGGAAGGGGGCAACTGCTCTCCTAGTAAAATGAAAAACTACTTTCAAGACATATTTTAATATATCCCAAAATATGCTTTTTTAGTCATGGAACTCATTTTATTATTGTTACCATTTTTCATAATTGGCTCAGTCTGCTCTCTACAGCACACCAGTGATTGTTAAACTGGTTAACTCGAAATGACTTACAATCAACATCTTAGGGCCACTTTCCAGGACGGTGATATGGTAGCTATGTAGAATGCTCATTGCAACATATCGTCGAGTGTTTTTTTTTTAAATCCTTTTCCACTATCCTTATCACTTGTCATCATGTTCTCTTTCAAACACACCCCTACTCTGTGTACACACATCCCATGAACTAAACATATTTTACATGCACCCTGACAAATAATGTAGATCAAGATCATGATGGCTGACAAAGCTCTTCTCTATACAGACATCCCCTGGAGTCATAATTTAATTTGTCCATGTTATTTTTGTTTTCAAGAGGCATCTTACTATTATCATTGCTATGATCATTATTATCATTATTGTTATTATAATCATTATTAGAATTATCATCATTATTACTCTTATTATTGTTATCAATAATATCAATACTGATATTAGTATCATTATCATAATCATTATTTTAAATTCCAGCAATATTTTGTGAAAACATTTATACGCATGCTGTTATGAAAATATGCAAATTGGTGGGCTAATAATGTCATGTCCTTACTTTCTTTTTGAAAAAATTCTATTACATGAAATCAAAATCATTCAATATTTCTTTCTATGTGTGTAAAAACATGTTTCCCTTAGTAACAAGGTAAGTATAAATAATAATTATTTTACATTATAACAGGGGATGTGGAACAGGGAGGGGGGGGGGGGCTGAAGCCCAAAACTGTGTACAAAAACATAAAAATTACCATCTGATTGTGATTTTTTTTTATATCAGCCCCTCCCCAATTTTCAAATCTGTTCCGTGTCCCCTGAATAATTCCGTAGTTATTCTTATTTTACATTCTTGAAGAACATTTGAATAAACCAAATTTTGAATATTAAATACAAAAAAATAAGTGGGGACATGATATCAGTAGCTTCATCATGGTATATTCATTAGGACATGCATTGAAGTGTTTCACTGATGTAAGGTAAAACCTTTAAATGTCATAACTATCATTCCTTGCCTTAGTTTTTGATACATTTTCAGTGTTTCGTTGGTTTGATTTGTCCAAAACTCATAATTTTTGGCCTGGAGTACCCCTACATGTATCAACTCACTGCCAATGGAAAAAAAAGAAATTATAATAATAATAATAATAATACATATGATTTATATAGCGTCTTTTCCATTTTGATTAAATGCTCAAGGAGATTAGAAGAGAGCAAAACATAATAGTAGAGAGAACTAAGAGAAGTACAAAAAAGGGTAAATTAAAAATGAGGAAAAAAAATATATGATAAATATTATTAGGCAAAATAAATAATGACATCACTGTACAAGGTTTGATATGCTTTCATACATGTACATTTATCATCAGTAGCTACATACATGTACATGTATGTACTGCATTTGAGTACATTTTCCTTTGAACGTAATCAAATAATCCAAGTATAATGGTATTCCCATTAGTGTCATACACAAATATTGTGTCTGCATAAACTGATTGATCTCAAAGTAACTGTAGATTCTCTAATGGTAACAAAATATGCTGAAGATAATGCTTTCAATGCCAATATAGTGTTTATTCTTTACTCAAATTTTCGACGGACCTCCGTCTTCTTCAGGAGTATATATATATATATATATTTATCATAATAAATATAATCATACATAAAATTTAAAACTATTATATACCTTTACTGTATCATTCTAACACACTCTTTCTTTAAATCACCATGACATAGAAATATCCATTCAAATCACACAAGTTGTATCCCTACCTCATCCATTACTTGAGCAATTAACACCATTGAACATGGAATATTCAAGACAGCAAATACTCAAATCATCAAATGATCATTAGTTTCTTGCAAAAAAAAGTTGCATTCAGCTGCAACTAGTCCTAGATGCACAGATTAGCGAAAATCAAGTTGTGCTTGATATTTTGAGTTGTGTTTTTATTATAACTCTGTCTGTGGAATTTACCAGTTAAAGGGATGGTCCAGGCTGGAAAATTCACAGAGCAAATTTGCTGAAAATTTAATCAAAATCGGATAAAAAATAAGTTATTGAATTTTAAAGATTTGCATTATTCTGGTGAAACTGTTCTAGGCATGTCTTTATGAATATTCATAAGCTGGGCTGATGATTTCATATCCCCACTTGTTCTTTTTATTTTATTATATGAAATTAAGTTTATTCAAATATTTTCTACCAAGAACTAAAACAATTGGATTGACAACTAATTAAGTGCATTATTTATTAATGGAGACACATCATTTACACAGGTATGAAAAAATGACGAAAAATTTATGATTTCATGTAATAACATAAGAAAAGGGAAAGTGGGAATGTGACATCATTCGCCTACCTAATGAATATTCATGACGATGTGCATATAACTGTTTTCACACAATAAACTTTGAAATTCAATAACTTTGTTATTTGTTTTTCGATTTTGATGAAAATTTCAGCATTTTGCCCTGCAAATTTTACTCTATTAAGATGTAATACTTTCAGCCTGGACCATCCTTTTAAACTGACATATAACATGTCATTAGGCACAACATGTATTTGTGAATCATGGTCTATATTAATCTGTTAATCTAGGACCTAGGTGGGGGCAGTGGCACTCAAACACACTAGATGCAGAGATTAGAATTACCTTTATTCCGTATACATGTAGTTCCAAACCTGGGCTCTGTATACATGTACATGGATAGTAACTCTGCCATTGATGGTAAATCCCGGGGGGGCCACTTCCATTCACGAGTGGATACCATGCGTGACCATGGAGTCTTGAAAAGCACCCTAAACACGTAATTTCCATATTCTGAAAATGCACCCCTTAACAAGTATTGGCGTGTGAAACCCTACCCTTAACAAGTATTGGAAACAAAACGATACTCTTGGCAAATATTCCCTGAAATGAACCCCTAAACAAGTACAGGAATGTTTTATTGTTACGGGTCCTTTGGTTGTCGGCTTTACCTTATTTGGTTTAGTACGACCCCACCTTCTACACCTCGCGCAAATAGGACTCTAAACACGTAGTGTTGGGGCAAAAAAGACATCCTTTATAAAACATTTTAATTTTGTTTTATCATCCCCGCAAATTCGACCCTAAACACGTAATTTTCCTAGCAAAATAGATACCCTTTTTTCATTATTTTTGTGTTTTTGACACCCTTTTCACGTTACGTACGTAACGTGCCCTATCGTGAAAAGGACATCCTTTTTACGTGTTTTTTTGGTCGCGCATGGTATCCACTCGTCAATGTAAGTGGCCCCCCCGGGTGGTAAATACCATGGTAACATCACTCAACAGCCAATCAAATTAAAGGTTCAATGTGAGTTATCATCAGTGATGACAAAAGTACATTGATTTTCTTTTTCAATGGTAAAAAAATGAAAAATTAAGAGAAATTAAGGTTGTGCATGGATAACCAGTGACAAACTGGAGCTGTTCTTGTTTATATCTATCTTCACTCAGTTTTCAGGCATAAAGGGCAGTATTTAACAAAGGAATATGGAATTGTCAGATTGTTTAACTATGGCATTTGTGTGCAATTTTAATTCAAGGGGAAAAATTTCTAAGTGGTGGCAAATCCATGTTTATTGATATTCCATAGAAAGGAGAGTAAATTTCATTAAACGTTTAATGTTAATAAACCTACAAGGAACTGCAATAATACTGCATTTTATGTCAGGAACATTGATTTCCTGACAGGTAGCATCCGTGGAATTTCCTCCATTTCTGCTGATACACTTCATATAAGTGAACATAATAAGAATTATTTGCCCATTGACCAGAGATGGTAAAAATACGGCTATGAGATGTATTCCTATTCCAACCAAACCTACACCTTTCAACTCCTCGGGAAGAAAAATGTGGTGTGCATTTGGCACACAAAACCCCTGGTTTCTATGAAGATATGCTACAATGATCTAAAATTTCAAGACTACTGGACTTGAATTATCAAAGACTAATAGGCCTGATTTCACAAACATGGTTTGAAAACCCACGGTTGCATCCATCGTTTATGCAGATTTCCTGTATAAATTACGCTTAATTCAGTGCGTATCGGGCACATGTATAAAAATTCCAATGCTGATGCACGCTTTTGTCAGTGGGCTAAATTGACACCTGTTACCATAGATACGCTAATTTATTCATGAGTCCACTGTTTTGAATTAATGAGCCCACTCTTCAAACAGTGGAATCATGAATATCTAACCATGGTAACAGGCATCAATTTGGCACACTGAATAATGCGCGCATCAGCATTGGACATTTTTTGATTTACGAAATATGCATAAACCATGGACTCGATCGTGAAGACCCTGTTGTTGATGTTGACTAGTAACATTTGCTTGGGCGACAATTGCTCCAGACTTTATTTCGTCTAAGATGTAAGGTTAGGGCTGCAAGAAAATTTTGTTAGGTTTAGGATATATCATTAAATCCAGGGCTTAAGTTGGGCATTCCATAATGTGTGGAATGTACAGTGGAGCAATTGTTGCCGGGGCAAATGTCACGGAACCAGTTACAGTTTTAATTAGGGTCTGTGCCTGCAGACTACCAAACTGTCCCATCATTCAAATGGACCCCTACATCTCAAATAATTAAAAACAGGCCAATTATAGAAGGTCAGGGGTCGATGAACCCAAGTACATCCGAAGGTCATGAACAGTAGATCGAACTAGTTTGCAAGGTATAGTCTTCATCTTCAGTCTCTTATAGGCATCAAATCTGTGGCATCCACCAAACGAGTAGTAATAGTTCCCACCGGCACGACCCTTGATCCAGAGGACATCTATAGGAGGTACCTTGTGAACTTGACTCGGGTCCTACATGTTTCCAAGAAAATGAAAATTACACAGAAAAAATGTCAATGTGTATTTGAGGAAAAAACATGAGAACAAATGTATTGCTGTACACACGCGTGGCCAAATTATTTCCAAACACCCCCTAAACGAGTTTTTCTCTGAATGCAAAATAACCCTGTGGGCTTTATTTACACATTTTATGCCCCTAAAAGGCCCTAAACAAGTTGTCGCCAGAATATGACCTCGGGGAAAAAAGCTCGGGAGAAAAAAACATACCCTAAACACGTTTGGCTAGTCTTAAAAAAGAGCTTTCGGGAAAAAAATACCCTGAATACGTTTGACCATTGACCAGTCTTTCAAAACTATCCATTTTGGAGGAAAATCAGTGTTTTGATACCTGTAGCAAGTGCATGCGCGTTCCGCGCCCAAAACTGAAAAAACACCCATTCAAAGATGTTTTTTTGGTCATGCAAGTGTACAGCAATATATTTGACTGCCCCCCCCCCCCCCCCCGAGATTAAATATAACATGAACCTACTACATTAGGTCGATCCATGAATATACCAAAATCAAAGTCTGTTAAGTGTGTAAAAGTTTGAAAGTATATACTGTATAATGGTGTATAAGGTAGAGATCAACTATGTAAATTGAGCTCTGTTCCATTTGAGTACTCAATTTAAGTACCAATTTTTCAAAAATATATGATCTTATACAATTTTAAATCTCTTCAGACTTTAACTTTAAGAATTTTCTGTTCAAATTCAACTGGAAGTAGGAAAAAAAATTAGAAAAAGAGAACAGCAGAAGGATTTGACTTTGGTTTTTGAATATTTTAAATAAGTAGAGCCTGGAGGGCACACATATAATGGAAGAATTCCCACTTCAATGCCAACCTGTATGGTCTCCATCAGGGACTCAACTTTGGCTTCATCCAAGGATGGTGGAATGGGTCTAATGATCACATCCATTGGAACATCATAGACATCTTGAATCAATTCAGTCTGAATGCTTCCTTTATTTATTTCTTCACTCTTCCCATCATCACTCATCATCCTGCAGATCTCTCGCCCTACAGCGACAGAAAATACGTCTTCAGCACGAGGAAAACGGCAAGTCCTTGTTAAGATTTGTGGTTTATTGATGGAGTCCTTAGAGTGTCTCAAGGTCGCCTGTGCGATGCAGATTCTTGCTGCGATACACATGTAAAATGTCTGTCGAAACATCAAAAGGTTTAGGTGTTTTTACTTCGTTAGTACTCCAAGACTGGTCCAAGTCCAACATTATTTGGTTCACTTCAGATTTAGATTTAACTCATTAACTGTTTAGATCTGTATGAAACAGCACAAGACTAATATGTTCGGGTAGTCGTGTACATGCACATTAAAAAACATGGTCATGAACATGACAAAGTCATTCAAAATTCAGGCCTGGCCTTGGGGCCCCTGGGCTAGTACAACCAAGTCGCAATCGAGACAGGAATCATCAAAGTTTCCGGCCGAAACTCTGGCGTCTTTATGCGTTTGCACTGCCGCAGACACTGCCTAGCAGTTACTAGCACTGCACAGCAAGCTGGATTCTGGCTAGGGCACAGTCCACAGATAAAATACAATTAATCCGCATAGCAGTAAATCTGATAATTCTGGCAGTCGTTGAAAACTTAAAACGCTTCATTCCTGCTCCATAATCTGCATAAAATTGTAAATCTTAAAAATAGACAGGGAGTTTGGGCTCGGAGATTACTCGGGAGCCATTAAACTTCCGGGTTTGCGATTTCGCAATTGCTGCCCTCTCGTGTCCGGTACCGTACCGTAAGAAAATAATTGGTGATCGATCGATTTTGCGTTTTCTTCACTCAGAATTCAGTTTTGAGGCTGAGATTAAACTCGTCTTCACTTCTCTGGAGAGTTGTTTGTGCTGAAGTAAATCTAATAGTAATAGCTTCACAGAACCGTTACAGTCAGGAATTCCCTTTCCAGGACGTATATTGGGTTCGAGGTGAGTTTTAAATGAACGTTTACGTTTCTTTTCAGTGTCAGTGTGTAGACTGTAGTGTTCAACGTCAGTGAATGAGAGAGTGACTACGTCTGAATACTGTGCGAGTGCTACTGCTAGTGCAAATAGTGCAAAAAGAGCAGAGATAGCAATTCGAGTGCCGTGCTGTAGTGTTGGCATACTAATTCGTACGAAGTGATCAATGGGAGTTAGGCCTAAACTATAAATGTTTTACACTTTGAATGCATTTGATAGGGGAACTTTTCAAAATGAGGATTGTTCCGCTGAACTCCTTTGGCTCCACCCACCAATTACATTACGGTAGATCTACATGCACATGTACATACTATAGTACACTTGTTCACTGCTACCATCTGGCCTGTGGAGAATCTACAGGTAGGACTATGGTATGCCAATGCTGTATAGAGCACACACTTTAAAAAATCATTAAAATATCACTTTTGTGACCAAAATTACTAATTTCCATAGAGTTTTAATTTATTTATCATTAGTAATGTGGGAATAATTTTTGTATTCACCAGAGCGCTCAAAAACTTGAATTTTGGGCATATTTTTGAGTACGCCCTCTATTGGTGGAAAGTGATATGGCAAGAAAATTTTCATTTTTTGATCTCTATTTTTAATTACGAAAAAATAATATAAAGAATCAAATTTAAATAAGAGCCAAGCGGTATGAATTAACAGGTCTAATGGAAACTGTCAGTGTAAAAAAATCAAGCATTTGCCCCAAAGAAAAAGAGAAAATAAGCCAAACATTGCCACCTTTATTTTGTCACACATGGAGATATAACTGAGAACAAGGTTATATTATAACCTTGTTCATTGAATGAGTGCTTTAGTACAGAGACCAAAGTTCTACTTGATCTGTATTACAACATAATCAAAACATACAGAGGGTCATCAATGGCCAAGGCATAGCCCAAATAATATGTTTATTTTATGTTTAGTCTAAGTTCGGATAAACCAGGGAAGTGGGAGTTGCGCGACAGCCAAAGTAAGTCACTGTTTTTTTTTTCCTTTTAAGTTTATTTTTCCCCGTTCTGGTGCATTTCAGGCCAAAACAAAATAACCTTTTGTGTATCAACTATCAGGGCATGATGTCTACTCCCGCGACTGCGGTGCGCATGGGATACAATACTTTGGTCTATGGAGAAAGAGGTGCTGCGAAACCAGGCAAAGTCTCGCCAGACAGAAATGGACTGATTTTTTTTGTGGGTGTTGGTCTAGACTAGTTTCTCTAGCACTTGTTTGCGCAGTGCACAGGACCAGGGGCTGTTTCATAAAGCTGTTCGTAAGTTAAGAGCGACTTTAAGAATGACTGGTGATCCTTTCTTTGAGTAAATGGTATTGTCAATGGTACACCATTGACGATGGTTTAGTGCGTAAGAAAGGTTCACCAGTCGTACCTGTACTGGTGGGTGTTTCATAAAGCTGTTCGTAAGTTAATAGCAATTTTAAGAACGACTGGTGATCCTTTCTTTTGGTAAATGGTATCATCAGTGGTACACCATTGACGATGTTTTAGTGCCTAAGAAAGGTTCACCAGTCGTTCTTAAAGTCGCTCTTAACTTACGAACGGCTTTATGAAACACCCACTAGTACAGGTACGCGATATGCAGTACATGTCTGTTAAAACACTACAATCTTAATCTTCCCAGATCCTTCTGTGCCTTTAAATTCATCAAGGTATTATTTGTGGAATGAGGATGTCTACACTCTACATGTACATTTTCTATGACAATCCTTATTCACAGAATGGTTCCCCTGTCTCCTATCTGTGGAATTCTTAACACAGAAGAATGACCTAAATGTGCAATACACAGACAGTTCCTTCTAAGACTCTGGTAAAAAAAATGGTAAAAATTCCAGCTATTCCATGTTAAAACCTTAAAGGGAAGTTCTTGGCTGAAAATATATAATGTATAATGTAAAGTGTATATAATAGAGCAAAATTAACAGAGCAAAATGCTGAAAATAACGAAGTTATTGAATTTTGAATTAAAGTTTAGCAATATTTTGTGAAAATAGTTATATGCGCCTCACAATGAAAATTCATTAGGTGGACTGATGATGTCTCTTTCCCACATTCCTTTTTCTTCTATGTTAAACACATGTACATGAAACTTTTTTTTCAATTTTCATACATGTGTGAATAATCTGTCTTCTTTATAATGAAATAAGTTGCAGTGCTCAATGAATATCAAATGCACTATTCAGTTGTAATTTTTAAATCCAATGTTTTTCAGTTTTTGATAGAATTTTTGAATAATCCTGATTTCATATAATGAAATTGTACAAAAGAACCAGTAGGGGTACATGACATTATCAAGTTGCTCATTGAATATTCATGAAGACATGCCTAGAACTGTTTCACCAGATATTAAATGCAAATCTTTAAAATGCCATGACCTGCCATGGCTTTGTTATTCCTAGTCCGATTTTGATCAATTTTTCAGTGTTCAGTTGTCTGATTTTTCTTTATCTGTTTAAAATCATATTCTTTGCCCAGAGCATCCTTTTAAAATGCAGAACCCTCTCCCCCTTAAAATGTGTGTAAAACGTTTTTATGTGATTGTGCAGACAGTAGATATTTTTTTTCTTCAAAAGTATATAAATTTGTTTCAATTTTTGTTGGATTTTTTCGCCTTATCTATATTTTGTAGTTGGTACACTTTGTGGAATATAAGGAACGGTTCATATTAAAATCTAAAGTCCAAGTTTAGGTTTATAGATATGTTTATATAGTTACCCTCACATACATATAATTACAGTGCAAGGAAGTTTTGTTATTTTCGGCAAAATTAGCTTCCCAGTCCACTGATTATGCGTTTTGATATTTTTGAGTAATTCTGTTTTGTTTACATGTACGTACACAGTCAATAACCCTTTTACAATACATTACATGTAGACGGCTCTTGATGCACATAGCCATAGGAAACTACTGTCAAATAAAGTTGTGATGTTGAACAATTATTGAATCAATGGGAGCAAGCGCAAATCGTTGATTTGGGACTTTGTGAGAATCATTGTTTACCTTATTGATTTGATAGTGGACAATTGAGGGAGTTTTGATACATGGAATATACATGGAACTTGTTAATTCAAGTTTAGTTGTTTTATTTTTCCAACATAACAATTAACACACGACATAAATTTTTTAAATTTTTCAACAAAAATATTTAAGATTACACTTGAAACTATTTGTATTCATGACTGCCATTTAACACCAGGGTGGAGTGTGGCAAAGGTGTATTATTGCATCCAAATTCTACATGAGTGTATGATGGGATTTAATTCCTGACAACCCTCACTTTGAGTCCCACGGGACTGAACTGCTACTCCAGCACATCTCCACAATATTTTAATTTACTGGTGACCTAAATTAGGTTAGAGGTAAATAGTTCAAACAGAATCCAATAAAATGACCACCTAAGTGTTTGGACCATATGCCAAATGGCTCTGGAAAAAAATGTGTAATACTTGCTGAGAAATTATCAAAATAAGCACAGAATTCCATAAAATGTCATGTTTTTCCAAACAATCCCACATATATTATGTCTTATTTTTTGTGTTATTGATCATCAGAATTATCAGTGTTCTGCTACAATGTATTAAGATTTTATGATTTCACAAAGATAAGTTTATTTCAATGTACCAGATCTCGATCATAAAGTACATGTGTATGGTGGCAGTTAACCCTGATTTTATAGACTTTCTCATTAATCTCATGAAGTAATTGTTTGCTGAATTGCTGTTACTACTTTCCTTTACCTTTGATACCAAAAAAGGCTGATATATCTCTCTTCTGTCTTGCAGGTTACAATCTCTAAGCTACAATCTTCTCATTGCCTTCCAGTGACTTAACCTAGGATATACATAACCATTGCTATTCCTGGTCATGCGATGACTTTCATCATGAAGAAGAAAAAATTCAAATTCCAGGTGAATTTTGAGCTGGTGGAGTTGTCCTCCGTGCCCCTCATCAATGCTGTGCTGTTCGGAAAAGTCAGGCTGTTGGATGGGGGAAATTTTGCCCAGGTTTCTTCGAGGTGAATATGATTTTTGTTTTCTTCCATATTTGATCCCTATTATTCCCTACCCCATTTTTAGTTTTGACCAGGGGATGGGAAGTATTAGAAATGACCGTGTGAGAATATTTTCAAGTTAGAAATATGTAACCTGTTTATTGCATGGTTAGCTCAAAGATTATTCTATTTTATGAATAATACAATATGTACATGTACATGTAGCTCAGAAATAATCATGAAATACAACTGAAGAGAAGTAGAGACCAAAACAAAGTCTTGGATTAATTTGAAAAAAAAAGGAAAATAATACAACAAAACTTTTCACAGGTCTTGTAATGTACATGTACAGTGTACATTGTATGTCTGCCACTTTCTCCAGAAAGTTTTAGAGCTTTGGTATGGCATTAAAATCCAACAAGGGCAATGTCATTTCAGCTGTCCCAGCTGGGAGCACGTCCCCTGAACTTTGCTTGAGAATGAGAGGCGTGGGTTGTAAACTACACTCTGCTTGGCATAGTGCAAGTGTGTGACTAGTTCAAGGATATCCATTATAACACATCACTTCCTGAGAACGCTGAGAATGGGTACCTATTTTACACGCAGCTTGGGAAGAAAATTCATTTTCTACTAGGCTCTCTGCATCTGACAGGAGAGGTTTGCTTTTTGTGTATATAGTACATGTATGTACATGTAGCTGCAGATTCCTGAAAAGTAATGGTAACCAGTATGGATGTTTAAATTTTCCTCTTGACTTGTTTCGGTGTTCATTGACTGGTTTATTTTAAAAACATGATTTGAATTGAGAATAGGGCAGGGGCTGTGGAACCAGGGAGGGGGGAGGGGGGCTGGGTGTGCTTAACCCCCCCCCATTCTTTTTTTCAATAACCATGTACAAAAATGTATATAAAAATGACCATCTGATTGTGATATTTTGCATGGTCAGCACTTTCAAACCGTTCCACAGCTCAGCAGGTTAATATTATTTTACTTTTTTAGGGGAAGGGGGGGGGGGGGGCTGGTGTCCAGTTTGATACACTGAGTCCATTAAGGGCTTGGAAAATATACATGTATTGTGTTTTTTAACGTAACATGTGTTGAAAAAGGGAAAAAAATGCCTTTCGATATTCTCTTTGGGGACTGACTTGACCTGTGTGCAGTGTGCAATACATGCATAATTTTGGTTTACAGTGAAACAGCTAGGGTAACCCTGTAGTGGCCACCCCCCCTTCTTTTTCTTATTCTCAAGATCTCTCTCCAAGGAGCTCCTTGCTCTCTCTCTCTGGTCATTGAATTCGTCATTGAAGTTGTTTCCAGGTTAGGTCATTTAGACTGCTAGTGTGACAAGCAAACATTTCTAGCTAGGCATATATTTGTTTTGACCAGTTCTGGAAAGTAGAGCACTTCTTACTGATCCGAGGCTGCACAACGAATATTTTACTGCTTGTTTGTGCAATTTAGTCTTGAACTTTAAAAAGCTTTATAAAGCTTTCTGCATTATTTATAAATATTTTTCAGCGGCATGTATTCACAATTGCCTTGTGTCGTGATGAAAAATTGATTTTTTTTTATTTGGTACTGTTCTTTCTTAAAGATCAGATACTTTATAAGATTGTCAATCTAATGCCCAACAACAGATATAGATTATGAGACCTTTTTTATAATAAGAAGCAAATTTTCTTAAATGTCTTTAATACAAAAAAACTTTTACAAAACTCATAGGCCTACACATACTGTATACTGGATCTTCAAGACTTGAACACTGGGCATTTTGGCATAAACTTTGTAGGCCTACATCTGACATGTTGGACCTTCATGAAATTTTTCTATCTCTGAATTCTGATTCTTTTGACAGTCTGTAATGCTCTGATCATGATTTGGTCACTTTATGAAGTGAAGTAAGACTTGAGAAAAATGGGGGTCGGATGTACAAAAGGGTTGATTATTTTACGGAATTATTTTCAGGCCAGAACTGTTCTCTTGAATTTCATTCACAAATATTTTCTTGAAGCAAACTGCATATATATGTGAACATGTGTACATACACATGTATGTAGAAGCCACTGTTTCCTGGTCCCTTTCCTTATCAAAACAAACTTATTTTACAATAACTACATGTTTCCTAGCTATGTGTACATGTAGTAGCTAGTAGAGCTGTCAAGAGTAGGAAATATAAAAACGGGTGATTATTTTACGGCTTCATGACAGCCAAAATACCCCCTGAAAACTGCAAATTGGGATGCTTTGGGGCAACCATCTAAAAAGTTTCCATAACATCTGCCACAAACAATCCCGGGGGGGGGGGGGGGGGGGGGGGAGGGCGTCAAATGTCTTGCTGTACACACACGTGACCAAATTATTTCCAAACACCCCTAAACAAATTTTTTGTGGGCTTTATTTACACAATTTGGCCCCTAAACAGGTTTGTCGCCGGAATATGACCTCTGGGGAAAAAAACGTACCCGAAACACGTTTGGGTAGTCTTAAAAATAGAGCTTTTGAAAAAAATACATACCCTAAATACGTTTGACCACGTGATCGACCATTGACCATTCTTCCAAAACCACCCTTTTTCTTGAAATTCTGTGTTTTTGATGCCCTTTTAACGGGTGCACGCGCGGCCTACATCCAAAACTGAAAAAAACATCCCTTTAACACATTTTTGGGGTCACGCCTGTGTACATCAAAAAAATGTTTGACTTCCCCTGGGAAACAATCATCATCATTATTGAACATTTATTTTGAGGAAATCAAAATTCTACATTCTACAATACATGTGGGCTTGCATACATGTACGAAACGTTTGAAAAAATAGTCCTTGAAAATAAAGAAATTTTGTTTTTAATCAAACAGGCTATTACTGTACAGTAGAAGTACTGGCCAGTATCATCATTTTCATTCATGAGTGACTTAAATTTTAGATCAATTGAAACTACATATTGATTTCCCCATTTCCAGATCTCATCTTTCAGACATTTCCATTTTTATTTTTTCTGTATATAAAAAAAGGTGCAATTTCAGTCAACACCAATGAACATTTCAGGACTATCAGAAATGGTGAAATGTAACCTCTTTATTGTCACTTTGGGGGACAATATTTAGAAAAGAAAACTTTGTCACCTTTCCAAGGGATAGAGAGAGAAAGCAGAATACTCTACTTTCTTTTTTTTTTGTACATGTATGTAGGGCCTACATGTATGTAGATATGGTATGTATAATGACTTGCATTAATCATATGACAAACTTTCATTGTAGAAAGACATACAGAGGATGTGTGAAAAGTAAACAATCAAATTGCCTGTTTGCACACCTCAGGACTCACAGTGGCTTGATCTATTCCTGACTGATGCAAGAAAGCTCTATTTAGTCCCCTGGTTACCCCTGGAGCGTTTCATCCCACAGTACAATTGGGCAGAGGCACAGTACATTTGTATGCTTTTCACACTGCACATATTTTCTGTAACCCCGAGAAATTTTTGGGGCTAAAGGGGGGGTCTTAGCCCCACCAATTTCCCCAATTTCCCGGGGTTATTCTTTAGCACACTTCGTTTTCACACTATGTTTTCAGAGTAAAGTTGGCTAGCAGGATAGTACGGTACTATCTGGCCCTGCAAAAAAGCAGGGTTAGCACTTTAGCAGGCATATTGCAGTGCTAGCACCACAAAATAATATTTTGACAAATAAGCCTTCATTTAAAAGACTTTCTCATGAAATCATTGTTTGCTGCAACTACTACCTGTATTGCCATAAAGAATTCAATATTAATACCACGGTCTCATTCGTTCTACGGCGGCCGTACGGCGAGTCAAAAACAGTCATTTTAACATTTTTTGTCCAAATACAGATGGTTTGAATCAAAATTAATAAAACGGCTGTTTTCGACTTGCCGTACGGCCGATGTAGAGCAAATGTGACGAAGGTATAACCAATCAGGGACGTCTCATCTCCCTGAACCAATTAGGCCTACATGTACACGGGATCTACAGTAGTGTCCATAACTAGCTACATGTAAAATGTGAAAAAGACGGTTTGTATTCATTAATTGGAAACAAAAGAAGCCACTTTTCTCACTAGTATAACCTATTCCTGATAGGATTAAGAGGGATTAAAGAATGAATGGCATGTTAATCCTGGCTTAATCCCTTAATGTGATCAAGAGGAAGTCATTCCTGGGAACACAAACAATCTTGCTCACAATGAGTATGGGCCTTCAGGGGCCCTGTAACACAAAACTTTATAGCAATGATCATAGAAAATTTTTCTATGTGGATTCCATAGACTACAATGTACAATCAATTGTAGAAATCAAGCGTAGGATCAATTGCCAACCTTTGTGTTACGGGACCCAGGCCTGTGCATCAGAATTATAGGAAGGGCTGCATGTATGCACATGTACATGTACATCTGATTACTGGCCCTGTGGAAGTGGTTTACACATATACCTGTATGTCAAAAAGAAAAAGCCAATATTTTCAATGCAAATATGAGAGATGTTCATTAAAAACACATCATCCACAGGTATCACACCACAACAGGTTTCACACAATAACAGTTTGAATACATAAGGCCTACACATTTTGGCTCCCAGTAAAGAAGAGAATTGTCTTTAAATTACTTCTTTTTGTCTTCAAAGCCTTTAATAACTAGATGCCAAAATATATCAAAGATAGCCTTTCTTCCCATAGACCAACTCGCCTTAATCTCCGTTCATCTAAAGACCCATATTTGCTTGCCATACCCAAAACTCGTACAAAATCAGGTGATCGCACATTTAGTGTTACTGCTTCTAAAGAATGGAACAACATACCCACTTTCATCAAACTCTTCAGATCAATTCAAGAAACTTCTTAAAACATACCTCTTTTACGATTAATTTCTTTTGAATGTATTTTTATTGTAATTATTATGTACTCTTGTTTTAAACTCGTTTGTAAATGCTGTGATATAGTTAACTATGGAGAGCGTACTAAATGCTAGTTATTGTTATTACATGTATTACACATTGTATAGGTCCTACATGTACGTTATAATGTGGAAATTAATTGGTTACATACATGTACAGTTGTACAGTGTAGGAGAATACCAAAAACCAGAAAAAAGGGCTCTACATGTATGTAGTGCTGAAAGAGGAAAGAGATACTGGTTGGTACAAGAATGAGAAACTTTTTACCCATCCTTTTCTGTACTGACTGCTGCATGTACAGTCAGTCATACTTCATTGTGAGTGTGATAATTGCACTCCAAACAATGGGTGTCTCCCTCCATGGCATGACAATAGGGCAGCCACCTTGAATAGGAAACTGACAATGATGGGAATCATGTCTGGAATGTATGGGGGTACTAATCCTGGCACCCTGCTCCAATGAAGTGGGCAAATTCTGTTCTTTTTGTATACATTGATACATCATGTGGTTCTACATGTGGAGGCCTACATGTATTATTGAATGGGGCTCTTCTACAGAGTGAGTCAGAAAATAAGCCCAAACTTCAAAAATTGTCAATTTAATTAAAGAAGTGTCAATGGAAAGAGTGCTTCTCCCAAAATAATTTGATACAATTTGAGATGGTACATGTAATGTAGGCATATCAATCTACAGTTTGGACCTGTAGCCTACATGTATGTGCACTGTACATGTATGTCGGGGGGGGGGGGGTACCTCCATTGATGAGTGGATACCAGGCACATAACGTACACGTAATAAGGGTGTCACAAACACTATACTGAAAAGAAAATTCACTAGGAATTAAGGAAAGCTACATGATTACAGTCAAATTTGCGAGGGTATAAAAAAGACTAAATGGCTTTACATTTGCCCCAGGTGTGGGAGGTGGGGGCGGTACCAATTACCCATTGTAAAGTCGACGTCGTGATCATGTCCATGATAGAACAATCAATACATCACTGTACTTGTTAAAGGGGGTCAATTCAGGGAATACTAGTCAAGGGTACCGTTTGTTTCATTTTTAGAATATGGAAAAAAAACTTGTTAAAGGGTGCTTTTTGAAACCCCATGGTCACGCCTGTGGCCTGTATCACTAAGCGCTAAGATGCGTCTAAAGCATTCATAAGTCCGGTTATAGGACTTAGTGTAAGATGCATCTTAGCGGGAGTTTCACAAAGACCACTAAGCACGTACCGTACTTAATACCCATTTAACTAAGTTGCATACAGAGCGTAGCCCACGGCTTGTCGAGACGTAGGAACTGTTCTTAGTGTAATGCCATGTTTCCTAGTGGCCACAAACTGCAGGAGCGCTTCGACTTCGACCCTTTGGAAGTCCCCAGAGACCTTGCTTCTTTTTCTAGGCGTTTCCTAAATTTTCTGAGGCATATGCATATTGTTATTAATTTATTTTTATGAATTGCCCAACATCATGTCATTGCCTGTCTGTACACCTCCAAATATGTTTATAGTAGAGAGAGAGGGGGGGGGGGGGGGGTATGAGCACTATTTTTTGTACTCAACACCCCCTCCTCGAGAAAAAACAAAAAGGTAAAATTTTGGTTAATCTTTTGTTTTTGTCGAGGTATCAAATATAACTTCCACTGCATACATTTCACTTTCAATATTTTACTTCTATATGTTGTCTTAAGAAAAAGGTTAATACCATACCTTCCCCATTATCCTCCTACAGTAGTCAAAATTATGTTAAAGTGACAAAATTCCTCCTTTCACTTTTTAGTCGCAGACGATGCAGACGAAAACTTGCGGGAAATTACTACTTTTTATCTTCACACAAGGTCGAAGGACACAAAATTAGGCTTCGTAGACTCAAAATCCAGACGTTTTATTGTTGAAGACGCGTCACACACAGGACTAAGTAAAGAACTGTTGAGTGGAACTGACGCACCAACAGGACGTCAGTAAGACGGGTCCGGTCTTAGTGTATGACGAGTCGCAGTGACACTAAGTCCCGTTACACTAAGTACTGTTTAGTGAAACAGACCCAGGTATCCACTGTCAATAGAAGTGGCCCCCCTGGGATGTGAAAGCCTTATGTAGAGGCTTTTAGGGTGTATGCCTGTGCACAGTGTACATATAAACTATCATGGAAACATGGCATGCTGCATTTTAAATAGTTTCAAAGTTTTTTTTCGTGTATACTGTAAAGGTAACATAAAACACTGGAATAGACAACATAAAAATAGTCAAGTCATTCAAGATAGGTATGCATGTACATTGTTGCTCCAGTGGTTGCTTCTAAATTTAAGCAGTGCAGCATGCATGAGTAGGTGGTTTCAGACCGCCTCGAAGTTCGCCAGTTCCAGGTATTCTCTGATCGGGAAATTTACCCCGATCAGAAAATACCAGGTATTTTGGTAATGTGAAAGCAAACTACGCGTAATCTCCCCGAAAGAAAATACCCGCTAAATAGTAGGTACTTGGCGAAATTACGAGAAATTTCGTGGGGATTTTTCCAAGGTCGCAGGTATTTTGGCGATGTGAAAGCAAATTACGGGAACTTTTATCCCAGCGTGTCGTTGGGCGCGGCAGCGTGGGTGGCTGCTGGGCTAGAGATTTTGAATCTCCCGCCTTGCCTGCTTATCAGACCACACTGCGCATGCTCGTAACTTCGGGAACTTATCCCGAAGGATGTGTTTCGGGGCGGTGTGAATGCAGGAATAATTAACGGGTATTTTTTAGCCTTAAAAAGTTCTCGTAATTTAACGGGGATTCTTGTGATCGAGGCGGTTTGAAACCGCCTAGTGACTGCTAAAATCCAGGAAGTTTGTTGAACTTTTATCGATTGATTCCCTTGTGTTTACATGTATGTATTGTCCACTGCACTCTTTTTGTGAAGGTTTTCATTCAATCCTATTCAATAGCTCCAACACTGGGAGGCCCTTCCATGTTTGTACACATGATAGGCCTACATGTATATAGTCTGCATGAAACTTGAAAGTGAAACAAATTTGTGAAGGGGTTTCTAAAATATGTCTTAACACAATACCCCCCCTCCCCTTTGGCTTGTCAGATTTCTGGACACTGTTTGGGGGTATTGTGACCCTTTGTATTCATTTGTTCGTTTGCTAGAAATAGTGAGGGACATCATTGATTCTCTCTTTTGCATGTGACTATTGCATATTATTTTATGACAAATAAGCAAAACTTTATAATGTTCCACTTATAAATTTCTTATTTTACATCCCATTTTGATGACATTTTTAGCATTATGCTTGTCTGATTTTCTCTATTGATTCAAATCAACATTTTTCTAAGGTGGACTTGACCTTTAATAGCACAGATGCAGAAAGTGCAGTGCATGTACATGTATGTAGAAAAGCTGACCAGACTATAAACTGTAGTACTGCAAATTCCTGTTGATATCGGAAGTTATCCCTGAAACTTCATCCTGCAACAAGTGCATGACTCCTTTTTAATTGGAGGTCATTTTTTTAATTCATTAGTGTATCAGGTGTGTCCAAGTTTCTATTACATACATGAAGGTTCATTGATTTGTATCAAACAAAGGCCTAGAAGTGATTTCCAGGATAAATAAAAACTTGGTCATCTCGGTTTGCCATTAATGAAATGTCCCAACCACTTTTCTCTGTATGTTTACATGATGTAAATGGACATTGTACGTTAGGCCTTATTTGCATTTTCAGACCCCCCCCATAACTGTTGCACAAATATTTTGTACATGAGCAAGCATTGTGCATGTGTTTTTTTTGGAGGGGGGAGTGTAATTTGTATTTTTCGACAGCTAAAAAATTTGTGCATGTACAGTGTACATGTACACACAAAAAAATCAACAAAAACACTTTAATATGTATATTCTTTATTCCTACCCAAGAATTTGAATTCAGCTTTTTTTACATTTTGATTTTTATATTTGTTATATTTTGTTTATTTTATGCGTACAAGTAACCATTGCACAAATGTCAATGACCTGCATGTTGCAAAATGAGAGCCAATGACCTTTTGTTTTGCTTTACAGATTTTTTTCTCACTTGGCTGTTCCCTTTGGTACCGTCCATTCCCATAAAGCTCTCTCATTCATTTACTTTAAATTGGCTGGCCACAAGCGATTTTGCTGGATAATGGCAAAGCTAGATTGCTCTTTCGCCACCCAAATGTGTGGCGATGCCTTGCATGCACTTGTTAAAGGGAAAATTTACCCTGACGATAAATTAAAGATCAAGTCCAACCCAGAAAAGAGTTGATTTGGATCAATAGAGAAAAATAAAACGAGCATAGCGCTGAAATTTAATCAAAGTCGGATGTAAAAATAAGAAAGTTACATGTATGACATCTTTCAATTTCACAATTTTTCACAAAGATACATGTAGAGCAGTTTAATATGCATGACTCGGTGATATACAAGAGTTGATGATGTCCCTCACTATTTGGATATTTCTTTAATACATGTACATATAGTTTGTTTATCATTTCAATTATGTAATATTTCAATTTTTACAGATTTGACAATAGTGTACAACTTGACTGTTTACCGTAAAATGTTAAAACATCGGTGATTCCACATTTTCACGGAGGAATAAAACTTTGTGATAACATGGTACTGAGGAAACAATTAGAATATTTAGATTTCATTAAATAAAATGAAAAGAAATACACTGTAGTGAGTGGGTGATCGATGACAACAGTCCCCTCATTTGCATACTCACCTGGATGTATTTGTATGCATATGACTGCTTTGTGAAATTAAACAAAATTTGAAATTGTCATAGCTCTCTTTAATATTTTACATCTGAAAGTTTCAGTGTTATATTCCTTACATTTTTTCACTTTCTACTCAAATCAGCTTGTTGTTGAGGTGGAGTTGCCCTTCAAGCAAAAGTAAAAAAGTCGCATGCAATTCTAATGTGACACTGAAAAACATTTCTTCCAGCAAGTACATGTACATGCAAAAGGTCCCCAATATTGTATGTACATGAATGTACAGTATAACATTGCATAGTGTATTGTAATTTTCATTCGAGTCCCCATCTACATGTTCTACCTGCATTGATTATTTTACCACCGTTAGCTGTGATCAATAAAGCTTTGGTGCACGAACCTTGTCAAATGAAAGCACTCACCCAGATGTTCAGGTAGCAACTCCAAGTCTTATACCCCTTTCATAGCCCAATTATACGGCTAATAGCAGCATAAGTTGGTCGTAAAATTGGAGGAGGACCATAGTTCTCCGCATTATTTTGATGCTGCTATTATCCGCATAATAGCAGCATTGGGACAAGATTTTGAGTTTATGAACGCATTTCCAAATAATGCGGATAATTGCCATGGTGCGGTCAAAAGGTCACCCTTTTCCAACACAACCGCATCGGAGGGGGCGTGTCCAGTTGTCATGACAATTATCCGCCTTTTTCAGGACGGGCACTCGTAAGTAATGCGGCTTATTTTCAGAGTTTGTGAATGCAATTTTTATTATCCACATTACTCTTAGGCAGCTAATTGGAGGATAGGTTTATGAAAGGAGTAATAGGCCTACTATACAAGAAGCAAGTCAAGTGCATACATGTATGTAGACCAATATACTGGGTTACAACTTCATACCTCTGCCAATGGAAAAAATCATTGAAGTGATTATTTCAGTAGAATTTGTTAATTCCAAATTTGATGACATTTTCAGCATTATGCTGTAATTGTTTTATTTTTCTTTTGTCTGAAAATATTCATATCCTTTTTTTAGGGTGAACTTGACCTTTAAATGCTAGAATTGATATCCTGAATCAAAATTTAAAAAAATGAGCACAAATTTTCTGCAGGGTTGGTCTTTTTCAAGATATGTTGGGGTACCAGTGCCTGTCCATGGGAGTAGTTTCTGCTACATGTATATTAAATGATATTGAATTTAAGCCCATCGCACATTGCAATTTGGAATTCAATTTGAATATTCCTACTGGGAGGCTCGAACTACATGTAGCCTGAATTTGAGTAGCGCCTTACCACCATTCTTATGTCTGATCACTCTTAAAGATTTTGTTGGTTGGAATGTTCATATCAAATGAATCGCATAGTGTGCGCTGGGCCTAAAATCAATTTCACCAAGAATGCAGCTCTAGGCATTACAGATTTTGCAAAGTTCTTGAAAATGTTTTATATACCTCGTATCTATTAAAGCATGTTTGATTACAGTGGTACTTGGAAACAAATTAGTAAGAATTCAACTACGATAAACCAACCCGTATATTGTCCCTGGAATTAGAAGCAAGGTATAATTTCATTTCCAATGAAATCAATAAAACTATTAAAATAAGATGCCTGTTTGATTGTGTGTTCTGACTTCTGAATGATTATAATTTTATTGTGAGCTGAAAAGTCAGTTTTCACATGATTACATGTTTCCTTTCTTCTACGCAGTACATGAACATGTCTCCACTATTATCCCCCCCCCCCCCCCCCGAAAAATAATTCAATATTTACAAAATGTCGAAAAACATGTATGTGAAATCTCCATTTATAATTAAACCACAGTATCTAACAAATTGGATCCTAACTCAATTTTTTGGTCTGAAATGAATTTAATGAATATATATTGCTTATTAACTGGAAACAATGCACGGAGGGAAATTTTGAATAGGTGCTTTTATACCACCCCGATTAAAAAAATAACTGATGATTTGTTTTCTGCATTCACACCATTGAGACAATATGAGAGCCAGCAATATATTATGCATGCTGATACTTGGGCCTTCAGTGTATAGTTCTGATGAACAATCGTCTGGGCCTAGTAGCTTGCAAAAATTGCTTTCACATTGCATATTCCTTGCAATCGTGGCGGGTTCACATCAATAGTTCCTTCAATTGTTTAAAAGTATGTACCAACTTGCAGGCATTTTCTTATTGCTTTCACACCAGTTTGCAAAATGCAAGGCATTCTTTGTCATCAGGTGGCTGGGTATGAAAGTACATGTACCTACATGTATTGCGAAGAATGAAATTTGGTATGGGAATATGAAAGTGACAGGAGGGGAGGGGATTATTCTTATGACAAATTGCAAATTATCTTCTCAGAATAGGGGATCAGGGAGGGATGGGCAATTTAGCTACATGTACATGTACATGTAGTTTGCAATGCAAACCCTATAATACTTGAGAAAAGTGGTCTCTTTATTTTTTTACCAGCTCATCTTTTCATAAAAGGATCTTTTGGCTGGCCAAATTTATCTTTCTACCAGGTTCTTCTGACCGGACCCTATCTTGAACTAGATAAGGATGGGGTTATTGGGGTATATGTAGGAGAAAGGAGTTTAGTATTAGGGAAGGTGGGGGGAGGGAGGGGCAAATCATGCACTTTGAATCATTCACAATGAAGATGCAGGTACATGTAGGACTATCCATTTTCTTCATACACCTGGGTACAGACTGCCACTTTCTTTCAGTTGCCATCTGCAGATCTACATCTATGGACGCTGCAGACCTACAGAATTTCTATTCATTTCCATTTGATCTATTTCAGAATCTCAAAATTCTCTGTCATCCTAATGAAAAGAATATTTCTTATCTTTTAAATTGCAGGGAAGAAATTCAGGACCATGTTGTTCACTGGGGAACAAAGTTTAGCTTCAACTGCCGAATGAGCGCCAATGCTGCCACAGGGATCCTAGAGCCGTGCTCATGTAGAGTCTCAATACGGAAGGTAAGAACCCTGTTAAGATAAATTCCAGTTGTGGGAACGATCTCAAAATGACTTTACAAAATTTAATATAATGATCACCAAAGTGTCTGTTTGTATTAATATGTGCCAAAGTATTCTGGAAGAAATTGTGTAATTGCTGACAAATAAGCACGGATTCTGGCACTTCCGTCGGGTCTTTATTCCAGCCAGAATAATACACCGTCCCACATGTGCCTATCTGTGTTGGCGATCTTAAGTGTGTATGTAACTGTACCAGATCTAGATCCACAATGATACTACTTACCCACGGTTTTACAGACTTTCTCATGATATCAGTGCTTTACTGCAACTACCCTCATTTCACTCTCCAAGGGTAGGGGAAGTCCATCTTGCAATGTGAACTGCCACAAAGAACTTTCTCCCATCACCTAGTCTTTTGTGCAAACCTTTCACTCGGAAAGTGGTCGGAATATATGCAGCCTATAAAGGTACATGTACATGTGCCTGCCTTCGACTTGTGTTCAGAAGACCTGAAAAATTGAACATTTGTGCTAGTCTTGTGTGAAGACCCACTTGATGTTGATAAAAGTTTCAGTGAAGTTCTGTGCCTGCAGATTACCTATCACCCGTGTCCAAATATCTCGATGGAAGGTTCAGAGACCATATTGGAGGGGAGAGTGGCTTTGAGTCTGATTTGATTGAGCACAGCTCTTTGAATGTGTGAATGTAGTACAGTATTTGGTGTAAGGACGGCATGCCTATCCCAATCATAGCTTGTTATACTGGTGCCTCATGACACCAATATAATTTGCCTTTAATGCGCTGTATATTTGCCGTCTTGCCAAAGATGCGCAGTCTGTGCCTACATGTACGTCTCGGAGACTGGTGCAAATGGTTGGTTGAAAAAGCCTCTCCCCTCCCCTGAAATCTGAATTTGAAGGAGAATGAAACATTTGGAACAAGATGTGGAGGTACATGAAGGGCATCTATCCCTCCCCCATATATTTTTATACAAGGTCATAAAAAATGATTTTTCTAATTTTTATCACTGTTCATCATTTATCTGAAAACATGATTAAACTACAAGATGCAAAAATTTGATGCGCTTCATGTCAACTTTCATATTGGAATGCTGTATCCTTCCTGTCTATCCTGTGTGATGCAAAATTAATTCAAGGTCTGTCATTTATTTTTACTTTCACTTGCGATTCCTAATAATTTGGATTTGGTACTTGGGTACTTTTGTTTGTCTTTTTTATGATATTGAAAAGTAAGTTGTATATTACAGGGGAAATTTTTTAAGGGGAATACTGTTCCCCCCCCAAAAAAAAGATGACGAAAATGCAAAATTTGGTTTGAATTCCATTACACCTACATGTACATGTACCTACATGTAGGTTTAAAGAACTGGGAAGGCACTGAGAAAATTAAACACAAAAAAGACACGCATCCATATGAAGACTAGCCAAATTATAATTCAGAATACAAATTACGATGATTTAAAAAAGCAATTTCTAGCAACCAGGGATATGGTTGATATTTTCTAACTTTTGCCCCCATTTCCATACCTGGTGGCTTTACTTAAAATATTTTGACATTCGAGGGGCTTTTTTTTCCCTGCCAGAAACACTATTTTTTCAGATTCACGTACATTTTGAAAGTTTTTTTGTCTACAGGGTTTGAGATGAGGTTTGAAAGTAATATTTAGGTATGGTCCGGATCTTTGGAAGAGGCACTTTTGGAGGAAGTGTATGTGTCATACCGGCATGTCCGTATTATTTCCTGGCAGATATGCATTACATGCATATAAAGTTAACCCATTACTGGGTAAAGAAGGGTACATGTACATGTATGATTTGTTGGGGAAAAACAGTATAAAAATGCTGTGTAAAGTTTGAGCAGTGTTGAACATAATTATAAAGAAAGTAGGTACAGGGGATGTACATGTAGTAGGCACGAGGCAGGATTTCATTCTTGCCTGTGCCCTCTCTAAACCATCCAGAATAGGAAATAACTTTTATTCTTTGCCGCATTGGGGCACTTGCTGACTTTAGGAGGCGATTTTCTTTATTACAAGGGCTACTTTGTCTGATCAATGAGCAATTATGCTGTAGAAGCATGCAGAATATTGGTATTCTAATAATATATTCTTGAATATTGCTTGAAAATACTGTAGAAAAAAAGGTCACCCCAGAGCATTCCGTTTTGCAAATTTTAAGGGCAGTTTTGGCTGTCACGAGGGCAAAATCATCTGTCACCATCATGTTTTTCCAGCGCTGCAAGCCTGCAACCATCCATCTTTATTGAAGCAAAGTGATTCCTTAGACTTCTTGATATGTTTATGATATTGTGTACATGATTTGTATGAAGGTTAAAGCTAGATCTACATGTATGCTAAAAAAATTTCAAGTAGAAACCAGAGCAATCACGCGCACTGGCACTACTAAGCATCTCCAAGGCATTATCCTAACTTCTCTAAAGATATCAATCATCGTCTCATGATGCTAATCTGGTAGATCAGGAGAAGACGGGTTCGGGTTGAACCCATTCCCTCCATCCTGAAAGGATAAAGAATGTTCGGTGTTGATGCCGATGTCACATACAAATCACCTTGATGCGTGCCAGAACGTGAGATTGATCTTCCTGGTCGTTGAAGTTGATGCTGGAGGATTGATCGCTATGCCAACAAGATGATGCTATGATGAGAATTCCTGCAGACAATCGATCGGAAAATGTTGTACTCTACATGGACATGTAGATGCATGAAGAGCTGTTTTCGGTGACTTTATACTGACTTTCAGATGGTTTTGTAGCAAGACATACTATTCATCTTCTTTTCAGGAGCTTTTCTTTAATATGGGATTTAGTGTCGTCCTATAGGCTAATTTGTTTTTGATTGAGCCAAAATGTTCGATGGTGCTTTTACAAGAGGTACATATAGTACATGTAGTTCAGTGCATACTTCTTTTTTTGAATGACAAAGTTTGGGGTTCTAATCCCACCCCTCACTTACATGTGTTCTTTGGCAAGGAATAAAGTGCACTTGGCATATACAAGTACACGTACATGTATCTAAATTGCCACTCTCCACCCAGGTGTCATTTGGTCAGTAGGAAATATTGTAATGCTGTGGGCCTTGTGAGAGATCGCCCAGGTACCGGTACTACATGTATATAAAATGTATGTGAAGACGGAGTAATAATGGAGTATTAAAAATGGTTGTTTAAACAGTGATATGTACAATGTAGGTCTAAGATTTGCTGGTCTTCACAAGCAAAGATCATATTATACATAGTGTAATGTAGGCGAGACCGGGGTTAGTTGGAACATGGGGTAAGTTAAAACGTTGTACTTTTCTTAAATGCCTGCAAAATGAATTTATGCAATACTGCCCTCAATTTATTGCAATAATGATTCAACACTGTTGTATTATTAATAGCAATAAATTGAGGGCAGTATTGCATAAATTTATTTTACAGGCTTTAAAGAAAATTACAATGTTTCAACTTTATACCCCATGTTCCAACCCCGGTCTCCCCTACAGTGAATACATATACATGTACAACCATCATTCTACCTGAAGAATAGCAATGCAGTAGGATACATGTACATGTAGGCTGTGACCTGTATCAAATTGTTCATTAGTGTAATGAGAGTGACTTGAAAAGACATCAGTGGTTTATAGATGGGTTGCACTGTCTGAAGATCACGAGAGCTAATGATACGTGTCACGACCAAACATGCTGCTTGTCCAAATTAACGTCGCCAGGAGAGTTGATTGGAATGCAATAATGCATACACATGGAAATTATTTTGGACTGCTAGTGCGAGATCATACTGTTTATTTAATAGAAGATCTCATGCAAAATTGAAATTCTTCGGCAATGCAGCCTCAAAACCAGGTTTTCAACTGGGGGGGGGGGGGTTGATCCTACATGTAGTCTGATGTGCAGACCCTCACTCAAGTTAAGGGTCTGAATGTGCAGCCTACTCATGTGAAGGGAGGGGGAAGCTTTCATTGATCCCCCTTAATACATTTAAAAAATAAAATAAGGGAGGAATTAAAGAGAAGGGATTGATCAACAAGTGTGTCTCTATGCAAAGACTAGCCATATATACAAAACTTGCTGAACATTTCAATTCTTTTTAATATTAGGCCAAGACTCAAAGTTCCTATCATAATATTTAATGTACTCTGTTTCCATTATTTTGCTTTAGTACAAAGCTGAACAAAACAGTCAACTACATGTACATGTACATGCATGGCAACAGGTCAAACAGCTGTTCATGAAACCACTCTCTCTCTGTATCTCTTCATTATAGTGCGAGATATAAGTCCCACTGTTCACAGTATTGCGCAGGCCAACTGACTCAAGGTGGCTGCCATCATACAATAAATTCACACTTCCCATACTACTGTACATGTGTACATGTACATGTACATGTATGTATATCGCCCAATGCAATCAGATAGTCCTGCTTGGCATCTAACAAACACTGTGTGTAAATTCAATCATTATTCGTAAACCCTCAATGCGCCTCTTTTTGTGGCAGTAATAATTATCTCCCAATCTCTTCTCTCTTCTCCTTTGCATCGCTTCCATTTTTTCTCTTGATCTGCTTTATTTTCACCCCTGTACATGTATATTTATAGCAGACCCAAAGTTGACACTATTTGGATTTGAACTTTTCTATTTTATTATTTGTAAACTTTCACATTGCCCCTCCCCCCTTTTATTTCCTGTCCTTTGTTGATTTATTTATTCTTACTTTTCTTTTTTTTTACTAGTATGAGGCACATCATGTCATGGAATTAATAAAGGCAGATGAGGCTGATGTTAAAGGCCCCGTCCACCTCAGAAGAATGTTGAATTCAATCAATAGAGAAAAATCAGACAAGCAATACATATGCTGAAAATTTCATCATAATCTGATAAAAAAATAAAGTTATGACATTTTAAAATTTTCGCTTATTTTTTAGAAATTAGCTTTATGAACAATTATAGAATCGATGATGTCCCTTACTATTTTTTTTATTATTGTTTGAATTATACAATACATGTATTTCAATTTTTATGGATTTGACAATTGGGCCTAAGGACCAACTTAATTGACTGAACCATAAAATGTGAAACAATGGTAATTCCACATTGTCAGGGAGAAATAAAACTGTTACACAGGACAATGACGAGAAAATTTTTATTATTTCATATTTCATATAATAAAATACAAGAGAAATGCATAGTGAGTGAGTGATTTATTGTTTTATTTCATGATATGCGTGTTTCTGCTTGAAGGGGGGGGGGGGGGGCTTCCATGCACATTATATTTCTATCACCATATTTCATGGTGTGGAAGAATTTGTTACAGCCCACAGGCAAATATTGATTTTTTACCCTTACTTCATTTGCTAACTAATGTTGAATTTGATATTGATTTTTTATTAAACTACTAAAAGATTAAACAAATGCAGACTGCAGAGAATACATGTATGTGTACTTGTATACTGTACATACTACATAAAGTTCTTTGTTTTAAATATGTGAAAAAATCAGACAATGATTATCTCGTACATACGTACATGTAGGCCTACACACACGATGATATTGGCCATGCATGGTAGGCCTACATGTACAACACCTGTACATGTACATGGATATTTTGGAGAAACTTTGAAAGGAAGCTACTTTCAAGAGAAGTATACTGAGAACGAAGTCAAAGCCACACAAGATGGTTCCAAATCGATTGGCCTTCTGAGACAACTGCTATTAAAAGTTTGGCTTCCCAATATTATGTTCTGCAATACATGTATTTAGTGACAACCCCCAGATGACAATCAATGTATTTGGTTTCTCTGCATATTGGATACTGGAGTGTGTTGGCTCTGAAAGGAATTCCGACTTGAATTCCTGAACGTGATCAGGGGCCCTTCTTACAAAGAGTTACGACTGATCCAATCAACCTCAACTACATGGAAATCCATCAATATCATAGTTTTTTTCTACAGGAAATTTGCTCAATAAAAGCAAAGAGAAGCACACTGAATTTTCAAGAAAATTATGTTTTTTTTCATGTATGAATATCATTTCCAGAAAGTATTTGAACAAATATGCCTTTCAGATGGTGACATTGTTGGCTTTCCATAGATGTGGTTGATTGGATCAGTCGCAACCATTTGTTAGACAGGGCCCTGAACTTGTTAAACCAGGGGAATGTTTCTGCCGTGCCTTGCCAAGACGAATTCTGCATAACGGGTAGTCCAGGAAATAGCAGTCTATTAGGTTATGAGCTGTAAACCAACCATAGGACATTGATAGTTCCAGGGAATACCCACAATCTATTTCCAAAACGAGAGACGCTGCCCTGGACAGCCTGTATTAATAGCCTAGTGACACAACATTTGCTCATAATGCGACATTTGCTCTGGTCCTTAATATCTCAGAGGGCATAGCCATAGGGTTAGAGTTTTATAGGATTATATTTAGAGTTTTTGCTTTGAACAGAATGTTTATAAAGGGCAGTGTTTATGTTTGGCTTCAGTGCAGAATCAGATGTTCAATTGGAGTACCGGTAATTGTTGCTGGAGCAAAGATCATGGAACCAATAACCCATTCCATTCATGCGCATACATACATGTAGGCTGTGTTTATGCTTCCATTTTTCAGGCCAGAATCAGCGTTTCCAAATGTGATTAGTGCAAAACACGGTTGCGTCAATGCTTACTTTCATATAAACGCTGTTTCAAAACGCAGATCGTAAACTCACAAAAAGGTGCGTTTGTAAACGTCGTTTGACCAGAATCAAGTTTTCTGGGGAAGGATAAACAACCGCGATCGTAAACGTGTTTAAATGACGTCATTTGGTACCTGCTTCCGGTGAGATGAAAATCCGCGGGGAAATACAGTCGTATTGCTCCATGTTATCTCTACGTAATAACAACATTGGGAAAAAAAAACTTTCGAAAAAATGCGCGCCCAATTTGACCTCGCTTTACGATGCGAAGCCAGCTGGAGATCATGATTTGCTCTGAAAAGTTAAGCATAAACAGCAATCCCAGAACCATGTTTACGATCGGCGTTTTGAATCGACGTTTGAAATCGCTGATTCTGTCCTCGCAATGGAAGCATAAACACACCCATAGATACATACGTGTGTTAACATGGGCATTTTCATACATTGAACACGAGCTTTATTCTTGCAAGATAGTTTACATACCTGTAGGCCTACTTGCTAATATTTACAGATACATGTACATCATACATGTAAATGCCAGTTGTGGTAATGATCTCAAAATGAGTTTGAATAGAATCTTATGAAATTACCAACCAAGTGCTTGTATATAAAAAAATATGTGCCAACTGACTCTGGTAGAAAATTTGCTTTTAAAGCAAATATCAGGTATTTTCCCAAGCAATATTGATACATTAGCTGTTATTAAAATGCTTTTCTGTGTTAGTGGCAGTTAACCCTGATTTTAACAGATTTTCTCATGGAGTAATTGTTTGACTGCAACTACTTTCTTTTACCTTCTATGAACCATGATTTAAAGTCCATTAGATCTCAAATTCTCTCTGCAATTTCATGAGTTTAGCTTCAAGTGCTTTTGTTGGCCTCCTTATTGAAACTGAATCTCTCTCTTGTTTCTATGGTAGTGGGTACAAAGTCACTTTCAATGTGAATCTTGAGAGCGAAAAATATGAATGCTTGAAAAGTGAGTCACGACTTGCACAGTATGATCAGGATATCGTTTTGGTTTCTTTACAGATCCTCCAAAAAGATAAATTATATCTGCTTCAGATCAAGTGTTTTGTGGATGAGATATACATGTATTCTACATGTACATGCAGCTATGTTTTTTAGGCCTTCACGTACAGTTGAGGCCAATCGTTTACATACACCCATGGAATTCAGTTAAATTGATTCGCTTGCCAAACATCATTAAGCACAGTATATCTTCAGAAATATACATACTACCATGATGGATTTGGTATCAAATGAAAGAGTGTAGCTCTTTCATATGAATGGGATGCCTTTGGGATTAAAGTGCATTTCAGGTAGAATTTTCTTTGAAGAAAAAAGTATTCTGGTTGCCGAATGTATTTTATTCAAACATTGTATCATAGAAATATATAAATGCCAAATCTATGATTTATATTAAATTTTCTAGCATGATATGTCACCACTGAACAAAGATGTGTAATCTGAAACGTTTGTGTTGAGAAGTAACTAGCACAAATGTTTTTGTCAAGTTTTTATTTTTGATTTGTCTAAAATATGAAGATTTTTTGGGGAAAATGACACCTTAATATTTTTCAGCTCCTGATGACAAAGCAAATCAAACTATGTCAATCTGTTTTAATATATGTGAAATTGGAAACAAGGCTTTTACATGTAATACACAGGATGTACTTAAAGGTAAATGCTAGTTTTGGTAACGATATCAAAATGAGTTTTTACAGAATCCAATGAAATGACCACCAAAGTGTCTGTTTGTATAAATAAAACGCATGTGCCAAAGAATTCTGGAAGAAATTGTGTAATTGCTGAGAAATCAGTAAATAAGCACAGGAATCGGGTAGGGCGTCGGGCCCGACGCCCTAAGCAATAATATACATTGTCCCACGTGGGCTTATCTGTGTTGGGGATCTTCGGTGTGAACATTTTTCAGCATAGATTTCAAGATTTCACAAAGTTCAGTTAATGTAACTGTACCAGATCTAGATCCTCGATGATATAACTGACAATTAAGCCTTGTTTTACAGACTTTCTCATGAAATCAGTGTTTACTGCAACTACTGGAATTTCTCTTTAAAGATGATTTTATAAGTTCTTGCAAGTACAGTACTCCCGTGAATTGTGTAGGCCTGCTTGTACAATTTTAACTTTAGCTGTGAAAGTCATTTCCAGCTTGTTTTTCAGCATTGCGTTTATGAAGTGCAAGTAATTATATGTCACTTCCTTACCTATCAATCAATACCCTCTTTAACAGTCTATCAAAGCTTTGTTCTTTATTTTATTTAAAACATAATTCATTTCCTCTTGCGGTAATTATGCCATTTTAAAGTGGTTGATGATTTGAAAATACCATTTCTCTGAAAGTATATTCTCAAAACACAAAGTAGTTTTCTATCAAGGAATGTGAAATGAAATTAATGAAAAACACTTGAAATATAAGCTGTTAACAAAAACACTTGATATAATGTAGATCCGTTTGGAGCTGTGTAGTTGGATTCAAATGTAATCTCAAGTGCAAATGTAAATATATATCCATTTGAGTGTGTTTAATGAATTGAATATGGCACATTCTGTAATTGGATAATATGAAAGAAAATAATATGCTTTTTTAATTTGAATCTGTTCTCTATTTGTATACATCCTTTTCGAAATGTGGGGGTAGTTTTAATAGCAATTAAATGGGATATTGAGAATATCTCTATGGCTCGCACAGGGGGAGATGATGCTATTTTTTACATGTATATCTATAAAAAAATGGCCCTCACCATACTAGTTAATTAATGAAATCATGTACACAGTACAGTAATAACTCTATGATGTTATCATAGTTCTTGTAAAACGCTGTTTCCAATTTATACAACCATTTAGTTGCTTGACAGTTAACAACCATAATTATACTCGCTTAAAGGTAAATGCTAGTTTTGGTAACGATATCAAAATGAGTTCGTACAGAATCCAATGAAATGACCACCAAAGTGTCTGGTTGCATAAATAAAACGCATGTGCCAAAGAATTCTGGAAGAAATTGTGTAATTGCTGAGAAATCAGCAAATAAGCACAGGAATCGGGTAGGGCGTCGGGCCCGACGCCCTAAGCAATAATTATACATTGTCCCACGTGCGCTTATCTGTGTTGGGGATCTTCGGTGTGAACATTTTTCAGCGTAGATTTCAAGATTTCACAAAGTTCAGTTAATGTAACTGTACCAGATCTAGATCCTCCATGATATACTGACAATTAAGCCTGTTTTACAGACTTTCTCATGAAATCAGTGTTTACTGCAAATACTGGAATTTCTCTTTAACACTTTGTCAGAAGTCTCTAAGCGCTCTACAGTATATGCAGCATAATTACCCAGGCTTTAGCAGTGCAGCTGTTACGCGCGCTGCGTTTCAAGGAATAAATTCCTGCCAGGTACCCATTTACCTCACCTGGGTTGAGTGCAGCACATTGTGGATCAATTTCTTGCTGAAGGAAATTACGCCATGGTTGGGATTCGAACCCACGACCCTCTGTTTCAGAGTCCGGAGACTAATCCACTGGGCCACAATGCTCCACTTGAATTTATGCTTGAATTTATTGAGAATTAAGGTTTTTTTTTAGGAGATTTAAACATTTAAAGCTGTTTAAGAAACAATTGAAACTAAGGTTCATTACATGCAGTACCACACAGCATTGTTTAAAAATTTAGCAAATGCTGTGTATTAATCGAATTTTAAATACCCAAGTTTAAACAGGGGAAGAATAAAAATCTGAGATCTCTCCTTCTGTGAGAGAAAAAAATATCCTGTTTTTGGAAGGAAGAAATCTTATAATTAGGGACTTCTTCATCAGAACAAGTTGGTGCACTAGCTTTACAGCTCTTATACTGATCCAATAAACATGCCTAATCAGAGAATATTAGGTGTATTTTGTGCATGAGCACCCTTTTTCATTTTTTATAGCCCAAAACAATTCCACGCCTTGTTATTTTATTATTACTTTGTTGATTTTACCCAAGTCTTCCAAAAATACACAAATTTATTTGTGCATTATGAGCAACATTTTACAGTCACTTTTTAGACATTAAAAAAAATAATTTTCCATTGTTAAGGCAATGACTGCAGTTTATCATTTTTAACAGAAAGTCCCATATTAAATATGATCGCAAACCTACCAGGATGGCGGATGTGTCAGGGAGTAATGACAACTTAAAGGCCTTTACACTGGCCCTATAAAGAAAAATACCTGACATTTTCTGATTGAGAATCCTGGCTATTGTAAAAAAAAATGTAGCATCCTGAAAGGAAGTACTCACAATTATCAAGACTGAGTTTATAAAGGCTTTCTCTGAGGATGCAGGGATATTTGCGAAAGATCATATTAAAAACTTGTTAGTTTTTTCTTTTTCTTTTTTAAGAAATACTGTAGCTTTAGAAATGAGGCTCCTTCTTCAGACTAGACTATGCACTATACGAAAACAGACAAGGCATTTTGTACAACAAGATCAATGGCATGTGTACAGCTAATTATGATATTCAGTATATTTCCCAATTGGGGCGGTGTGAGTATGCCCGTCTGTCAGATATTAGAGTTATGAGGAAGGACCTCTTCCTTATTCTCCGAAAAATGTGCAGTATTAGTTCGCTGATGGTACTCAGAGGATATAGATTACCGTCCATACCGTGTAATTCTAAGCTTCTACAGTATGCATCAAGAAGGACATCCAAAGAAGTTCCGGTTGATACACTTTAGGATTAAAGATAAATACCAGTTGTGGTAACGATCTCAAAATGAGTTCGAACAGAATCCAGTGAAATTACCACCAAAGTGTTTGTATATATTATGTATAGATAAAAAAATATGTGCCAAAAAGCTCTGGAAGAAAATGCGTAATTGCTGAGAAATGTGCTACACAAGCACGGAATGCCATCAAATGCTGGGTATTTTTGGAAGCAATTTTAGTACACTGTCCCATATATATGTTTTTCTGTGTTAGTGATCAGCAGAATTATCGATTTTGAGCTAAGATTTCTTGATTATAGTACAAAGATAAGTTTACCGTTAAAATGTACCAGATTTAGTGTACATGTATGATAATATTTTGACAATTAACCTTTATTTGAAAGACTTTCTCATGAAACAATTGTTTGCTGCAACTATTGGCTTTTACCTTTAAAGAGCTTAGACAAGAAGGGATGTCTGATTGTCTCTGGCTGAAAATTACTATTTCAATATTCATCCTCTTGTATAGTTCTGAAAAAATCCTGGTGCCCGAGTTTAAGACTTCTTTTATTTACACATTCAAAGAATCTTATGAGCATTCAATAAAAAAAGTCTGTTATTATGCTTCATTCACAAACATTAATTCTAAATCTTAAAGAAAATACAAGACAGCTAGGAAGCGGTTTTATGAAACACAAGGAAGTTTGTAACTAGAGACTTTTATCGTCAATAATCATCACCGCATAATCCTTCAGAAATAAAGTCTTTTTACGTATCGATAATGGAGAAAAGTAAAACACAACTGAAACATCGTGGAATTTTTGTATTTCACAAAAACATTTGTTCAATATGAACAACTTGATATTTCTTATATTGTCACTAAAATATATTTGAGATAAGTTTGATGCGGGGAAAAGATGTTTCTTAATTCTGTATATTTCTTTCTTTTTTTTGCAGGAGGTGAAAGGAGGCAAGTCATACACGAAGTGTGGTTTTGTTGACATCAACCTTGCGGAGTTTGCTGGAGCAGGTTCAACATCCAGGAGATATCTTCTTGAAGGCTACGACTCAAAGAATAGACAAGACAACAGTACATTAAAGGTAGGTACCGCCTATGCTTCTGAAAGGGGGGGGGCATTTCATAAAGCTGTTCATAAGTTAAGAGCGACTTTGGTGATCCTTAATTGTGTTGAATGATAGTCACCATTTCAATGTTAATTGGTGATTATTTAACGCATAAGAAAGGTTCACCACTTGTTCTTAAATTCGCTCTTAACTTGCAAACACCTAAGATATGAAACAGCCACCTGGGCTTATTGGTAAATTGCCACTTGGTCTATACCAGGGCCCAGTTGCATAAATGTTACTTTTATGGTAACTTTGCCATCCAATGGTATCTTTCATGGATCTTTGATTTTGATTGGCTAATGAGCATTCTTACCATGGTAGTCACCATTGGATGGCAAAATACAGTAATAGCAACTTTTATTCAACGGGACCCTGGCCAATGAAAAAAAAATGTTTTGTTTTCGGGGACTACTTTTCACAACTTATTGCCTGAATATGCAACATTGGATAAACTTTATCAATGCAAAGAACGGGGATTTCCAGGACTACATTTTTTGTGGTTTCCTTGGGCCCATCTTACAAAGAGTTGCAATTGATCGGATCAATCACAACTATGGAAAGCACAGTCAATATATAAAGTGTATGTTAATAAAAAAAAAATTGGACATGAACATTGATTTCTGGACAATTTAGTGTGTTCTCCTTTGTTTATAAAGGACATTTTGCAAGTTTCCTGCAGAACAAATTATGATACTGATGGATTTCCATTGAGTAACGATTGATTGGATCAATTGTAACTCTTTGTAAGATGGGCCTAGGGCTCTTTTAGGCATATCAGGAGATAAATCGCCCTCAGCCCCTGTGTAATTTTTTTTTCCTGTGGGCCCCATCTTTAAGAGTTGCAATTCATCTGATTGATAGCAACTATGGACGGCCAGCAATGTCAACATCTATTATGCATGTTTGTTCAAATTTTTTTCTAGCTATGATGTATATTCATGCATTCATCGTTGTCTTGAAAATTCATTGTGCTTCTCTTTGTTTTCAAAGGGCATTGTGCACTTTTCCTGTAGAAAAAGAAAATGACACTGAAATCAGTCTGATGTATACCATAAAGTTACAATTGATTGGATCAATCATAACTCTTTGTGAGACAGGGCCCGTGGTCTACACCTACTTTCCTGCTTTTATGTGGTGTCATCCCACATTTTCTGATCCTAGTCCTTTCTATAGTTAGAACATATACATACACGTTGAGATTGGGTGGTCCCTTTCAGGACCAACACTTGCCCAAGAAAGATACGTGTAGGCCTACCTCGAAACCTACTACACTATTCTTCTTCGCCATGGAAACTTTCAGAAATTACATGGAATGACTTCAGAAGGTTGATACAGAGGCCTTCATGTAGGCAGATACAGTGTACATGTGTCAAGTTCTGGTGTAAACTTCAATCAATGGGCAATAAACAATTTAGAAAAAATGCCATTGTTGCCAAACCTACCTGTAAATTCTATTCACCTTTCAATGAACCAACCGATTATTTATCCCAAGATCTCAGTAGCCCTGAAAAAGACCCGGCTTTCTTTCATGCAGGAAGCCGAGAGTTTTGAATTTCTGTTGTATGCGCTCTGTCAAATCTTGTCAAAACACTGTCAATTTATGAGTGCTTGATTGATGGCTTGTCAGTGGGTTTCAAACACAAAATGTTCCCGTTTGTGTTGTATTGTTTCTAATTGTGCAGATGATTTGTGAAGAGACCTTTTGTGACTCGCCACAAATTGACCTACGTTTCTGCTCCAAAAGAGATGGTGAATAGAAGAATGTAGCGATAGAATAGACAACCTCCCTCAGCCTTTAAAATGCTTTGTTTTGACAAGGTTTTATGTTTTCATGAAAGGAAACGTTTTGTCATTCATGCTTTCAAAGTCATTTACACCCCATTAAAGCACCAAAAAGAAATATAGGCCTATGAAGTCACGTACTAGGATTTGAATGCTTCAAGAAATAAACATATTCGGCATCCTGGCTACAAGCCTATACATGTACATGTATGTCGTGATATTGTCATATCATTATCAAGGAAGTTTAATAGTGGTTTGACTTCTGTTTTGATCTTCGATTATAAATCATGCAATATATTGCATGATAAAATGTACTTTGAGCCTCGTTAAGCATATTTTTGGATCTTAATGGTGAAGTATGTATACACACTTTAATTTTCGTAACTACTGATGGTGAAAGAAGAGGCTGCACCCATTCCCAAGTTGCTATCCTCTGGTTGTGTATTCAGACTACAAATATATTAAAAACTGCCTAGACAAGACCTAGGCAATTTACAATGGGAAATGTATTAAAATGTACTTCTTCATAATTTATGATCACAGTGGCTGTACATTCCTGGGTTGCTACGGTAATTAATTTACTTTCATGCATTCAGACTGACAATGTATTTTGTCATATAAAACATTCCCTCATCAGATGCGATATTCCAAGCTTCATGCATTTCCTTGCAATGAACAGAGTGGCTGTTCATGTAGGCCTACATGTTATTTTAATAATGAAATGTAGAAAAATGAGAGAAAACTATTGGGGAATGTTTGACGAAAGTCTGTCATTTGAAGAAATTATAAAAGATAGAAAATTTTAAAGATTTCAATATGATAAAGCAGCTATCCAGTCATGTTACGGGCATAAATGAAATATGAATAAAATCTTTTTAAGGGGGGGGGGTGGGGAGGTATGAAATAATGTGTCTGATGATAAAGCCTGGGCAGACTGCGCTGATAGAATCACTTGTTTTTTTCTTAGAGGAAAATGGCATTTTAGGGAATGTCACACAACCTACTCGCAGACAAGTTCAGCGCTCGCCTATTATGTCACATAATAAAAAACCTTTTATAACTGCTATTTTCTGATGGTTTTTCATCATACTTTCACCATTAATTGTCTAAATAAAACTTTGTCTATATCAAAACCAGGTTCCTATCAGGGTGAACTTCCCCGAGAAACAAGCTTGAGGTTTAATGATTTAGCAGTTAAATTGCTCCACGTGCATACATTGTACAGGCCCTGGGAACAATTTTTTGAAGAACAAGGGGTTGCTCGTTTAAATTTGACAAGCAATAAAAGGGGGGGGGGGTTCCTCAAGGAAACGAAGCTTTTTGGTTAAGAGAAATTTGACAAGCCCCCCCCCCAAAAAAAAAAGAACACAAAAACAAAAAACCCTGTACCCCTGCTTTCCAGGGTGGTGGTATTGATGTAGGCATTGGTCAAGAAAAATAAATTCAGAGGCAATATGAATAAGTCATGGATTAAACAAGTCGAGACCTGCATCCAGTGCTTTCTCCTACACCTCTGTTTTAGAGTGAGATATGTTGGATATGTTTATATTTTGAAGAGTAATACCCCTAAAACCAATCCAATTATCCGCCTAAGAGTAATGCGGATAATTCAATAAAAATTGCGTTCACAAACTCCCAAAATAATCCACACGATTTTATGAGCACCAGTCCTTCATGTTTATAATTTCGTGGAGCTCAATAAATCGCTCTCCTTATTTTTTTGAGGAGCTCAATTGAGCTCCTCAGAATCGCTCTCCGGCGTGAGGAGCTCAAATCAATTCATTACAATACATGTATGATAAATTGTAGATTTTTCTTAACATTGTATATATGCAATAGCTGTGTTAGCTATTAATTAATCTGTGGTGAAACAAGGCCTGGGTCATGTCAATACGTTTACAAGATGTTGTACGCACTCCTGTTAAAAAATAAAAAATTAAAAATAAATAAAAAAACTTGCTAAAATTTCAAATTTTACATCTTTAAATCCATGAAATGGCCTTTTTTTTCCATAATTCCTTGAAATTACTTTGATTTAGTTGAAAACTATCAGAAAAATGAACAATATTCACCACTTTCCCCGACTCTGATTTGAACTTACCTCGGTAAATATTGTAGTCCCACATGTAGACTTCCATGGTGTTGCCATGAAAATCTACATATGGGACTACATGGGACTGCAATATTTACCGAGATTAAATTAAAATCAGAGTCGGGAAAGAGATGAATATTCTTCATTTTTCTGATAGATTTCAACTTAATCAAAGTAATTTCAAGGAATTATGGAAAAAAGAAGGCCATTTCATGGATTTAAAGATGTGAAATGTGAAATTTTTTCAATTTTTTTTTTTTTTGAGGAGCGCGATTTTTTGCTCTTCTTATTTTTTAAGGAGCGCGGTAGGAGCGCCGGCACGATCGCGCTCCTCAAAAATGAAGGTCTGGAGCGCCCGACCTGAAAAAGGCAGATGATTGTCATGGCAACTGCACACGCCCCCTCCGATGGGGTTACTTTGGAAAAGGGTGACCTTGTGACCGCACCATGGCAATTATCCGCATTACTTTGGAAATGCGTTCATAAAGTCAAAATCTGGTCCCAATGCTGCTATTATGCGGATAATAGCAGCATCGAATAATGCGGATAACTCTGGTCCTCCTCCGATTTTACAACCAAATTATGCGGCTATTAATTGGGTTTATGAAAGGGGTATAAAAGGCAATAATTTGACCTCCTGTTTTAAACATAGAGCAATACCGTATTTTATCAATCTCTTAATAACTTGTGAAGTGCACATTGTCATGATTTCATTTTGTGTACTGGATTTTTCTTAAAGGACAAGTCCACCCCAACAAAAACTTGATTTGAATAAAAAGAGAAAAATTCAACAAGCATAACACTAAAAATTTCATCAAAATCGGATGTAAAATAAGAAAGTTATAGCATTTTAAATTTTCGCTTATTTTCAACAAAATAGTTATATGAACGAGCCAGTTACATCCAAATGAGAGAATTGATGACATCACTCACTCACTATTTCTTTTGTATTTTGTTATAAGAATTATGAAATATTTTGATTTTCTTGTCATTGTCATGTGAAATAAAGTTTCATTCCTCCCTGGACACTGGAATTCCATTAAACATTTTGTGCTTCAGGCGAGGAGGTCCTAATCGTCAAATTCGTAGAAATTGAAAAATTGTATTATTCAAACAATAAAAAACAAAACAAATAGTGAGTGAGTGACATCATCGACTCTCTCATTTGAATGTAACTGGCTCGTTCATATAAACCTATTTTGTTGAAAATAAGCGAAACTTTGAAATGTCATAACTTTCTTATTTTACATCCGATTTTGATGAAATTTTCAGCATTGTGCTTACCTGATTTTTCTCTATTGATTCAAATCAACATTTTTGTGAGGTGGACTTGACCTTTAATGTACCATTTAGTTTTATCATGATTTTACTATTGTTTTATGGTACGTGCAAATGTTGTACCATTGTAAATACATATATTTCAGTGTTTTAGCTGCAGTACAACAGGCCTGAGTACAATATGTGTATGATTGTTTTTATGGAAATACATAAACCATGAAATGAATGAAATGAAAATCTGAATCCCCCAAAATGCCGTTATCTTCTCACCCACTATTTTGTACATGTATGTGGGGCTATAAATGTCAATACAGGTGGATAATGGCCTCACGTTGCCACGCACATGCACGTACTGTAGGGTCGCAGGCGAGGTTTGTTGATGAATATGCCTCTCGGCTTTGTTGGATAAGAGACATAAGGATATACTGGATGGATACTGATTAAAGGGATGTTATGTCGGTGAACTTATCCCTGGGGGCGTCGGATGCCTTGCATATAGAATGATCGAGTTACAACACGTATAGGCTTACATAATTCATGGTCAGTTGTCATCAGTCTGGGTTATCCTAAATTATTCTTTTAAAAAAATAGTAGGCCTATAATTGGTTCCAGCAATGCCATCACAAGCAGAATTAATTTTCCCTACTTGAAGTGGCACTGATGAAACAAGGAGTGTACATGTATGACCCTGTTCCCATTACCGTCCATATCAAGTCCTTTTACGCCTTTTGGACCCCTTGCGTGCGCCAATGCTCAGCGGCGGCGGCGCACGCACAGTCGCACAAGCGCAGCCCAGCCGGCTAGCGCTTAGGCTATACGCTAGGGCACAGCGGCCTTGGCTCCTGCCTGCTGCACTGCATATTAGGTACAGTACGCGCCCGGCCCGAATATGACAACTTTTGCCATTGGCTTGTGGTCTGACACATGTTTATTTAAAGCTAAAACGCGAACGCAAAGTTTGACCAATGAACATCTTTCTTACATCATCGTAAAGCTTAGAAAAAACTGCACAATGACTCATGGGAACTAAGCTGTACGATACCATCAAGCGAAATTGGAAGAGTGGGAAATCGTTTGTGGTGACATAAAGTAGGATTTTACGTTGAGTTTCATCCTATTTTTGATATGAAAGGGATGTTTTTGACCCCAAAACGCGAATGCAGTTAACATCTTTGCAAAAATTTCAATTATTTAATGGAAATAATATGATATCATCAGCATTATATCATGGGAACTAAGGATAAAAGTGGGAACTTTTTTCAGGAATGACAAAATTGTTTAAAAAACATGACATTTCCAATGGTATTTCCATAGAGTGGTAGACACGCGCGGAAAGCACGCGCAGTTAGTGTCCCATAGGATTCGATATGCTAAAACTAGTTGGAATCTAGCTTTAGAAACTAGTTTAACGTGTAATAAAACCGGTCAAAGTGGTCTTGGAAGCTATCTTCCAAACCCGTTCGGAAAACCACATTTTATACATGTAGTATTTAAGATCACTTTGCCTCCTTAAACAACCGTTCTTTGGGAAGCGATCTTCGCAAATTTTGAACGCAGTACTCCACACACTGTGTGTAGAATGTCTACGCTGCGGTTTTGATATGCATAATATCAAAAAATCGCCCAGCACTTCACTTTAGGCCTGTACTGAAAATAAACTACACTGTGCAGAAATTGTATCCTGATATTTTCGTTTGAGGAGTGGATTAACACCAATATTAAAGGGGTTCAAAACATTAGTCCAGGAGCAGAAATTCAATATTTTAGCACTTTGATTGTAAATTTCAGCAATAGATCATTGAAATCACATTTTCGGTGTTTGAGATCTTTAATATTTTATATCTCATCTGATGGCATCCTTGTGTAAAATATTAAAATAAGAACCGGTAGTATAAACGTTTAACAAGTAAAAAAAAAAGAATTTAAGAAGAAAATGTAAATGGTTTTTAAACATGTTTTTGGGGAAAATGTATTAAAAGTAAATGATTGGACAATGGAAGGAATGTGGGACTCTCAATTTGGGAAAACGAAAGATTCTGTACATGCGGCCTTTGTATTTACACCACAGTTTATAACAATCAAGGAGATTATTCATTCTTGGTGCATTTTATCCATGCAAACAAACAAGTCATATTGAAATCTTTCGCAATCAACAAAACACTAAACATTGAAATTCCCTACATTTCCCGGCAATGCTATCTCATGTTGGTGATTGCAATTAAGTGATCTTTGATCAAAGTAAATGTCAGTTTTAGGATTTGTACACAAATAAAAAGATTTTTTGCACACCGACAGCATGATTGTCCTGTCGTATTTATCTGGGAACTTCTTCCTTTTATTGTCGTTTGAAAAGTTTGTGAACCCCCAAGTCATGTTTTCGAAGACAGCAAAGTATTTTTGGATTGGAATTGTTTATTTCCAGCACTGATACACTACCAGTATCTAGACTTTAATACCTCTTTTTCCGAGAGACTTTGAAGAAATGGGAATTCTGCAGATTAAAAGGCCGTTTTTTTCCTAGTAAATAGTTCGATGCACATCCTTTTTAAAGACAACAGCAAAGAGCTTTCAGACCGAATCAAAATACAGAAATATTATTTCCTGATTTGGGAATCTTCCCTGATGCACCCCCATAAGAAAATACAAGGCATTTCTGCCCTTCCCTTGTGTGTAATGATCGTCTTATTTTTTTTTTTCGTGATTAGCCCCTCCACCGCCCCTCCCCACTTTCAAAACCATTGGTCATTGATAGAGGCGCTTCATATCCTTCTCTTCCAGCGAGTTGCATCATACCTTGCCTCTCAATTCCCTTTTTCTGCCTATCATGATATCTTTTCTTGATAACTAATTCGCACCCTAATAATTGACAGGAATGCATTCCATGTTGTCTTCCTCATGAAGGCCTATACTTTTATGCAGTTCCAAGTTCCAACTACGATTGATAAGAAAATAGAGGTTTGGGTTCCAAACAGTCAAACAATCCTTGGATTACGTCATAAAGCTATTAATGGAATTCAAAGATAAAGATCATAATAGCTATAGGCCTGCATTTATATATGGGTCCTCAGGGTTAATCAGAATAATTTGAATAAGGAATGAGTGGTCATGAAAATGGCAGTATTTTCTCAATGCAATATGAAGTATAAACTGAATGAATATGTCTATTATAATTACAATTACATCGCAAGGTGGCTTGCATTCGAACCCACAACCCTCTGTTTCAAAGTATAGAGACTCATCCACTGGGCCCAAATGCTCCACATGAACATTGTTATATGTATACAGGTAAAGAAGAATTTGGAGTTCATTTTATGACCATTTTTACAAGTGTCAAAGTTTGTCGCTGGGTGACAAGATAATGTGCCATAAATTGAAATTTACATGCCAGAAGATTGTCTTTTATGTCAAAGTGCTCTATATGGTTCTTGTTACATTTGGGCAGAGATGTCCCCAATCTGTTCTGTCCATGATACTGCACTTTGCTGGTGCCATAAAATTTTTTGGATGCAAAAAGGACCCAAGTCCGTTTCCTTCAAATTTTAGGTGTTTAACCGTTCGGCTGATTATGAAAGTGATCATCATTTTGGTATTCAGTGGTGATGGTGCAGACTTGTATTTTGGTATTCATATTCTGTGAAATTAGCAAGAACCTTTCACTCAGTTAATATTCATTTAGGGCTGTTCCACAATTTTTTTCATATTTCACATGTTTTTTTTCTCTCTCTCTAACATCGGATGATCATTTCATTCTAACAAATAGTTATTTTCCCTGACTGTAATTTTCATTATTGTTTTTTTTTTGGCTATGATTTTGGTAAAAATAGGTTAGCAGATTAGGTTCGCAAAAGTTGTCTAATTCTAAATATTGTTTTCTATTGGCTCTTTTCATCCACAGGTCAACATAGGAATGTTATTAATGTCCGGTGACCCATGCTTCAAAGCGTAAGTAGACATTATGAATGTAAATGAGAAAGTAAGGGGGAAAAATGTGATTTCACTAGTATGTTGAGAAGAAGGCAGAATTATTGTTGTTTTTGACAGGCCTTGTGTTAAATCTTATTGGGAGCTAATACCATTCACATGGCAAAAAAGAAGACAGATATTTGAAATAATGGATAAAGATATACACTTTAAATTGCAAGGATTGAAATTAAAATCCAGATGGACTGTAGTTGGACCGATCAAATTCTGGATTTAGTTTGAATATCATAAATTTATTTAGAAATCTCGACGGATTTGAATTTAAATCCTTTCAGATTTAAATATGAATCTGTAGGATTCAAGCTAAATCCAGAATGCGATTGGTCCCTTACTGCAGTTTGTCTGGATTTAATTGAAATCCCTGCAATTTATTACAGTTGAGGAATTTACAAAAGGACTATCAATGACAGAGAAAGTGGAGGGGGGGGGGGGTGGGAGGGAGGAAGGAAAAAGAGAACAGAATAGAGAGTTGACTGGAAATTACCTGAGAGAATATTTATTGTAGAAGAAGGTACTAGAGCAGGGGAAAGGAATGGAAATGAGTAAAAGATGTTGAAAAGGAGTTGATATGCTCAGAATGTGTTCAGACCCACAACATACATGAAGGTATATCGGTAGCTGTTTTACAGAGAACAGTATAGCCATATTTACATACATTGTCTGATCATAGAGCTATTAACAGATAATCATATGTGAGGGCTATATGTGTTGAATGTGAAATGTTTTTAAAAAAAATTACGAAAGTCAGATCAGAACACAATTTTTGCTGGAACCACCTTTGTGTGATTGTTGGAGTATTGGGGATGCTAAATTTGTATCAATATCAGATGAGAATTGTGACATTATTGTGCAATATATGGCCTGTATTCTGTAATCAGATTTAATTTAAACTCTGGTTTAAAGTTGTGGTTTATTTATTGAAAGTCAATTGTGGCATAAATCTTTAACAGTAGAGATACAATAAATCAACTCATTTGACTCTCAAATAATACTTAACTGTCTTGGAAGGATAAATGAGATAAAGGTCTCCACCAATAAAGAATTAAGAAATTCTGACATATGTGGCTTCCCATAATTTTATCACAGAGTTAGAACATGGTATAGTTAAACCTGACTTAACATTAATAAGTTAAGGATATGGGCCTAGAGAACAATTATATGAAATTGCACAGTATTGGCCTACACATTTACATGCAGGCCTACATGGTAATATAAATGTTGTCCTCATTGGTCAAAATGCATATCTGAGTAGTTTGTTGACTGTGTTTATTAAAAAGCTGAAAATGTTGCTTCATCCATTTTGCATATTTGTGTCTGAACTGGGCAGCCCTTCTCGCCTTTCAAGATCTGGAGATAATAACTCTCAGCATATTACTTCCGATACTCTTCGGTTTTCATCAGATGCTCCTTTGGGTTCAACAGTTGATAGATAAGCGTATAAATTCTAGAAAGACAACCATTACTAGAAGTTCATGTCAAGAGATATGTCACGTCTCCCGTTTTATTATCAACCACTTGTTATTGGCAACTTTATCTGAAAGATACAAAGTTCGCTCAAAGTTTATACATTCCTAAAGCCTCTTGTATACCTAGAAGAAAAAAAGTGATGTGCATTTCATTCCAGGCTGTAGGTGTGCATGATTTATGACATTTTCTGATAATATTGCTGATTATTTACAGTTTTTACCAGACATTCCATTATTTCTTCTTTTTTTGTATATTGGTGAGTCTTTGATTAGGCTAGTCAACTCTTGGAATCCAACACTGCATTGCTTGTTACATTCTATATTGAGATATAATTGAATGTAATATTGAATATTGACCATTCTTCATAACTTTCTAATAGTTTTTCACTATCTAACTATAAAACACAGTCACAAACCCATTATTTTCCATTTGTAAAATAATAGTTAAAATTGATGGTCAGCATCAATTATAGTGATGAATTAGAGATGGACTTTGATACACAGTGTAGGCCTATAAAACCCCTGCTTGAAAAAAATAGTTGAAAATATGTCACCATTGCTGATTTGAGACTGGAGTCTGTAAGCCTTTCTTGTATCATGAATTTCATTCCTAATTTCCTACATTGTAACTGAAAACTTCAAAGCATCAACCCAAACTGTCTGTAATTTCCGACCTGAAGTTCAAATCCTGTCTTTTCTCTGTCAGATTTGGATTGAAGGAAATATGTAGTTCAGTTCGAGACTTTTTTCTGAGGTTAAATATTTTTGTTTTGATTGTTGAAATGATGGATTAGGGTGTATTTATAGGCCATTTCTATTTGTTGAATACAGACAAGTAGTTCAAGAAAAGTTCATATTTCACTTTTCTTTTTTCTTTAGTCTCTACCATATCTCTTTAGGTCTTTGCAAGAAGGAGTATTAATATGTTCCTTTTCATTCTAAGTGGCCAGTGTATTTTCCTTATTATGTGTATGCCTACACAAGAACAAATGGTGATATCTTCTTTCTGTTAATATTCTATTGACTTACAAGGAGCCTACCTATATTATGCACTAGGTCTGACTGATATTTAAAAAAATATAAATGCTGTTTACTATATTTATCATACAGGAGTTATTTAAACGGTTAAAATAAGTGTTTAACATGTTCAACATTTAATTTGCTGTTTTAACTGTTATTGAACAAACTACTGTGAGCTTTCTTTTTTATAGTAAATAACGTGAAAATATCAAACATTGTTTTGTTGTGTAGGACAAAATGGTTAATGGACTCGGTGGCAATAGAGTATCGAAGTGATGACTTCCCCCAATTTTTTTTGCATTTTAGCATTTTTAATACCATATTTTTGTAGCGCATGATGAAAAAAAAACCCACTTCCAAATTTTGGTGAGAATCGGTCCATGGGGGCCTAAGATATGACCTCATGAATACATAATTAGCCCCACTGAAGTCAGTGTATCAGTGGCCTTGTTCCTAACTTAAAGAACCAGGTCAATACTATTATACCCTTTTTACACAGGATTTTCTTAGCCCTGGACTATCGCTAACCCCGTACTATCCTTAACCCCGTACTATTTTTTTCCTTTTCACACATGCCAAATTGTTATTGCTAACCCCAGATAAGGAATGCTGCTTTTCACACACGAAACTCGCTAACCCCGTACTAGTGGTTTTTGTCGATCATTTGTAGTACAAGTACTTCACTCGTACACTTTTTACACACGCTAAAATTTCCTTAACCCCATACTATACATGTAGGTGGGGCTAAATTGCCATTTAGCCCCACCTATAGTACAGGGTTAAGCTTAGCCCACTTTCGTTTTACACTAGCGATCTTAACCCTGTACTATCGCTCATAGCACCGCAATTGCTGGGATAACCATGCTTTTTTGCAGGGCCAAATAATCCCGTACTAAAGGTGGGGTTAGCCCACTTTGCAAAAATGCTGTGTAAAAAGAAAGTGGGCTAAGCTTAACCCCGTACTATAGGTGGGGCTAAATGGCAATTTAGCCCCACCTATAGTACGGGGTTAAGGAAATTTTAGCCTGTGTAAAAAGGGTATTAGACCAAAGATTGGTAGACCAGCTGTAACTAGAAGTGGACCAAATGGAATGGAGACAAAAAGGGTGTAGACCATGTGGTAATTTACCAATTTACTATTATAACTTTGCCATCCAATTGTAACTACAATGGCAGCAATCAGCCAATCAGAATCAAGGATTTCAGTGGAGTTACTATTGAATGCCAAAGTTACTATAAAAGTAACTTGCATGCAACGTGTCCCATATCTATTTTGAGGTATTCACCTTATTGGTGAAATATGCATCCCTGGAACCTGAAACAAGTAGGCCAAGCCAAGGGCTAATCTTGAAACAAGACTTCCAAAGCTATTACCTCCCACAAGCTCCCAGAGGTCTTTTAGAGCTGTCTAGCCAAGGCTTTGTGCATTGATTGCCCCCCCCCCCCTCCCTCTTCGGACCCATCTTCACCAGCCTTAGTTTTCGATGTAACCGCCTATATCTATGATATGGCGAACTATCACATTCCGATAACAGTCTCAAGATTATTTGAATTGATTGGCTTGAAGTGAAACAAACACTAAGATACTAAATCTGAAGAGAAGAAAACGAACAACGCATTTTTTCTATTGTTTAGATGAAAATATTCAGACCTACCAACTGCCACATGATTGTGGCAGAAAATTAGGCCTACATGTATTTGCTAAATAAATAAATAAATAAGATTCTGGTAGGAAGTTGGTAGGCCTATTTGCTGAGTGTAAAGTAAAATAAGCATGAGCATTCTAAGTGACTTGTGGACAGGTCTTTTTTCCAAGCAAAAGAGACATGCCCACATGCGGCTTGTGTCACATTTGAGCTTGGGCTGATGAAGAACTACCTTAATTAAACTAGTTGAAGTCCACACCAGGTGTTCAAATATGATATCCAAGGTCGCCTTGAGTCTGAGGTGGTTTGAAGGTTAGTTTGAAAGTCATGGGAGGGATTAGTTGGTAGTATGCCCCCCTTCAGATTAGCCTCCAAAGCACTGCTAATGGCTAGCTTGAAATGGAGTGAACTTCCAGGTGCAGCACTAAAATGAAATATGTCCTCAATACGTGGTTTCAGACTGCCTCGAAGTTCGTCAGTTCCAGCCTTCCAGGTATTCTCTGATCGGGAAATTTACCCCGATCAGAAAATACCAGGTATTTTGGTAATGTGAAAGCAAACTACGCGTAATTTCCCCGAAAGAAAATACCCGCTAAATAGTAGGTACTTGGCGAAATTACGAGAATTTTTGCGGGGATTTTTCCAAGGTCGCAGGTATTTTGGCGATGTGAAAGCAAATTACAGGAACTTTTAGCCCAGCGTGTCGTTGGGTGCGGCGGCGTGGGTGGCTGCTGGGCTAGTGATTTTGAATCTTGCGCCTTGCCTGCTTATCAGACCATACTGCACATGCTTGTAACTAGTCGTAACTTCAGGAACTTATCCCGTAGGAGTATGTTTCAGGGCGGTGTGAATGCAGGAATAATTAATGGGTATTATTCAGCCTAAAAAAGTTCTCGTAATTTAACAGGGATTCTTGTGATCGAGGCAGTTTGAAACCACCTATTCTCACCATGCTCTCACTGTCTCTTGATCTCTTGATTTGGTGTTCTATCAAATTTTACAATTGATGACCAGTGTATAGAAGACTGAATAGACTAGCAAAGAAATATGGGCCTTACTCTTTATAATATTTTTGTAAAAAGAACCTGCAATCTATCAACATACACAAACTAAATTACAAAAATGCTCATCTACTGTTGGTTAGATGTGATAGAAGAATAAAATCTAATCGGATGCGGGGATTCGGAGGAAAAAAATAACCAATTGAAGTATACGATTACTAAACTCTGTAATGTATGAACCGTACTTGAGATATAAAGTGAGACAATATATCACCCTCCTCCTGCACCCCCCCCCCCCCAAAAAAAAGTAGTCCTTTACATGATCAATGCAGGAACTCTTACCAAATTGTCTCTAAAAATATATTTAAAAAAGGAAGTTGTAGATTCTGGTCAAGCGATTACTCTATTAAGTTCAATGGTAAGGTCAACTGGTTTTCAAATGTCCAGACTGTCTATTGGCCTTCCCGAGACTGTAGGCCTACATTAATTCATACAGAGTTCCAGTTTGTATTAAAAGTAAGATCTTTTTCAGTTTAAGGTTGTCACTTGTCAGTACTATAAACAACCAATGTTAGGCCCGTTCTCATCTTCTTTTCTAAAACCAGTGTCCCTTAAACCGGTTCAGGAAACCAGTCCAGTCTGGAAGATCGCTTCAGTAGCATTCCTATCCGATCGCCCGAATGTTGTTTTAAAAACCACTTCTGAGAGAGCAGTCTTGTTGCTAAGTAACGCTCTCATTGGGGTCACATATTTTGCGCAAGTTATGGAACCTCGGCGTAAGCATTCTTCACACAAGTGCGTGGAGAAGCGCACCCAACATGTGCGAAGAATCGCTTCTGAAGAACGGTTGTGTCAACTAAGCCTAAACAAGGCAAAGCTGTCTTTAAAGCCACATCACAAGGTGATTTTACAAACTCTTAGGCCTGTATTCTGAAGTCGGGTTTTAACTTTAATAGACCACGGTCTGTAACTCTGTGCTAAAATTATGGGGAGCCAAAAAATCACAAATTGTGTTTATATTGCATATTTCTTAAGATTATTATTTTGTTTCGTTTTGCTTTCATAATGAAGAAATATACTTATCATTCCCAGACAAGTATGAAAAAGTTCAGGTATCATATTATGAGCTAATCAATTGAATGTGTACTGTTAGGTATTTATGCCCCAATTGGCTGTCCATAGTTAAACCACAACTATAAACCAGGGTTTAATTTAAACCCGAGTTCAAAATACAGACCCTACTATTTAGAGGGTATATATTCTTTTTGGGAATATTTAAAATATATTCTTTCATGTTGCGAAAAATGCCTGGTATTTTCTTATCAGGGTAGATCAGGGCAAATTTCCCTGTCAGAGAATACCCGGTATTCTCGAACTAGATTCAGTCTGGGCTGAATACGCCTGCTGAGTGCCAGTCTTGGCACTCTTATATGAATTTCAGGCTCAGTGCTTAATGTTTGGGTCTTAAAATTCAACATGAATATGCATAGAACTGATTTCATACTTGTGTTTATGGCAGGATAGTGAGGATGCCAACTCTTTTTAGAATTTGAAAACAAATATAAATGTGTTTGTAGACCACAGAAGGAGGTTTCGACATAAAAAGAATAAACAACAGAAATTATGTAAACCCATCTGGGGGAAATCATTATGAAGTCCATTTTCATACCTGCAAGTCAAAGAGATAATGCCTATTATATCGCTATGTTCTTGTGGTAATGAAATAAAAATTGGCATTAAATTGAATTGTAGGATTTTGAAAATAATTTATTTGTTGGATTTGAAGATATTGAATTCATGTAGTGCACTGTCTTATTTCTGAAGATTTCTTTTGGTAATATATCAAAATCATGAAAAACGATGGATCTTTTTAATTTTATTAGGAGCTTTGCTTTAATCCCATCTTAAAATTGAAAAGATGTACAAAATATTCATATAGATATATGACATACCATAGGTCTATGTCATTTCATGGAAAGTTATTAGGAATACCACCATACTGTCAGCGCTCTGGTCCTCTTTCGGGTTCATCTAATAATGTGTCTGACTCACTGCTTTGAATAGTTTTCCTGCGGATTGTTTCAATGGCTTTTGTTTTCCCTGAAGTTACATGTTTAATGACTTGGATATCCCTTTCTGTAGGTACTTGTCAAGTGGAAAGGAAGAAGATACAACAACAACAAGTCACAACATATTGTATGTTATTATGTCCTGTGTTAATTTTCTGACTAAGTTATTTAAATAAGATGGTGTAACTTTTTCTGTTGAAAATGATCTGATATCATGACAGCATGCAGGAAAATGTTGAAATTGCATGGACATGCTGTGACTTGGGTGAAACTTAAAAGGGGGCACAAATAAGGCAAGTTCTGAAGAAAAAAAAGTTTGATTTGATCAAAAGAGGAAACCACTGGGGATAATGAGTTGTGAGATGTGCAATTTCAGTAGAAGCACTGATGTCTCTTTAAAGGACAAGTCCACCCCAACAAAAAGTTGATTTGAGTAAAAAGAGAAATATCCAACAAGCATAATTGTAACACTGAAAATTTCATCAAAATCGGATGTAAAATAAGTAAGTAATGATATATTTTTTTAAGTTTGGCTTAATTTCACAAAAGAGTTATATGCATATCCTGGCTGGTATGCAAATGAGGATACTAATGATGTCATCCACCCACTACATGTATTTCCTGTGTATTTTATTATATGAAACATTCTAATTTTCTCCTCAACGATTGATTCTTCTCTGAACATGTGGAATTGGCTTTGTTTACTGTATGGTTCAGTCAAGTCGGTCTTTATTGTCAATTCTGTTAAAATGATATATTGTATGATTCAAACAATGAAAAACAAAAGAAATAGTGAGTGAAGGGTATCATCATCTGTCTCATTTGCACGTCACTGAGTTGTGCATATCACTGTTTTGTGAAAATAAGCGAAACTTTAAAATGAAATAACTTTCTTATTTTACATCTGATTTTGATGAATTTTTCAGTGTTATGCTAGGTTGAATTTTCTCTTTTTATTCAAATCAGAATTCTTCTGGGGTGGACTTGACCTTTGATTAAATTAAGCTTAGCTAAGGTACTGACTCTACAATGATGTTCATAATTGATCGTATATTGTGGTAAATGCAATCAGATATAAAAATATGTTCTCTATTCAGATGACTAAAGAATTGTCACGTTCAGACCAGTTATTGGAAGGGGGACAGCTTCAGGGCTTGTCCAAGGCACAGTTTTTCCCTTTTCCAGGTACCTCAGGTTTGTATGATGATTGTAGGCAAGGTTGTAATATACTTGCAAGGCCATAGTGCTATAATGGGTGAGCATGTGAATGGTTAAATAATCCGATAGCTTTTTTATAACATGAATATTGTATAATTTATCATGTCAGATTCCAGAAGTGAGCTTGAACTATTCAAGTGGACCTGGGGGATTCCCCCTGTCATTGACCTTTGTGGCATTTCACACTAGCCTACAGATAAAGACCCTGTAATAGAATTGTTTTGTTATTGTATGCCTTGCGCTAAGAATAAACCAGCTTGACATTGCTGGCGATTCTAAATATGAATGTGTTGAACCCGACTCTTTCACTTTGTGAAATGGTTGTGTAGTCTGCCTCGGGTTGCAGTTTAGACCCATTGACACATCCTTGAAAGGGGTTTGTCGGTGGAGCCTAACCCACCCCATCTGTGGCTGTCCCAGCTCACCTCATCCGATTAATGGATTAAATGATTATCTAGTTAGGGGTAGGATTGAGATCTATTTTGGGCTTGCCGGTTGAATGAATGAATTCCCAGGACGGCAGACATCCTGTCAGCTGTGTATCCTGGCCGGGTCTGTTGGTTGGTCGGGAAGTTCCAGAGTGTGTCTCCATGCAGACAAGATTGCGTGGTCTACCCACTCAGATCAACTTCAGATACAGAAGCATGTCAAAGTCAAGGATACAGAGAAGGACAAGGGGGAATTTATTTAAACCACTTGACAGTTCATTAGGAAATTTGTCCTGATCTACCCCAGTCAGAAAATACAAGGTATTTTTGTCAGTAGGTGGCTTCAAGAATCCCCTTTAAATTACAAGAACTTTTTTAGGCTAAAAAATACCCTTTAAATGATTAATCCTGCTTTCACACCTCCCCGAAACATACCCTTCAGGATAAATTCCTGAAGTTATGAGCATGCTCAGTATGGTCTGATAAGCAGGCAAGGTGCCAGATTTAAAACCTCCAGCTCAGCAGCCACCCACGGCGCCGGCGCCCAACGACACGCTGGGCTAAAATTTCCCGTAATTTGCTTTCACATTGCCAAAACACCTGCGACCTTGGAAAAATCCCCACGAAAGTTCTGGTAATTTCGCCAAGTACCTACTATTTAGCGGGTATTTTCTTTGGGGGAAATTACGCTAGTTTGCTTTCACATTACCAAAATACCTGGAACTGACGAACTTTGAGGCGGTCTGAAACCACCTTTGTGAAAGCAAAAAATAGTTGTCATATTCCCAAAAGAAAATATCCACATATTAGGTACATGTACTTGTCAAAGTTACAAAAACTTTTGCAGGGATTAATCCAAGGTTGTGGGTATTTTGGCAGTTTGGAAACAAATTACGAGAACTTTTTCAGCCCATCGAGTAGTTACCTGTATGTGGGGGTGCCATGGGCTGCTTGTGTCTCTTGTGAAGTTCAAAATGTGTACAGCTACTGTAAGTTCATGCGGTAAATATTTAAGGCTGCATTTTTACTCCGCAGTAGTTAATTTTCTGAAATATTTTTCTTCGATCAATGTATGGATATAAATCCAAAGGTTTTACATTTAGAAGTCAATCCTGTAAACAGTTCTAAGATATTTTCGAATGAAGAGAATAGAGAATCAAATTTCATACTAACTTCACTGCACATTCTAATACAAATGAAATTGAAAATATGAACAAGCTATTACAGTGTACATAGTATGTACATAATGGGCACAGAGATCAGTGTGAGAGAATGGCTTATTGATTACACAAACCAAAGCAATGAAGAGCAAAAATTGTATGCTATTGTTCCCATCAATCTCCTTGTGCATTGTTAATGAGTCAGAGTTAGTCATATTTCTAAATGGGATTCGATGGAGGGGATTTCCATTATGAAGATTAGATTACATCAAATTTGTGAACCTGTATCATATTCTCTCATTAACTTCACATCATATCAGGTTTTTTTTTTAATAATATCCTAATAGTTTCCATTTGTGTGATTCTCAACTTTGAGTATCCCTTTCATGTTGTAAATAATTATTTCTTAGTCTATGTGGTAAATATAGCGATTAAAGATTAATTTCAATTTTGGTTGTGAACACAAAATTTATTATTCTATGTGGTTAATACAGTTATTAAGTATTAATATCAATTTTGTTTATGAACACAAACTTAATTCTGAAAGAATTCCCAAAATAGCCACTTCATTTGGTATACTATACAAATTTGAATACTACATGTATGTGTGATATGATTCCGGGAGAAAATGGCTGTTAGTGCAAAGAAATTAACAAATTAATAAAAAGCATTCTGCCATTATCAGATATTTACTTTTAGGTGTAGTTAAGGTGCCACGGCCCCACAATGTTATGTGCACATTCAGGTTGGTGATTTTCAGCCAACGAACTTTGAAGAGCCCATTTCTATCATTATTACCATCTATTATAGTATATTTTAATTTTTTGCACATAATTAGGACTATTCCTTATATCATCATATGTTGTGCTCACTAAATTTTCTAGATTGGAAATCAGTCAAATACATGTAGATTGTGGTCAGGGACCAATCCAAAATTAGATTGAAAGTTTCAATCGAGTAAGATTGAATTCTAAATCTATTAGATTGAAAACTTCAATCCAACTTTGGATTGGTCCCTGATTGCAATCTATTTCAGTCCAAGGAGCTTCAGACTTGTTGTTGTCATTTAATGTTCTTTTTTCAACATACTCCAGAATCCAAATATGAAAACAATTCTGAGTAGGAGATTTCCCAACTCAATTGCCTTTGGTAGTTCTCTGGATTCAAATGCTTATTCCAGGTGCATGACCCTTCTTGAAGTCAATTTCTTTTCAATTCTTGGTTCATAGTTTTTTCCCCCTAATACAGGCCTTTAAAATGATGTACATGTAAGTCCAGTTTCAGGGGGGGGGGGTGTGCATTAAATAAAAATATTTATTTACAGCGAGTAGTCTTATAAATGTCATCTTGACATTAAGAAATGGGATTTTGACAATCTGAACATGGTTTTTCCAAATTTGCTCCAGGTGATAAAATAAAAGAAAAAAAAGCAAAATATTCAAGTTGCTTTCTGTTGCATATTCTGATTGATGTCCTTTGCTTTTTAAAAGTTAAAAGTTATGCCTCGTGTAGGCCGATGTATCTTTCATATACTTTTTTATAAATGTAAATTAAACTAATGGATCCAAGTAGGGTATGTACAACTTGATGCGTGATGTTTGTCTTACGTGGCTGCTAGAATGTCATTTATCACAGATATTTGATTATTATTTGTTCTTCAAAAATGCCATAGATCCCTTTGCCATGCATCAGATGGTTTAATTGACTTTGAGGTTACAGAACTACAAACAAAACATTTTGTTTATTGCAATTTTATTGCAAGGTGACAAACAAATTCTACTGATTTTCAAAATTAATTATTATGATTTGTAGTTTTAATGTAGTTTAACATGTTAGAAAAATTTGACAATATTGAGTTACTATTAATTGGTCCAGTGATAAGCCATTTAGGCCCAATAAGATTATTAAACTGTATGTGATGAGTATAACATTCTTTATTTCTGGTCTTTTGAATAGAAAATATGCAACATAAAAAGTGTTCATGATAAAATGTACTTTGAAACTTGAGAGTGGGCTCAGCATAATCATTGGGAATTGGCGGGACGAAGACCCCCCCCCCCGTCTGAAAAGCACTATATTGCGAGTAGGTATTCGTTACATTTGCATGCTTTATAAGTATTCAATTTAACTTTTAATTATTCAAGAAGCACTTTCTAGTGAAATAGACTCTAATGAGCCTATTCCTTTTATTTCTCATCATACAAGTATTATTGCAATGGGATCTTTATCAATACGATCAGGTGACCATGTGTTATTTGAATGTGTTATGTTTGAAGTTCAATGGTATGCAAGCTCTGTTTGGTCAGTTAGCCATAGGAATGCAGAATGGTATGCCTCAGTATCTCAAATTGCTTGTTCATAGCCTGCTATTAGATGCCCATATGCAAGGTATGAATGCAGGGTGGGCTGTATACAGGGCTTTATATTTTATGTTTATTTATATTCATTTATTTTGTTTATTAATTTATTGAGTCTACTTAACTAGCTTTACCCCCCCCCCCCATCTCTCAGTAGAAATGATTCCTTATCCTTGGTATCAATCCATTATCCCTACCCCATCCGACCCTCTCTAAAATGATGTGACCTTTGAACCAGTTAATATTTTGAACTATTGAATGAACTATTTCACCCTGTATAACAGAAAAGGGATATTTATCATAATAATGACCATTCTTTGTGAATTGAGTGTAATTGAGTTATTGATGGAATTCCAGCGGCCACCCATAAAGCCAGCTAACTGTCTTTCTTGAGAGAAGTTTCAGATAATATTCCAATACACCTGTGGCCTGATAACGAAACCTGGTTTTCTAAAACTCTAAATTCCAAAAAAAGTACATTTCATTGATTTGAATAATACTTCCCTTCAGGGGATATTCTTTAAAGTATTTAAAAAATACTTATTCTGATTCTGAATAAATAACACAATTGTATGTATTATAGCATTTGTTGTTTGAGAAAGCACTACTTATGAGTCTTATTGGTTGAGCATTGAAAGAAAGAAAGCGACCTTTTTCAAAGAGGGACACTGCATATTTTGATTCTCACTTTCATGAAACTATCAATCAGGATTTAACTATGAAAGTTCCATGAACTTTACAAGACCCATATGTTTGTAAAGAGAGTTATTTGTGACTGACAGAAAATGAAGTTTCCTTTGATCTTTATTCAAAACAAGGCCAGACTGGAAAGAAAAGAAGATAAATTGATCGGAATGTTTGGCCTGAGTTTGAACTTGACTGTGCAAGGACAGCTGTGGCATGTGCAAATGCAGATGTACTTGTATTATGAACTTTTATTTTATGTTCAAGAAGTTGTTTTTTTCAATAACATTAAACATTACACACAATTGCCCCATTACATTAAGGTATGCAGTTGATAAATGATAAAGACAACCAAAATGCATGTTGGGTGGATGAAAAAATGTTAAATCACCAATACCATGGTTTGAGGAGTGACAGGTCCCAGAATTTCCAAATTTTATATCCAACCTTGAATAAAGCTGAATCCAATATTCTAAGTGTTGGATCGAACCATTCAAACGGGGGTAAATGCAACATTTAAAAAAGGTTGTCATTCCTCCAACCTTTCAATGAAAAAAAATTCAAATTAGAAATTCGAATTCATTTATTTCACATCTTTAAAAAAACAGGGTAAAATACATAGTGAGGTAATGCAATTGAGTAAAAACAACAATTACAGTTGTACAATTTAGACAAAAAATAACAAGATAAAACATAGAGTAATGAGTGGGATGTGAGGGAGTAACAAAAAACCATTGGCCTATCTGGGCTACTCCCTTTTTACATTCATTACTGATAATAATACAAAACAATATCTTCCAATCAACTTTTGAGATTGAAAACAAAGATCTCAACCTGGTAGAACAAAACAGCAGCAATTAAAAGAAAAAAAATAAAGTAAAAAAAAACAGAGACAAAAAACATAATTGCTGGTTTAACATTTCAGATTTTTAGAGTGGACATTTTGTTCTGAGTATTGATTAGTGCCCTGTAATACAAAAAATACATGATTAATTCATATAACAATTTAAGCAAAACTAAAAACAAACCCTGTAAAAAAAATTACAATTCATAAGTTGTAAATCATGATCCTGATGGGCTTTTAAAAACCCTGATGGGCTTTTAAAAACCCTATATCTTAATATCGAAATAAAAAGGACAGTCTAGAAAAAAAATGTATTTTAGAAATTTGGCAATAGTGGTAACATTTTATCCATTTTATCGCCTTTTTACACGGTATAAAAATTGCAATGATGATTCCAGTGAAAAATACTAGGCTTGTGACAAATTTTTAGCACGTGTGAAACCAAACTAGAATTACAAATGCTAATCACAATCATGAATTGAAAATTCTACTCGGGAGGTGAATTCCAGTTAAGTTCCACTCAAATTACGGTACAAATTGTGTGAAAGGTCCGAAGATTCTTAAGACGAATTGCAATCATCATTGCAATGATGGTTCAAGATTCACGTGGGAAAAGGCCCTTAGAGAACTCTTTCTAGGGAATCAAGGAAACCCTGAATAATAAAAAATGCTGATATTTCAACAAAAATTCTTTATATGTCTAGACCATGCATGCGAATGACATGTAGTGATTTTCAATCATTTCTTCTAAAATAATGTCATAAGTTTATAGTGTAACATTTCATATAGTCCACCTGACATTTTGCAAAGTGCAAGGTTTTCATTGTCAATCAAATGTTATTACGTTAGAAAAAAAACTTCACTTCTCATTTTGAAAAAAACAAAAAACTTTGAATTGGATTCAAGAAGTATTCCATTTTTGAGTCGCCAATGTAAGTTCAATCGTAAGTTTCAAAATCAACTGCAATTAAAATAATCATTGAATAGTATTTTAATGGGTTTTTTTTCATATAAAGACCCAAGATAAGAGGTCAAGTTCACATTGGATTTTTGTTCAACCTTCTATTGTTTTATTATTCATCTGCTTCTCTTGAAATTTTCTTAATTTTGGAATGGATTTACCCTTTAATGGTATAACAAACTTGAATTTTCCTTGAAACAATGTGTTTGTGCTCCTTTGTATATGTTTCAGTCCATGATGGAATGTTAAGCGAGTATTTTTATTTTGTATTTCCATGAGTTCATGTTTTGTTGCCCGGCTGCTAGATGTGTTGATCGATTTTCTTGTCTAGATTTTTTTCTCTCTCCCCCTCTTTCTCGCTCTATGACCCTGTTCTCATTACTCTTTCTAAAACCAGTTTATTGGAAACCGGTTCAGGAAACCAGTTTGTAAGATCACTTTGCTAGCATTACTATTTGATCACCCGAAAGTGGTTTTCAAAATCACTTCAGGTAAAGCGATCTTGTTGCTAGGGGAACGCTCTCATTGGGGGTGTCACCCTACGTACGAAATTCGAAACCACATCAAAGGCATTCAACATAAAGTGTGTAGAGTAGAGCGCTTAAAATGTGTGAAGATTGCTTCCTGAAGAACAGTTGTGTCCTAATGCTAAAACCAGTTTAATGAGGCAAAGTGATCTTGAAAACTACATCGCGAGGTTGTTTAATGAACCGGTTTGGAAGATCGCTTTGACCGTTCTCACTACACGTTAAACTAGTTTCCACTAAACTAGTTTTAGGAAGGCAGTGAGAACAGTGTCTATCTCTCTCTCTCTTTGCCATAAAATTTGGTAAATTCTCTATTTCCCTCCTGCAAAGTTAATAGGAGGGTACAGTGTAGCTCTCACAGTCTTTCTCATAAACAAGAAATGAATGGAATAGAGAAAATTACTTGTTATTTCATTTATTCAACCAATCAGACGTCAAGTTGTCATATACTAAAATCAAGAAAAAAGGGTCAAAATTCCATAGCTAAATAGGCTACATTTTTACAAGTATTTGTGACCCATATACTGTAGGACTATTCATGTGCTGTGGTGAATGATTGTGGTGGCCATAAAGATTATGTGAAATTTTAAAGAAAAAAAAACCCTAATTGATAAAAAAAATTCAGCTTCTGATCAGGGGCCAGTTTCATATTAAGACCTTAGTCACATTTGTTCTACGGCGGCCGTACGGTGAGTCGGAAACAGTCGTTTAATTCATTTTTATTCAAACCACCTATATGTAACTGGTACAAAAAAATAAAAAAACGGCTGTTTTCGACTCGCCGTACGGTCGCCGTAGAACAAATGTGACCAAGGTATAAGGACTTGTAACTGGTGTAACTTTGCCATAATGGCAACTACCATTGCAGGGCTCAGCAGCCAAACATCAAGGTTTTCATGGTAGTTGCCATAATGGCATAGTTACAAAAGTTGCAAGTCCTTTATGAAATGCGTCCCATGTCTGATTGTCAACAGGACTTTTCTCTAGGTCCTATAAAAGTGTAAAAATGAATTATGAAGAAATATCAATGCTAAATAGGCCTATACTAAAGCTTTGATTTGAAATCTCTTTATTCCTTAAAGGAGAAATGTATTGATTATGAATGTGGTCTTATTATATATCAATGGAAAGGTAATGATGTGGGGATTATCAGTGGGTCATTCAAAAATACCGAAAATAATACAAGAGGTGAAAATCGCCGATTAAAAAACGCTAAAATGCCTCTCCGAAATATGCCTCGCATCGGTCTCTGAATTGACTGGAATTTGATGACGTCACTGTCTGTACGAGAGGCGTGATTGGCTCTCCCACGTGAAGCTCCACTTGCATGCAAAAACCTGTCGCGTTGGTACGTTTTCTCCACACTGTCACTGAATACTAATTTTATCTAGATTTGGATTTAAAAGTTGATGATTTTAAAGATGAAGAGAATGATGATGAAGTGAACAACAAAGTGACGTAGTTGGAGGTAAATTGGGGGAATTACGCCGATGATGATGATCATGAAAATTCAACTTGCATGACGATCACAAGTCATGTACATGCGGATTCGCTACCAACTCATGCAGCTGCTGCTACAAGTGCTAGCCACACTGCGCGGGCCAAATTAAATCCATGAAAATGAATAACCACATCCAGACAGAGTCTATCATAAGAAGAAAAATAATGATATAACTGTACTTACAAACAAGTGAATAATCCGAACCTGAAGGCAAATCAACTCAACGAATAGCAGCAGACGATATGCACCGACGATAAACTTCATGTGGCTGGGATAGATTGTCACTCGTTCTGTTAGATGTAATTTTTATCTCATTAATTTGACAAAATTACGAAACTCGGGGAATTATTTATCTATATAAAAATATAGTAACATCTCTTTATTATTTTTTGAATTACGAAAAAACCTTTTTGAAGGAAAACGTTGAGGTAAATTACAATTACAAGTAAAACATGTGTAGCTTGTATGTCATTGCAAACAAACCATCTCAAACATGCACAGTACCGGTAATCCTTCCTTGCTCGCCTTGCTGATTGAGAGCTGTGCAACACGTGCACAGATCTATTTTCTCAGTCAAGGCGAGCAAACAATACGGCATGTGTTGTTGTGATAGTTTGTTTACGATCACATATGCTACACAATGTTGGGGATGATCTTTTACATCTAATTTTAATTTACCTCAACGTTTTCCTTCAAGGTTTTATCGTAATTTAAAAAATGATAAGAGATGTTACTATATTTTTATATAGATAAATAATTCCCTGAGTTTCGTAATTTTGTCAAATTAATGAGATAAAAATTACATCTAATAGAACAAGTGACGATCTATCCCAGCCTGTTACTATATTTTTATATAGATAAATAATTCCCTGAGTTTCGTAATTTTGTCAAATTAATGAGATAAAAATTACATCTAATAGAACAAGTGACGATCTATCCCAGCCACATGAAGTTTATCATCGGTGCATATGCCATATCGTCTGCTGCTATTCGTTGAGTTGATTTGCCTTCAGGTTCGGATTATTCACCTGTTTGTAAGTACAGTTATATCATTATTTTTCTTCTTATGATATAGACTCTGTCTGGATGTGGTTATTCATTTTCATGAATTCAATTTTGCCCGCGCTGTGTAGCTAGCACTTCCAGCTGCATGAATTGGTAGCGAATCGGCATGTACATGACTTGTGATCGTGTTGCAAGTTGAATTTTCATCATCATCATCATCGGCGTAATTCCCCCAATTTACCTCCAACTACGTCACTTTGTTGTTCACTTCATCATCATTCTGTTCATCTCAAAATCATCAATTTGAAAATCCAAATCTAGATAAAATTCTGGGTTTTCTTTCATTTCGGGATCGAGGTATTCAGTGACAATGTGGAGAAAACGTACCCTCGCAACAGGTTTTGCATGCAAGTGGAGCTTCACGTGGGAGAGCCAATCACGCCTCTCGTACAGACAGTGACGTCATAAAAAATCCCCAATTTCGCGGACGTAATTCTGCGTGTTTGAAGCATTCAGAGAGAGAACTTTAAACTATCAATTAACTGAGTTTCATCGGTCTCCATGATAAATGATGTACACCATCGTGTTCTCCTTATTTTCTCCTTTATTTTGATATATGATTCTCCATTTTTACGATTTTCAATATATTTCTACTTTAACAGTAATAGCAATAACTATTCCTCCTTGTCTGTCAACATTAAATAGGTATTTGATTATCTCTTAATTATGTTGCAATTAACGCCTCCATAGTACTTTGATGTCAACACCTTCAGGGGCTAAGCACTCTTCTGGGAATAAGTGTCAGACACCCCTTGAGGTGTTATGACTGGTGTTTACGATTGAGTGAACTTGTGATTGGAATCAGTAGGGAGTGTCTTTAATGAACGTCGCAAGGCCAGTTCACACTGCATTTATTCAGTATAAACAAAGGAATTTTTGAAATGTTACTGAATAGGATGGTATGGATTTGTCAAGGCAGTGACCTTTTCGTAATCTGCCTGAGATGATTAGGTGGAAGTTGATTGCATTCTGACAGATTCCTTTGTATATGTAATTGTTGTTGATGTTTGATGGCTTTTTGTACAGTAAGAGCAGCCATTTTGGTTTTGGCTGTGCTCTGTATATGACCAGGGATATGAACGTTAGTCTCTTTATTTTATGATTAAAAACTTCATAAAATTTTGAAAAAAGAATTTGAGAAAATAGACACTTTTGTAAGAAACATATTTGTCCAAATTTAATGGCTGAGTATTCACAGTCTTGAAAAAATGGAGATCGTACACAGTAAAAATGCTGTTTAAGATTTTATACGCTGTTTACTGTATGAACCTTATAGCAGTTGTTTAACAGTTTAAACAATCATGTCTAATGTATTGAAGATTAGATATTGAAAATTAAACTTTGTTGCTTAACATTTAAAGACTTGTTTAAACTGTTTAAACAATTAATGTAAGGTTCATATATTAAGCAGTGTTGTTTAAAAATTTTAAACAGCGTTTTTACTGTGTAAAGTTGCCCAGATGCGATTTGAATATTCAACTTTGCGGTCAAACGTGACGAGTTATAGAATATGAAGAACAGATTGCGGAGAAGCTCTTGATTTTCCAAATGTGCAGCACGATATATAACAAGAATAACATTGGTTTGTGTGCTTTCATTGCTTTGTAAGTTGTAACGCTCATAAATTATGGGCGAGTGAGCCCATTTAATATGATCTTTGCCAAAATGCAGTGGCTCAAGATTGTCATCAACACATTTTCAAATTCATTTCGTTTATTTCCATATTCAAAGATAAAAGCAAACATTGTAATCAGCAACTCACTTTTAACAAATAGGCCTACACATTAAAGTGAACCAACATAAATCAAATTTAAAAAAAATATTGCAGTTTGCTCACTCTTAAAAAAAATCCCTGTGTGAATGACCCTCCTGAGTCAAGTGTTGATTGATAGGAAACTATAGGGAGTGCCTTTAATTAGTGGGTAATGTATAGATGGCATTGGTATAGAGGGTATACTTACATGGGCAGGTGGAATGTAGAGTGGCTCCACACCCAGTGATGCCAGCCCTGGAGGTTCTGTGTACTGATTGCGCTTCGGTGTATTTGCAAAGGTCATTATCGACATCATTCTCATCAATTATCATGGAATTTTATTTGACATACATTTAGGCATGAACTAAGACCTATATGTACTAATGTTGTGTTGTCATCACTCATGATATAAATTATTGAGGGGAAAAAATACTCTAAGGGGTGTTTTGCAATGGTATATAACTTGAAAATTATTCTTTAATACATTTGAAATATTTTTTGTTAAACCATCAATTTTTTGTCTCTGTAGATCCTGGAAATTTAGTCTTCTGAAGTACTTTAGAATGGTCCAAAACTTTTTTATCTTTTATTTTTTAATTGGCATTAGAGATTTGATGGGGTCCGGTTTTAGCTCTATATTTCCATTTCTAAGGTTTTTTGGGGGGCAATGGTTGGGGTGATTGCTGAAATTTTGGGAGACATTTCTTTCAGTTCTAGGGATACCTTTTGCACTGCGAGCAGATGTTGCGGAAAAAGCATATCTCATTCTACTTTAGATTTTCAGAATGTTCTTGAATATTGGTTGTGGCAGATATTGGGGAAAATGTAGAAAAGATAGTCACCCCAGACCATTCCATTCTGCAAATTTTAGAGGCGATTTTGGCTTTCATGAGGGAGAAATTGTCGTGTTCCCTGGGAGGTAATTGACAAAGATTTAAGTATGACTTAAATGCCGACACGTACATGCTATGCAACGCACGATCTTATTGATCGATACGCAGTAGTGCGCATCCTCATGACACGATCTGACCAATGCAGTCAAGTCTTTAATACCGTACGCAACTCTGTATAATTAAGTGCGAATCTAGTCATACTAGATACAGTAGTGAGAACTAGAATTAGTTTTAGTTTAGAAAATAGACAACTAGGAAGATATTGTGATACTTCCTTCAGCTCTTGGGTGCGATTTCAAGGAAGCGGACACAGCTGATGCTGTCAATGATGGGTGGAGGTGATGTACAGTAGACAGTGACAGAGCATGTTATTGTTGATATCATATTGTCATCAATTTGTAATAGCCCCAAGCAACACTTGACCCTATCCAGGGGAAATTCTTATCATAGTTGGAAGGAGGAGGAGGGGTTGATTCTTTGTTTTTTATTGTCTGATGATCTGATCTGCTTCAGAATAAGAGGGATATTGAGTAAAATTTATATGGGGGCAGAGTTGTAGATGTGCAAGAAAGTGAAGTGAGTGAGCCCCAAATTGTCATCAATTTGTGATTTAGCACTGTGACATGTGACACTGTCTCAACAGGGGAAAGTCTTATCATAGATACATGTGGGAGGGGCTGATCTCTTGAATATTGTTGTCAGATCTACTTCGGGAGAGGCATATTGAGTAATGTAAGGGGTTTAGTTATAGATTTGCAAGAAAGTAAGCGAGTGAGCCCTAAAATGTCATCAATTTGTAAAAAATATCCTTTAGCCTTAAGCCACACTTGTCTCCAGCCAGGAGGAAATCTTATCCTAGATGAAATGCAAATGCAGGGATCTGGATTTCAGGTTTGTGAGAAAATGAGTGAGCCCCCCCCCCCTCGGAAAAACAAGAAAATAATAGATGAATTTTCATACATTCAGTACACAAAATGAATGGAGCAGTAGCAGTGGCTTTTAGTCCTTCACCCCTCCCCCTTCCAAACAAAGGGTAAAAAAAACTATGCAAAGTAACATAGGGCGTACAGGTGCATCTAATTTACTTGTAAGATCTAAGGTTTACTCATTGACAACCTGTCTGTATACAATACCTGTCCATGGAGCATTGTGGCCCAGTGGATTAGTCGTCTGAATTTGAAACAGAGGGTCGTGGGTTCAAATCCCAGCCATGGCATAATTTCCTTCAGCAAGAAATTTATCCACATTGTGCTGCACTCTACCCAGGTGAGGTGAATGGGTACCTGGCAGGAATTTATTCCTTGAAATGCCACCGCGCTGTAAAAGGCTGCTGAGCTAAAGCCAGAATAATATCCAAGTCCTTTGGAAGCACATAGGGACGTTATGACATAATGTGATATGCGCTATACAAGAACTGCGTTATTATTATCATTATTACAAAATAGCATATCATTTTATGATCCCTCTGTTCTTTTATCAACATACATGTATATTTTTGATGCGAGTATCCTGTGCTAAGAAAAACTGAGTGGGAGTGCTTCATGGGAAATGTGTGTCTTGTTGGTCATTCGATATCTGAGGATGAATATTTGATGAGGACGAAGCTATTTGAAATGAAGAATGATGGATGAGAGGAGGGAATAATGGAGGAGACTATTAGTGAAAGGAGGTGTGAAGGACAGACGGTAGTCTTCAGACACAGACCCTGATTGAAAGTCTGATCAACAAGTGGGTCTTCATTCTTGACACAAAGACTAGCACAAATACAACTTTCTGTTTCAATAGGGCCTTCAGTACACTACATGTACAAGTCATTATAAATGTAGGCTTTACATTCAGACCCCTTTAACTATAGCGAAGGGTTTGCACAGCAGACAAGAGAAACAGGACCTATTATCTGCCATTATATGAAAGTTTTTCTTGACAGAAACTGTAATATGCATTCAGGAGTAAATTCAAATTTGTGGATGATGATAGTATGTACATGTAGATCAATTAAGTCTGTAAAAAATCAGTTGAATAAGTAGAACAGAAGACTGAACTTCAAATTAACAACTAATTACAATATAGACCCATATTCTGAAGTCAGGTTTAACTTCGATGGACCATGGTCTAACTCTCTGCTAAAATTATGGGAAGCCAAATGTGTCAAAAATGTTTTATTCAGGTGAACATGTTTCTTACGTATACTGTGCTCTTTCCTGATTCATCGACGGTGAAGACAATCATCTATTTATACTTCCTAGACAATTATGAAGGATTTGAGAGCCAAATGAGCTGAAATCTGATATCTCTACTGTTTAGTGATTTATGTAACAATTGGCTTTCCATACTTAAACCACAACTTTTAACCTGAGTTTAAGTTAAACCTGACTTAATACGGCCAGTGAGAAGTGACTTCAAACATTTGTGAAAGGTGCTGTAGATGTAAATGCCTGATCATTTGTAAATAAGTAATTTTCTTTTTAATTTTAATTTTTTTCATTTTCATATCCAGCTTTATATTGAGCAGTAACAACAGCAGCTCTCAACTAACGATTAGGGTATTATATGTTCCAATTTCATTTTGATGGATGGGATTATTAAGTACACGTAGGTCCATGGTAGGGAATACATGACTATGTTACAACATGAAAATGGGAATCTTTATGTCATTAAAAAAAAAACGACAGCTGTCAGGACTAATAATATAAAACAGTTATCTTGTATTCTTTTACTTGTAGCTTAATATGATAACACTTTTGAGAACTATAGAATGTCGCTAGTATATTACTGCTATCATTTTCATTTCAGAATACACCTACATGTAATTGCTTTCATTCTCTCTCTCTCCTATTCAGGCCGGATTTCAAGCAGCATCAGTTACCGTGCGACATGACAGCAGAGACGTTACTCATGGGTAATTCGTCGGTACGGAATGGTGATGAGCTAACAAGAGGGGGCAGTATAGCTAGCAGTAGTACATCAAGTAATAGTACAAGGAGTAAAGGCTCTAAACACAGACCGAACGTACTCACTTCAGGTATGTCGTGTCATTTTGAATTTAAAAAGTTGGAAAGGTCTGGGGCAATATTCCTACATTTGCCTCTCAAGAAATAATGCAATATCTAATTGGTCGAGTGGTTACGACTCTCGTCTTTCAATCAGAGGGACGTGGGTTCGAATCCCAGCCGTGGTGTGTTTTCCTACAGCAAGTATATTTACTCACATTGTGCTGCACTCAACCCAGGTGAGGTGAATGGGTTCCCAGCAGGATTATCTCTTTGAATGCACAGAGCTCGAGAAGGTAGCTCGAGCTGAAGCCAGGGTAACGGTAAATGTGCCTTGGAATAGATGACTTTTTAGATTGATGGCGCTATATAAATGCCTAATGTTATTATTATTAGGTGGTCTGTCTTTGACAGATCACCTCTTAATTTCGTCAGAATTTTCTTATTTCTTTCTTTATTTTTAACGATTTTTTTGTCGCCAAGTTATCTCAAAACGGACTTGATCAATTTCATTGAATTTCATGTCATCTATAGGATCTGTCATGGACACGTCAAAATAAGCTTTTCAAGGTCATCAAGTCATGATGACGTCATCTAGGCGCCATTTTGTAAAATCACATTATCAATCATATCTCCATTATCAATTATCAAAAATCAATCAAATTAACATCACATCAATTTAAGGTCAAGGGTCATCAGGTCATGTCATCAAAGGTCACCTGAAGGTCACGACGCGCGCGTACGCGCGCGTCAAAATTTCAAAATGCTCAAAATCACTTTTTGACCAAACGAGAGTACGTTTCAGGTCATTTTAAGCATTTCAAAATTTTGCGCGCGCGTTTCCGCGCGTAACGCCTTAACACAACGCAGAAACACCGTTTTTTTTACATCATTGCATTGATAATAAAATTCTGAACAATTTGATACCTTGATCAACCTTGTACGACCATTAATAACGAAATTAACACCCGTTAAAGTTTGCAGCACGTGTGCGCGCGAGCTCTCACTATAGGCCATATATGGGCAAAAACATGCCTATTGCAAATTCACTGTAGCTCTTTAAATAGTCCATTGACCCCCAATTTTTTTTTCATATATCGATAGAGTATGAGTTGTAGATTTGATTTCATGTCATCAATGTCCCTAAATTATATCGTGACGTCATCAAAATGGCGCCTAAACTAAAAATTTTATTTTTTCAAAAATGACGTCATCAAATTTATGCAAATTTTGTTATAACTTCTCGAATATACATCGTTTTTCGCCCAGATTTCGTTATTATGTAGTTTAGAATGTACTCTTTCTCCTCAGTTAACATGAATATTCGTTTTGAGAAACGCATCATTGCGTAAAAGAGCGATGAAAAGAGGCATGTCATTTTTCCTCATTTTGCGTGTAATCTCTATGGGACATGACTTTTTCTCAAAACCAGATTCGACATTCCTCTATTTCGTGAGCCATATCTCCATTTTTTCTCGTCAGTTTTCTTTAAGCTTTTAGTATGTTGTAGCTGAGATTCTGGGCTATCGCAAGTGTGCCCTTCATTTTTTGATCAGATGCCGAGATCATGCCCGTATTTCACTTGCAAAATTGGACTTGTAATTCTCAAAATTGCTTACGTGTATTCTCTATGGGGAATATCGTGGCTTTGACTGCTTCTTAAAGGGCGCGGGTTCGAGTCCTGGGGTGAACAAGATGAATTTTTTTTTCACTCTTTTTTTTTCTTTTTGCCACTTCTTACATGATCCTTTATGATAATTTAAAGGTATAAAAGTTTAAATTTAGCAAGATAAAACAGATTATAATTACTTTTTTTCATATCACATGTATTTTGCGTGTAATCTCTATGGGACATGACCTTTTCTCAAAACTAGATGCGACATTCCTCTATTTCGTGAGCCATATCTCCATTGTTTCTTGTCAGTTTTCCCTGAGCTTTTAGTATGTTGTAGCCGAGATTCTAAGCTTTCGAAAATATGCCCTCCATTTTTTGATCAGATGCCGGGATCATGCCCGTATTTCGCTTGCAAAATTGGAATTGTAATTCTCAAATTTGCTTACGTGTAATCTCTATGGGGAATATGCTAGCTCAATGGATAACGCATTTGACGTGTTCGTCCGTATTGCTGACGTGTAGGTCCGTGTTGCTGACGTGGTGGTCCGTGTAGCTGACGTGTAGGTCCGTGTTGCTGACGTATTGGTCCGTGTTGACGACGTGCTCTGCCGGCATGATCCGTGTAGATCCGTGTGAAGCTGCCGTGTTGATGCCGTGTTCACAGTCATCTGGGGCAAAACTATCCCAGACCTCCCCGGATCATGCCGGCATTGCCGTGTTGATCCGTGAGGTATAATCATCTATCTTGTATGTATCTGTTTGAAGATGTATGTCTGACGATTGTCATCACCACATCAATAATCACATTTAGTAATGGTCAAAACTTATTCTTAGGATGTCTACGATCAAGATTATCAATGATATCTAAATGATTTATTTCATACATCAGACGGCACTGAATGACAAATCATGACAGACCACCTAATTCGTCCGCATGACGAATTAAATTCTAGTTAATATTATACAAGTATTTTTGATATTGGAATATTGTATTACTTTTCAAGTCATTAGAGAACCCTACAGAAAGAACCCTTTGAAGATGTGTGTTGGGTCTCCATTAAATGAAGAACATTTTTCTTACATGGTAATTTTTTTTAGGAACTTTGTTTTACCCTAATGACAGGTTTCTTTAAAATTGTAGCAAATATTGTGTAATTTTGAATATTTGATTGTTTATTTCAACAGTCTTCACAATGTGCTGTTCCCCCATGTATTTTCAATTCAATATTTATTTTGCAAATAAGATAAAACATCATACAGAGTATTGAACATTAATGTGCGAGTTGATACAAAATTAATTGAGTGGTTTTCCACGAATATTAATGCACCACAAAATCTGCTTTCATTATTAAATTCATTGCCCCTTTTTTCCTCTCTACCTGTGCACAGGTCTAGTATCGCCAGCCGAACCCGAAGCGCGCATTTCGGAGGAGAGCTTTGAACTCGGTCATTCCAGGTCATCAAGCTATAACTCGCAGCAATCGAGGGCAAGCGGGTACAGCAGTGCGCACTCGGCGTCATCGGGCGGCTTCACCACGGAGCACTTCTCCAGCGCCACCAGTCTGACGGACCTACCGGAGAAAGAACAGATGAAGGACGCTTGGAGAGGAACAGGAACCAATGAAAGGAGAAGGGTAGGTGTCTGAATAATGCTTATGAAACTTATTTGGTGGCTCAGTGGTAGAGCGTCTGCCTCACGAATGAGAGGTCGTGGGTTCTATCCCCGGGAGTCATACCAAAGACTTACAACAAAATGGAACCTGTCGCCTTCTGCTTGCACTCAAAAGTGAGATTGGAGAAGGGTAGGTTTCTGAATAATGCTGAAGAAACTTATTTGGTGGCTCAGTGGTAGAGCGTCTGCCTCACGAATGAGAGGTGGTGGGTTCTATCCCTGGGAGTCATACCAAAGACTTTAAAAAATGGGACCTGTCGCCATCTGCTTGCACTAAAGAGTGAGATTGGAGAAGGGTAGGTTTCTGAATAATGCTTATGAAACTTATTTGGTGGCTCAGTGGTAGAGCGTCTGCCTCACGAATGAGAGGTGGTGGGTTCTATCCCTGGGAGTCATATCAAAGACTTTAAAAAATGGGACCTGTCGCCATCTGCTTGCACTCGAGTGAGATTGGAGAAGGGTAGGTTTCTGAATAATGCTTATAAAACAGACTTTGTGGCTCAGTGTTAGAGCACCTGCCTCACAAGCAGGAGGTCGTGGGTTCTATCCCTGGGAGTCATACTAAAGACTTACAAAATGGGACCTGTCGCCTTCTAGCTTACACTCAAAAGTGAGATTGGAGAAAGGTAATTGATAACATTGTTATGCAGCACCTGCTCGCAGATCAGCGTCATAACTGAATTGGCTTTCCTAGGTAAATAAGACATTGCTACGATTAGTAATTTATCATTAATTATTGACATGAGTGAGATACATTTATAAGGTTTAAATTGCATGTGGCACTAACATCCTCTGTCAATATCTTCAACTTTCTCTTGAAAAGAATAACTAAAGGTTGAGGATGGAGGGAGATGGGATCCAATGAAAGGAGAGGGGTCGGTTGAGATTAATCCCAATAATTTCTGCCGCGAGGTCTGAGGTTGGAATGCTAGCATCCATTGTCAATATGTCCTTTGGCAATACATAGTTAATAATTTCAATTGCCATTCAGTTTTATCAGTTTTTGTCCTTTCTCCACCAGAAACACGCCGAAGCAGAGGAGTCCCAGAGAAGATTAGATAACACGAGAGTGGATGCAGATGAAGTTATCCAAGGTATCATCAACCAACAGGACTTCCAAGCAGATGAGATGTCAGGTGGTAAGTTAATAGACCAGGGGCCCGTTTCATAAAGCTGTTCGTAAGTTACAAATAACTTTACGCACAGCTGGTGATCCTTTATTTTGTGATGTGTTATACCTATGTAATTGAGTTATGACCTAAGAACATGTTCCAGTCGTGCGTAAAGTTTTATGAAACACCCACTTGGGCTCAGTTGCCTACAAGTGACCATCATGGTAACCGTGGTAAACTACTGGTACACTTGCATATAAGTCAACCTTCCGTAAGTTTAACAAAGTAACTGATGCTAGCTAGCTTTGTGTGTTAGCATGCCCCAACCTTTTATTGCAAGTGTGAATGCAGTCGGAAAACACTCCTATTGGAAAGGATGCACATGTTGGCCCCGTGTAGAGGAGCATGTTAAAACCATTCTATTTGTTAAAGAGTAGGATGTTCACCAGGTGTATTGCACTGGTGGCACGACATTTGCTCCGGGCTTAATTCTGTCTAAGATGTAGGGTCGCAATAAGGTTTATGTTAGGTTTAGGGTAGGGTATAGTGTTAAACCCAGGGTTGAACTTGGTCCTGCCGGTTGCGGGGAAATCTCAGCAGTGTGGTGGAACACCGAAGAAGTATTCACAGGATGACTTCCTGTCAGGGACTGATGTGAACGCTTTTGCAGCATTTTCTTTTAAAACCTGTATTGCCTCATGTTACATTGACTTTGGACACAATACCCACCCCCCCCCCCCAGATTATTTGTTACTTAAAGGTCAAGTCCACCTGAGAAAAATCAGCCAAGCACAATGCTGAAAATTTCATCAAAATTGAATGTAAAATAAGAAAATTAAGACATTTCAATGTTTTGCTTATTTTTAACAAAATAGTTATATGGACGAGCCAGTTGCATCCAAAAGAGAGAGTCGATGATGTCACTTACTATTTTTTTCTTTTTTGTTGTTTGAATTATACAGTATTTCAATTTTTACGAATTTGATGATTAGGACCTCCTTGCCTGAAGCACAAAATGTGAAAATGATGGAATTCCACGTGTTCAGGGAGGAATGAAACTATTTCACATGACAATGACGAGAAAATAAGAGTATTTCATATAATAAAATGCAAAAGAAATAGTGATGTCATCAGTTCCTCATTTGCATACCGACCGAGATGTGCATATAACTGTTTTGTGAAATGAAGTGAAACTTCAAAATGCCATAACTTTCTTATTTTACATCCGATTTTCATGAAATTTTCAGTGTTATGTCTGTTGAATATTTCTCTTTTTATTCAAATCAAGTTTTTGTTGGAGTGGACTTGTCCTTTAACTTTGTTAGGCAATGTTTGAACAAGGCCTTACAATCCATAATTGTATTTTACTTTCCCATCCAGAGGAGGGGCTGCAGCTTTATATTGCAAGAGACGGTTCAACAGCACTAGGGAGTCAACAATTAAAAAACAGGTGAGTCAAAAGGAGAACGTGACAAATTATTCAGTTCAGTGAACAGATATGCCCTGCACAGGGGCAGATCCAGGAATTACCCGGGGGGGGGGCGGCTATTCACAGAAAAAATGGACAACCCTCTCCCTCCAGAAAAGGGGATTATTAACACTCAATGGGACTTTTTCTGTGTAAATTATTCTAAAAAATGGACACAAATAAAAAATGAATAAAATTGGATTGGGCACCTGGGACCTGTAATAAAAAGCAAAGCAATCATCATCGTACATCATTTTTCTACAATTGATTGCATTGACTGCAATGTGCAATTTATCCTGAATATCAAGCGTACAATAAATTTGCTAACATTAGTGTAACAGGGTCCTGGTTGTTTACTCTGCCTGAGCAAAAGTTATTGTATTTTTTATTTCTGTTTAACTTTTGTGGTGAAGTGTTTTCAAAGTTGCTTGAAATTAGTGTTAGCAATTTATGGATATGTGAAGAAAGAGGGGAAAAAAAAATCTTCGGAAGTTTGTTCAAGTGAATGACACTGTTGCACAGTGTACCGATGAATCCAACTTTTATTTTATTTTTTTGTTAACCTATTCATTGATCATTCACACCTTCTTTTTTTTCCCTCTTTTACTTCCCCACTTACTGCATGGCAGAATGTCAGCAGGTACTTTTGAGCCAGTCGTGATAGACCAGAGATAATGCTGCCTCCTGATTGGTGGACGTACACCTATACTCTGCTGTAATTGGCCCTTTCAAACGTGGACAACTCCTTTGGGGGGCGGAGCCATCCATCCCCTTACTCGAGGTTGCTACATCTGTCTCTCTTTCTTGTTGAAAATTGCAATCCTCAACAGTATTGTAAGAATTGCTTTTTGTGGGGTGAGCGGACGGAATCTAATCTCTACAGCCACATCAAATTGGCAATCATTCATTATGCATGGCATTTCAATCATTTGAATCATTCGATGAAGTAACTGATGAGATAGAACTGTGATTTACGAGATTTAATTTCAGATGAGATGTCAAAGGTCAACTTTAAGAAGAGGAGAGAGTGTCGAGGATGTTAGAAGTTTAGAAGGACCACACAATGCTTTCATGGTGAACAGTGCAAGACTCTTGATAGTATTCTAATCATTGTGAATGGAGATGCCCATGTTCAGTCGCGTTTACCACTTGGCTACAGGACCAGCATGTTCCCTGTGCAAAGTCTGCAGGATGCACAGATTACAGTAGTCAGCGGGTCCCCTTCAAGTCTCGCGTTCTCCAATTTAGCGATGCTTAAGTGCTATGAAGCTTTCTAATAGCAGAACCAAATCCAGTGAAGGACATAGAATGTGGATAATGCTATATGGTCTTAAGTGATCATCCTGGTTTTAGCATGATTGTCCTGTAAGACCGTGAACGGCTCCATCATTTCCTGATAGAGAGAGACCTAACTCCAACGAGTGAAGTTATTGTGGAAATTACAAAAAGATAGTAGTTTTCATGTTGCCTGTAATTTTAGCTGTAATGAGCAATGCAATGCAATGCAACTAAATCAAGTTAATAAAAACCATTAGAGGATCCCTATGTTGTAGGGGTAAAAAAGAAGGTTTGTTTTAATCATATCTTCTATTTTTTTTTACCTTTTAAGAAAAGGAATCAGTAATCTATTTTCAGTGAAAAATTTCCTGGAAAAATATTTCAATCAGACATTGATAAATCATAGATTAAATTCCTGTGGTAATATCAGTTGGAGTGAACTTCAATTCTTTTTCTTTTTGTTGCCACTGTGGGATATTAATGAATTTCATTTTATATCCTATTGATTCTGTACTGAAAAAGGTGATGCTGAGCTTTGTTTTTTAATTTTTTTTGCACCAAGTATGTACAAGCCAGGCCCTTACTCTATATACATGTACAGTAAATACCCATTCTGTGAACAGTATAGAATATGTTGATGTCCTTCAGTATGGAATTATGGATGAAATCTCGAGTGTGAAATATGTGAATTGTTTGGTTAAAATGGGTCTCTTGCAATGTTTCATGTTACTCCTGCATCGCAAGAATCGAGATATTTTGTTCTTGTAACGGAAAATTGTTAAAATTTATCATATCTTCAATTTCCCATCATGCTTTCTTCTATGTATGCAGCCGTACATTTTAGGGTCCTTATGCTGTCGATGATGTTATGTATTCAGTTTTCTACATTTTCATATACAAGGATTGTTATATGTTTACTTTGTTTATTCTACTGATCTGATTATCCCACTAATCTTGCTTCTTCCCGTCTACTCGGCTTTGATTCCTTTGCAGAATCCATTTGAAGCTTAAATAATCCCCAACATCTATTATAATCTCCTTTTCGCACTAGTAGCGGAAAGTCTGATAATCATATAAAGTCAAACAGCATTTTTTTTTCATAAGGTATTGTACCAAACAATATTTTTTTTCCTCTCCAATTGTAAGAGTATTCTATTAAGGGAAAGGATGTAATAATTAGTAGGAGCATTTAATGTATTGGCATCTTATTTTGGAAGAGTATTATATACTGGTAGTACAAAGATTGCTTATCAGTTGCCTTCATGATCACAGTCAAGCTATGGCACTTAACAGCAACAATGTTTGGGTCTAACATTAATGTGTATTAATGGGACTAATCCTATAGTCCCATCCATTGTTTTTTGTGCATGTGACTCCTGCAGTCTTTGGTCAAATGCTTTAGGGATTCTTAAATATAACATATGCTTGTACTCCTTTTTTTGCATTGTAATCAACATTTTGCAATTTATTGGGAAGAAAATGAATTGAATCAAAGCAGAAGAGTGATTTATAAATATTAGTTACATTGAAGAAAAACCTTTCATTTGCCAATCTTTCATTTGCCAGACATGGAATTCCAAAACTTATCTATTCATGGTTTAAATGCTTCCATTTTTGTATTTTATTATTTTGCTAAAATTCAAATTCGTTGCTTCCTTTGCACATTAATTTGATTTGTGCTGACATTTCTTCTGTTTTGATAAGTGTGTTTAGATTTTTTTTCTGCTGTGAATTATGTGTGCTGGTTATCAACAAATTGTTTACATACTACTAGTAACCTTAAGAAAAACAGTTCCCTGTAAAATTGTGCTATGTTTTATGGAGTGAGTCAGAAAAAAAAACAACTTTGCACCTAAAAAATCACTAATTTGATGGAAAGCACATCATAAACAGTATACTCTTATATTGAAATAGTATCTTTTTCCGAATAATTTGGTAACATTTTATTGGGTATATTGTTTTTGTGCTTGAATAGTCGGAGGTATTCTTTGCTGTGATGTTAAATTTGATTTGTGTCACAATGATGCATGGTTGCAGTGAATGTCAGTGTAGTCAAGGTCAATATTCTCAAAAGAGGTTTGTTTCAATGGTACACCCTGGTACAAAACCATTGACTATTCAGATTTCTTGTACTGTTGCTCTTCAATTGAAGGTGCCCTTTGCCTAACGCGTGCATTTATCATAGGACTTTCCCAAGTGTATGCATTGCAATAAGAGTAATTATGTACACAATTCTGCATGGTCCATGTTTTTGGACCATGGCACATTTGAAACCTCTTTCAAGAATACGAGCCTAAAGGGTAGCAGACAGGGTTACACTTCGTAATTCTGAAGGTTCTTTATTCCGAAGGTTCATAATTCCGTTAACGAAATAAGGTTCGTTAATCATTTCGTTTTAGGACTAACGAACCTTCGGAATTACGAACCTCATTTCGTTTTCGGATAAACGAACCTTCGGAATTACAAACCTCACTTCGTTTTCGGACAAACGAACCTCATTTCGTTTTCGGACTACCGAACCTTCGGAATTACAAACCTTCAGAAATACAAACCTTCGGAATAACAAAGCTTTGGAATTACGAATGTATGCGAGCAGACAGATACATTTTTAATTGAATTAACAAGAGAATTTGATTTAATTGAGAAGTGACTGCAATGCGGTTTACTGCAGCATCGTGGATGTCTGCATTCATTAATATATTCTTTTGGCATCAATTTTACATCGCAGCAGAAATACATCCGAGGGGGAAGGGGGGGTGGTGGTGGTGTTTCACAAAGAATTAAGTCATGCTTGAATGCATATGCTCCAGATGCATAATCCGACCAATGTGGAGAGGGGAGGTATACCACATGCAGCTGAAATTTAAGTGTAATTCTTTGAGTCACGCTTAATCTCTTTGTGAAACCACCCCTCCCCCGATTCTCCAAGCGTAAACATACATGTACACACCACATGAAAATGTTATCAATTTATTTGGGAGAAGGTACACTTCCAGGGGAAATTTTAAAGCGTTGTGTTCATGATGTGGTTTTTTTTCATCAAATTGGCGATTATCTGAGGTGTTGAACAGCTTTTTCTGACTCACTTGGAATATTGAGAGTTTATAAACAGAAGGCCTGAACTCCAATACTCCTGACTCAGTTGTTCCAGAACCCGGTTAATGCCATCGGATTTCAGGTAACACTTTTCTCATTCCAGCGTTCCCACGAAACGATGGATTGCTGTAGAATTAATGCTGATATATTATATCTTAGAATAAAACTTGAGGTATGCAACCGGTGTTCTTTTTTATGAGAGGACATGGAGTCTTCACAACATTATATCATGGATGAGTGGTTTATTATATCATTAGAATAAGCAGAAAAGAGAGATGTTTGGGGGTATGATTTCAGTGTCCAATGTGGACAGTTGAATATATGTGACATCTCAGGTTTTTTTTTTGGGGGGGGGGGGTATTGCATAGGAAGATTTACTAGTGATTTCAGCATTCGAATACTCAGCATTTTTAATTGCTTGTCCAAATGTACTCAAACTTCCGTTGCTCTGACTTTTCTGTTTTCACACAAGCTAGCTTGCTCCAAGGGTTTCATTCTCTTTTAAAGTGGTTGAAACCAGACTCTCTACACATGCCTAACTCATCATTTTGGTACCAAATTTACGCAATTGTAAAGAAGAGAGTTAAGTCCTTCTGTTTGAAAACCTCAACATGAAGAAAACCATTTCTTTCTGAAGCTGGTATCTTCTATGTATGTTACTAGTAAGATAGATATTGTACATGTTCATTGATAAAAGTGTCATTTTAAGAGTTTTTCATTCATTCATTGCCATATTTAGGAACAAATTGTATTTGCTTCAAATTAAATAAAATGTACATGTTATATCTTTGAAGGTTGATACTAGATCAAGTTTAGATATGAATATATTTTAGTTACCAAAAGAGCGTTTCTGCAGGCAGGGACAAGATAGAAAAAAAAGATATCTACTTTTTTGTTTTTTCTTCTCTTCTTTTTACTTTGGTAGGTTAATTTAGTCTTAATTCCAAGCCATCTTGTCTGGAAAAAAAGAATGGTAGCTTTACCTTTATCTGTTTTCTGTATAGACTAAGTCAATATCATTATTAAGGCCCCGTAACATAAAGCTTTGTAATCGATCATAAGGCTGATATCTATGGTTGATCATACACAATAATCAATGCAATCAATCATAGAAATCAGTGTCACAATCAATCACTAAGCTTTATGTTACAGACCCCTGATGTAAGTTTCTCCATTAAGACAAGGTCATGTATCTTCAACCCTGGACCCCGTAACATAAAGCTTTGTAATTGATCATAAGGCTGATATCTATGATTGATCATACACAATAATCAATGCATTCAATCGTAGAAATCAGCCAAATGATCGATTGCTAAGCTTTATGTTACAGGTCCCAGCTCAATTATTACTGCCCAGCGCCCTGTTGCACAAAAGTATCAAAATATTATGGTAACTTTGCCATCCAATGGTAACTTCCCTGAAATCCTTGATTCTGATTGGCTGTTGAGCCTTGTTACCATGATACTGTAGTTATCATTGGATGGCAAAGTTACCATAATAGTAACTTTCATGCAATGGGGGCCCAGAATCAACTGAAGTTCAAGGTTCTCCTTTTTAAAAGATAGCAAACCAAAGACCATTATCATTCAATGTAATCATTATTCCCTTCTTTAAAACAAAATGATTTGTCGTAAATAAGTCTGTGTTCTGGTTTCCATTTCAAGACTTGCTATGATACATTTGCACGATTTCTCTTAACAAATTTACTATCAGCCAGTCAGATTGAAGGATATCAGTAGCATTTAACTGTCAGTGTAAATTGTTATTGTAACAAGTTTTATGAAATGGGTCCCAGATATGTTTTGGCAAAGCTTAGCAACATAAAGTTCCCTTTCATTTTTACTTTGTTTCAAACTAATTCATATCAAATAAATACAGTCAACTGAATAGAAAAATCAGTACAATGAATAAGAAGTGCTTGCACCTCATACTACGGTTATAATAATAATAATGTTTTATTTACCCAGGGTAACCACTTCAGTTAGGAAACTGCTCTACCAGCGGGCCCTGCATAACATATGTTATTATTACCCTTCTCCAATCCAAATGCTGAGCGCCTAGCAAGAAGGCAGAAGGTCCCATTTTTATAAGTCTTTGGTATGACTCGGCAGAGGATCGAACCCACGACCTCCCGTTCTTGAGGCGGACGCTCTACCACTGAGCCATCATGTTCGGTTGTTGCTAAGCTTTGGCATGCCATAGTTGAAAAAACCTTATATTACATGTTTGTATTAAGGATGAGTAATGTTACTTTTAGTATTTTCAAATTTCTGTTGTACAAAACTACATTTTGTTTATTTACCCTTTCTTCTGTCAACAATGTAATCTTCTCTACTCTAGATATATTAGGGAGTATTTCTTCTGTTGCAAGTCACTTTGGAAACATGTAAAAAAAATCCTTAACTTCGCTTAATTGTTAATTCAATTCAATTTATTTCGTCCATAAAGGAAATTATGTCTGTATTGGGTGTTTTTTTTAATACATGTATTACATGTATTTCAAATTCAGCCCCCCCCCCCCTTCATAATAAGTAGCACATACTGCTATTTCATACCAAGCCCCATTTAAGTTGTGATAACATTGGGTTCCAGCATAATACAGGCTTCCTCTTTTTATGAGGCGTTCCTTCTTAATTTGCATATCCTAGAATTTGGCCAAGAAATCAAAATAACTGTAATTATGTGTCATCAGTAGAGCCAATCGAGATTCTGCCTCAGTGATTGTGAGCTTTAGATTTGCGACATAACTGTGATATGTTGTCTAACCAGAAATACCATTATGTGACAAGTGGTCACTGTCTGCGTTCCAAGCACTGAAGCGGTATTTTTGATACCTAATACTGAGTCATAGAACTTGCCTCGAAATGAAAGCTGCTTCACTTAAGCTTTGAATTATAATATATCACATAGTGTTGTATTCATATACAATCAATGCAAGTTGCGGGGAATGTGACATGAGGACATACAAGCAATTTCTACAATCAATTTTAAATGGTTGCAATTGCCTTTTCAATTAATCATAGCTGATTACAATTAATTGTATGATTGATTGTATCCATTGTGTAACAGAACCCTGAATTCATTCAAGACTTGTGTCTTAACAACATATTTACCTCGTGTTTTGAGAGAAATTAATCAGGGATCAATTTTTTTTCTTTTAATACTCATCATATTTTTCATGCAAATTTGTGAAGAAATAATTCATCACTTAAAGAAAGTTAAAGGACAAGTCCATCCCAACAAAAAGTTGATTTGAATGAAAAGAAAAAAATTCAACAAGCATTATTTCATCAAAATCGGATGTAAAATAAGGTATGACATTTTAAAGTTTCTCCCGGACCATATAGAATTAGCATTGGTTAATACTATATTGTACAGTCAAGTTGGTCCTTATTGTCAAATCTATAGAAAATGAAATATTGTATAATTCAAACAATAAAAAACAAAAGAAATAGTGAGTGATGGACATCATCGCCTGACTCACCTAGTTGTGCATGTCACTGCTTTGTGAGAAATAAGCGAAACTTTAAAATGTCATAACTTTCATATTTTACATCCGATTTTGATGAAATTTTCCGCACTATGCTAGTTTGATTTTTCTCTATTTATTCAAGTCAGAATTTTCCTGGGGTGGACTTGACCTTTAAAAGAACTTGAAAAGGGTCCTACTGTTGAACAAATGTAAGAAAATATGTAGCAATGAAATATGATTTTGTTTCTGATCTAAAGAATAAAGCTGATCAAATAAGGCTTCATATTTTATTCAAAATTGGCCTAAACAATGCTATTTAGACAGAAACTCTAATCTGTAATACGGAATTAACAAAACATTTTTTTATTTTGAAGTGAATGCCGTATTTGGTCATTTTTATGGAAATCATAACTTACCATAGCATACAAAGGTAACATTCTAATAATGAAAGACGTGGTAGAGTGACATTCATTTTCGTTTTTGGTTGGAAATGAGACTTCATTATCTGTAAGAGAAAGACTTAAAAGATTAAATCTATATTTTATTTTGAGATTCATTTTTTTGTACAATAAGATATATAATAATGCTTGTGTAAATTTTGTATGAAAACATAAAAAAATAGTTTTATTTATTGATCTGTATAGGTTGAATATTGAATGTGTAACTGTTTTGTGTGTCGAATCCTATCATTGAATTGTGTAGAAGAAATAACAAATTTTGTATGAAGAAATTACTCCACAGTGTTTTGTATTCTACCATTCAGGTCTAGTCACTTCTATATATATTTTTCCTGTTTTGTCTCTTCGAAAAAGAAGGAAAAAAAACAGTCTATGTATCTATCCTTTGTCTGATTCGATGTCAGCCTCAAATTAAAATTGACAAATCTACTATCCTGAAAACGTGTGAGAAATCTAGTTACTGTTTTCACTGAAAAGTCAGGTTATGAGCACACTTGTGCAATAGTTGGTTACTACTGGCAGGGCTGGAATTGCACGGAAGCTATCACCCAAGGCCATGGTCTCTGATGCCAGAACTGCCTTGATGGCTGCCCTTCCAAACATTTGTCGCAGGCATTTTGGCAGTGTGAAAGCAAATAACGGGTACTTTTGTTCTAGGATGTAGTTGGGCGCTGGTGCTGTGGATGGCTGCTGAGCACCTTAATTGCCTATCAGACCATACTGCGCATGCTCGTAACTTCAGGTACTTATCCTGAAGGGTATGTCTCGGGGCATTGTGAATTTGAAAATAACATATTTTTTTAGCCTAAATAAGTTCTTGTGATTTAACAGGGATTTTTGTGATCTAGGCAGTTTGAAACCAACTTATGGGAGGTTTTATTCTGTGGCCTTGTGACTGGAACTACCGGCATCGAATATATCCTTGTCTCTCTCACATTCATCCCTTTGTCCTCTCTTTTATCTACCGACATAACTTCTACCACTTTATTATGAAGATGGGCTATTCCACTGGGTTAGGTCAATTTTTGTGACATACATGTACCTTAACTAAAAAACTAAAATATGTCTCATTCAAACAAGGCATTTATATGCCAACAATCAGCAACAAAATTGGGTCCCATTAACGGTTTACTTATCAAACATCGTGATGTAAAGCATTAACAGACCCAGTGGGTGTTTCATAAAGCTGTTCGTAAGATACGAATGACTTCACGCACAACTGGTGAACCTTTCTTGTGCTATGTGATATCCCTATGTAATTGAGCTATGACCTAATAACATGTTCCAGTCGTGCGTAAAGACGTTAGTAACTTTACGACAGCATTATGAAACACCCACCAGGGCTCCGTAACGCAAAGGTTTACGATGAATTGCATGTATGAAAGAAACCCACCGATTGGTTCCCTGTCGGTATTTAAAACAGAGTGCGCGTGCAAAGTGATTGCAAACGTTTGTGTTACAGAGCCCTGGGGGTGTTTCACAAAGATTTAAGTATGACTTAGAGTCGCACTTAAATGTCTAGTTGCGCGCAGTATAAAAGGCATGACTGCATTGGTCAGATCATGTCAAGAGGACACGCACTTCTGCGTATTGATCAATAAGATTGCGCGTTGCATATCATGTACGCGTCGACATTTAAGTGCGACCTAAGTCATGCTTAAATCTTTGTGAAACACCCCCCTGGTGGGTGTTTCACAAAGCTGTTCGTAAGTTAAGAGCGACTTTAAGAACGACTGGTGATCCCTTCTTGTTGTAAGTGGTATATTGAATTGGCGATGGTTTAGCGCGTAAGAAAGGATCACCAGTCGTTCTTAAAGTCGCTCTTAACTTACGAACAGCTTTATGAAACGGCCCCCTGGTGGGTGTTTCATAAAGCTATTCGTAAGTTAAGAGCGACTGGTGAACCTTACTTGCGCGCTTAATAATCACCAATGATCATTTGATGATGAATATCATTTACCACAAGAAAGGATCACCAGTGGTTCTTAAAGCCACTCTTTAACTTACAAACAGCTTTTTGAAACGGCTCCCAGAGAGTCTATTGTAAATGATATATGAATGGGAAGTCCATGTAGCATTGTTCAAAACCTGAAAGTTTAACAAGTGCATAAAAGATTTTACGATCAAGCATGAATTACTGTGACAGGAGTCCTTCCTCACACTGTCACATGAAAACCGAACCATATCTGAATTGATCTTAAAGTCTGTCAAACAAAATGATTAATGTTAAGGCCTGGTCACACCACCCGAGCGTTGTTGGAGCGGTCGGGGAGCGGTAGGGAGAGAGGGTCAAATTTCGCTCACAAAATTGGGGAAAAAATCAAAGAAAAAAACAAAAAAACAATCGAAATCGAAAATGGTGAACAGTAGCGAGCGGTGATGATTTCTTCTCTCCGCTCAAACAACGCTCGGGCGGTGTGACCAGGCCTTCACAAGGAAATCTTGCAAATTTTGGCCCCAACCCAATGGAATAGCCCAGATATAAAACATGCTGGATGTTTCCCATATGCATCTTTACCAAAAAAATGTATAAATTTAGTGAAGGATGTTACATATACCTTCATTAATTCATCACCACAGCTTTCATCTAGCCATCTTTCTCATCCATCCATCACTCTTTGTCTTCCTCTCTCTCCTGCTCTTTCTGCCTCCTTTTCCTCTCTCTTTCGCTCTCTCCCCTCTTTCTTCTCTCTTTTGTTCTCTCCCCTCTTTCTTTCTATTTCTAAAATTTCACAATGTCACTCATGAAAAAGAAACCAGAAACACAGATTTGGGTTTTTATTTTTTATATATTTTTTTGACATTTTCATTTTTTTTTTTTTTTTGACATTTTCATTTTGTATCATTTTTTTTGACATTTTCATTTTTTAATTTTTATAAATTTTTATATATTTTTTTCTTAGCTAATATAAATAATCTTAATACTACAGTAAACATAATTGTAAGCTGACGTAAACTACTTGAGCTCTGTGCTCTTCTCATATAAATACTCATAATCATATGGCAATTCATTCTAACTTGCATATATGGTGTTGATTATCCGGTAATAAATTGAGTTGTAAGAGATGTGGATGGTTTTTCTGGTTTCTATCCGTTCAAAGTGATAGAACTGTATAAAGCAGACAAACTACTTGGGCACTCTGCCCCTGTGATATATAACTTCATAATCATATATCAATGATTAATCTTAGTAATTCAATCATACTTGCAAATATGGTGTGGATTATCCAGTTGAGTTTAGAGATGGTTCTTTTCTTTTTATGGTTGCTATCAAATCAAAGTTACAGATTTTTTTTTCAAATATCTGATAATTGACACAAGACACATGATATCAAACACCGGCATTAGACATAATCATGCCGCTCAGTATTTCAGTACTAGTAATACATTTTTAGAAGTATTTTTGTTAAATTGAAATTCAAATTGATCTATAATTGTTATAGATCAATAAACCAGTCATCTTGAGGTAGAACGTGTTAAAAGGCAAGGCTTCTAAGCTGTTACAGAAAGAGAAAGGAATGGCATCAAACCCTAGGACTTAATCTGCAGTCACTAGCTGTAGGTCTACAGTCTCAGAACTAGATGTTGAGTTCTAAGACCGGTTATCTTGGATTAGATTATTAGTCACATGAGTGCCTGCACCTGCATATAACTTGCTGGGATGTACCGGTATTGCATAGTCCTACTAAAGACCTGATGTTAATATTAAGTTAACATTGATAAACTGATGCATGTTTTGATTTATCCAGGAAGAAAGACAAATTACAATTAGAAAATCAATCTGATCATCTGGACTTACTGTTATGAAACAGAGAGAACAGTTTCGTGTCCGATCCGAGATGCTTCTTCAGCTTGTCTGAACTGGCGGAAAATCGTCGTTGCCACTTGGCGCCGATGCACAATAGATGTTATTGTCTTTGAGACATCGAGGAATGTTCCGGATTACTGGGTTGTAAATCCAAGAGAGGTTGTGTTGTAATCCCCTTCCTTTGTTGATGGAAGGGTTCCCCGCGTTGACGTAGAGTGCTTCACGGATCCCCCTCTCAAACCACCCAAGTTCTTTGTCTAGAATAAGCACATCTTTGTCTTTGAAGTTGTGTTTAGATGTGTTCAGGGGGTAGTATACAGCAAAATCATATCCCGATGATTATGCCGTATACTCTCACCTGAACACATCAAAACACAACTTCAAGGATAAAGATGTGCTCATTCTAGACAAAAAAAAACCTACTATGGTTTTAGAAGGGAGTCCGTGAAGCAGTCCACGTCAATGCAGAGAACCCTTCCCTCAACAAAGGAAGGGGATTACGACACAACCTCTCTCGGATTTACAACCCAGTAATCTGGAAAATTCCTCAACGTCTCAAAGACAATAACATCTGCTGTGCGTCACCGCCAAGCGGCAACAACGATTTCCCGCCAGTTCAGATGTGCTGAAGAAGCGTCACGGATCGGACGCGAAACTGTTCTCTCCGTTTCAAAATAGTAACTCCAGATGATGCGATTCATTTTCTAATAATTTAATCAACCTTGGTATTCGAAACAAGATGCAAGGACTAGGTCAGCAGTCCCAAGTTTTTGATCTCCAGCCTCAGAACTGGATGTTGAGTTCTAAGATGAGTTCTCTTGGATTAGACTGTTAGTCACAAGAGTATGCATGCACCTGCATAGTCCTAAAGACTCGGTGGTAGTATTGAATTAACATTGACATTCAGAACAAGATGTAAGGTTCTTTGATCAAAGTTAATTCCAAGCAGAATAATTGATCAGCCTGTAAAGTTGCAGTGCAACATTGTAACTTAAATAGCTAAGCAGTGATGGTGGTGTGTGACTTAATTGCTGAGAAGACTGTATTGCATAGTCCTTCTAAAGACTTGGTGGTAGTAAGTGAATTAATATTGACATTTAGAACAAGATGTAAGGTTCTTTAACCCAAGGTTAATTCTCAGACTAGTTGTTCAGCCTGTAAAGTGTCAGTGCAACATTGTAACTTTAATAGGGAAGCAGTGATGGTGGAGCGTGACTTGATCTTCATGCAGTCACTGATCTCCTGGATAGGATGTCATATTCCAAGACTATTCATCAGACAAGATGGTCTGTCTGTTTATTGTGCAACACTGACTACATAGAACAGATGTTATGTTCCTTGCATAAGGAAGTGGGAACCATTGATTTTCATTGGTGGAACTGCTTTAAAGTTAGAGGCCCAAATTCGCAAAGGTGATGTTGAAAACCATCGGATGAAACCATAGTTTATGCAGATTTAATGCATAAATTATGCTTATTTACCGATTACATTAAACAAATGTCCAATGCTGATGCACGCTTTTGCCACAGCAGGCCAAATTGACGCCTGTTGTCAAGGTTAAGTATGCTATTTCATTCATGAGTCCACTGTTTTGAATTAATGAGTACACTCTTCAAAACAGTGAACTCATGAATAAAATAGCGTACTTAACCATGGCAACAGGCGTCTTTTTGGCGCACTGTGACAAAAGCGTGCATGAGCATTGGACACTTTGTTAATATATGTGGTATTTAAGCGTAATCTATGCAGAAAATCTACATAAATCATGGGTTCAACCAATGGTTTTCAAAACCATCTTTGTGAATTCAGGTTTTAAGGTCATTTTAAAAAAATATTGGTTTGGGGACAAAAATTTTGAACTCCATCAATGGCCAAAATATTTGCAATTTTGTTGGAGCTTGGAGAATTACTAGTAAACCTATACTGAGTTTCACTTTTTTTTTAAGTATTCTTGCAAATGGAAGTGGGTGAGAGCTTGGTTCATGCCATTTTCATGCCATTTCAACAGGAGTTGTCGGGTTGCATTCATGATGCTATACACAGAAGGCGATCCGCCATGAAGCAATGAGCATGTTCAAGAAAAGCTCACCTATCAACTGCCTATTGGACGGACGTGAATTTTCGCGAAACACCTTCGTCCTCAAGAGAGCGAACAGGTTACTTCTTGAACATGATTGGTGCTTTGCAATGCCTCAGTTCATGTTTGTGACTTATACTGTCTATTGTACGGTAGATAGAACCATGTTCGATTAGTTTGACTGGTTCATGAATGCAGTATTTTTGCTTGTTCGTTTAGGATGCAGCTACAAGGGTCATAGAACATAATGTCCAGTCTGAGTATGTCACAGATTTTCATAACCTCTCCATCCTCTAATAGGTAAGTTGGACTAGACATATGTTCCAGAGCCCCACCCTAAAAGTTCCAGATGTTATTGCTTTACCCTATCCCTTGTAGCTGCTATTATTACCCCCCCCCCCCCCACACACACATACCCATCTGGGTTTACTTACTTAAGAAGATATCAGTTATCATTGGGTCAGGAATAGAAGAAGCTGCGAATTGGTCTCACATTAAAATTTTCAGATTTAGTATGTAATAATTTATTATCAATCAGATTTGTAGGATTAGAGGCGCAAGTCGTTGCTGATGCACAACGGCTTGCCCCTCAGGTCTTTGGTCAGTGCATTCCAGTGCAAATGCTTAAAAGAATATCTGTATGTGACATGCTTTGTTGCGCTTCTGTTGGTAATGCCGTATTTTAAGGAATGATTTTTAGAAGAAAACGATGTTGAGTTCTTTGTAAAACACAAGTTGCTTGGATATTTTTGATGAGGGTTTCTATTTCCTTTTCAGAATAAATCGCTATTTCTCATATTACAGGTCAAATTTTTAGTGCTAGGTTACTTGGTCTAGGTGTGCACTGTGCCATACATGAACATTTTGCTGCTGATGGGAATATCTAGATCTGACAATTCTAAGAAGAGTCTGTTGGTTTGACCAGATGTTCAGTCAAAGATCTTTGAAAAGTACCAGACAACACAGAGATGGCATACGCAGCAAAAGCCCACACACGCGAGGGAGATACTGGTTAACCTGAAATCAAGCTTGAGAGATCTTGAACCAATTGTGATTGCACAAGAAAGTGGAAACGAATGATTTTCATTGCTGTGACTGCTTGAACATTATCAGGTTTTCAAAAAATATTGGTTTCGGGACAAAAATTTTGAACTCTATCATTGGCCAAAATATTTTCAATTGTGTTGGAGCTTGGGGAGTTCCTGGCAAACCTATACAGAGTTTCACTGGTTTAAAACTATTCTGGCAAACGAAAGTGGGTTAGAGTTTGGTTCATCCCATTTCAACGGGAGTTGCCGGGTTGCATTTATGATATTGCCATACACAGGAGGCGAACTACATAAAGCACCGAGCATGTTCAAGAAAAGCTCACCTGTCAACTGCCCATTAGACGGACGCGAATTTCCTCAAAACACATCCGCCGTCAAGAGAGCGAACAGGTTATTGCTTCTTGCACATGATCAGTGCTTTGGAATGCCTCGGTTCACCTACGTTTGTGACATACACAGGAGTAGTGTCTATTGTACAGTAGATAGAAAAGGAAAAATGTTGGATTACTTTGACTGGTTCATGTGGTTCGTGAATGCATTATGGCATTTTTTATTTTTGTTTAGGATGCAGCTACAAGGGTCATAGAACATAATGTCCAGTCTGAGTATGTCACAGATTTTCATAACCTCTCTATCCTCTAATAGGTAAGTTGGACTAGACATATATGTTCCAGAGCCCCACCCTAAAAGTTCCAGATGTTATTGCTTTACCCTATCCCTTGTAGCTGCTATTACCCCCCCCCCCCCTACCTTGGTCTGGGTTTACCTAAGTTCTTTCAGTTTTTATTGTTGTCCCCTTCCTTATATTTCTATCAATCAAAATTTAGCACTGATTGCATTTGAAAGAATACTATTAAGTACTATTATTTGTGAATTACTTACCATACCATTATTCATTCAGGATGCAGCTACCAGGGTCATGAAACATAGGTCCAGCCTTTGAGTCTCGGTTTACTTTCAATTGGAACCATTGTCCTTAATGTATGTTGTATGTTAGACAAGACATATGTTCCAGAACCCCACCCTAGAAAGTTCCAGATGTTATTGCTTTACCCTATCCCTTGTAGCTGATGTCACTGAATGTTGTTACATGGCTTATTTTCATTTCTTTATGCCAAAAATAAGTACCAGGTTTATGTTTCTGTTTCATTTATACACAACTGTTGTTCATTTTTTTAATGCCAAAAATTATGACCCCCCGCATGTACCAGGTTTTCGGGTTCTGCTTCATTTACACGACTGTTGTTTCATTTCTTAATGCCAAAAGTTAAGACCCCCCCTGAAGTACCAGGTTTATATGTTTTGTTTCATTCACACAAATTTTGTTTCATTTTTTATGCCAAAAATTGTGACCCCTCTCCCTGCAAGTACCAGTTTTTCGGTTCTGCTTCATTTACACGACTTTTGTTTCATTTCTTAATGCCAAAAAACTATGATGCTACCCCCCCCCCCCCCAAAGTACCAGGTTTAGTTTCAGTTTCATTTACACAACTTTTGTTTCATTTCTTTAAGCCAAAAATATGCCCCCCCCCCCACAAGTACCAGGTTTATATGCTTCAGTTTCATTTATACACACTTTTGTTTCATTTTTTATGCCAAAAATTATGACCCCCCCCCCCAAGTACCAGGGTGATAGATTTTTGCTTCATTTACACGACTTTTGTTTCATTTCTTTGTGCCAAAAACTACGACGCTACCCCCCACCAACTAGTACCCGGTTTATATGTTTCTCTTTCATTTCTTTATGCCAAAAATATGACCCCCCCCCCCACAAATACCAGGTTTATATGCTTCTGTTTCATTTCTTTATGCCAAAAATACCCCCACAAGTACCAGGTTTATTGTTTGTTTCATTTCTTTATGCCAAAAATATGACCCCCCCCCAAGTACCAGGTTATATGTTTTCTGTTTCATTTCTTTATGCCAAGAAAATATGACCCCCCCCCCACAAGTACCAGGTTTCAGTTTCATTTATACACAACTTTTGTTTCAATTCTTTATGCCATCAATTATGACCCCCCCCCTGCAAGTACCAGGTTGATATGGTTCTGCTTCATTTACACGACTTTTGTTTCATTTCTTAATGCCAAAAATATAACCTCCCCCCCCCCACCGAAAAAGGTTTATAGGTTTTTTCATAACTTGTGCCCCCCTGTAAACGAAGTTGCATGTACACGTACACAGTTTGCAAGATTGCTAGATTTTCTTAATCTGGTTATTTAAATGACAGTTGCTTAATAGATTAAATGAAAGATACACAACTCCGAATGATCTAGATTGCCTGAGGTTCACAAAAGTATCACATATTGTATAGCTAGTTGATGCTGGTTAAAAAAAAAATGTTTGCAATTATATCAAAATTTGTCTAAAATTTTATCCTATATCTTACTTGGCAATTGTTCGATTGCTGCCCAAATTTGAAATCTGATGTATAATTGATTATCATTACAAATCATTTGTGTTTCATCTGCACAAATTTTGTTTTCATTTCTTGATGCCAGAAATTATGCCCCCCACCCCCTGCAAGTACCAGGTTTGTAGGTTTGCCCATACATGTAACTTGTGCCTTCTGTAAACTAATACAGTTTGCAAGATTGATAGATTTTATTAAAATGCTTATTTGATACACCTCCTACCCCTTACCAAAGTTCATAAATTTCTGACACCTTCCCAATTTATAAGGCACAATCAGCGTGAAATATGATAAAGAGTAGTACTGACAGATTCTTGAGTTTATTTTTCTGTTTTTAGAGAATTCAAAAAATGTTTATACCAAATTATGACCAGACTCTCTCCCCTGCAAGTACCAGGTTTATAGGTTTTTATAATTTGGATGACTGTTTTTTTCATAACTTGTTAATTTCTTTATGCCCCAAAATCATGACCCCCCCCCCCCTCCTTTGCAAGTATCAGTTTTATTGTTTTATAACTTGTTTATCATCCCCCCTCCCTCCAGCCATAAAAGAAGCTACAATTAGTTGGCAAGATTGCCAGAATTTCTTAAACTGATCATTTCATTTGCAGATTGCAAGTTGCATGACTCCAAAATTACCCTTGACCCAATACCATATATACTTGAAGTATGATCAGCAAAAACATAATTTTTCTTAATTCCCTTACATTAGTCCCCTCCCCGAAAGTTACTTTTAATGTTTCTTTGCATTTCTGTTTCACCTTTTCTCTCTTAAGCATTAGCCAGTTATGCTTTCAGTTTGAATTACAATGTAGTAAATCGCCAGATTTCCAGTGGCTTTTAGATGTGTTATCTCCCTTTCATCAAATTCTTTGTAACCCCTTATGTGGATGCACTGTAAAAAATGAAGTGCTCTAATTTAGCATTTCCAGTGCTTGTATAGTGACTGCACTACTAGTGCTGACTTTCTAGTTTAAATCTACTAGAAAATCGGCACTCAATGTGCAGTCACTATACAAGCTCTGTAAGTGCTAAATCAGCACTTTATTTTTTATAGTGTGAAGTGCACAGAAGTATCAGAAATTACATTGCTAGTTGATGTTGGTAAAAAAAAACTGTTTGCAACTATATCAGAAGATCAAGCAGGCTCAATGGGGTTTTGTCTAATATTTGATCCCATAACTTACAAGGCAAAAGTTAGATTGCTTTTCCAATTTGAAATCTGATGGACAATTGATTATCATTACATATTATTTGTGTAGCATGGTGGATGAAGAAATAGCAGCTATGAGGGTCATGGAAAATATATCTGCTATAACTACATTGCTTCAGTTTGCTATCCAACTAAAACAAGCTTTCAAACAATCCTGCACTTGCAGTTAGAACAGATATACCCTCCAGAGCCCCACCCTAGAAATTCCAGATGTTCTTGCTTACCCCTATCCCTCACAGCTGCCATAAAATGAGTACCCCCCCCCCTCCAATTTAAGATTGATTCCAAGAGTACTGATTTAGATTCACACGAATGGGAAAATTATCAATGTTATAAAGTACAATGACAAAAAATGCCTTAAAATTCTTACACAAACTGAAATTCAGCTCGAGTCGAAAGATCGACCTTATTTTGTAAGCTACAAGTAACTTACCTGTCCAAAATTGGAAGGAAAAATCCTGCGCAGGCACATTTTCACACCTCTAACTTAAGTGAACACTGTTCATCGAAGCATGATTTTTTTCCAATTTTGTCATATTATATGAAAGGTTGGTCCTTCAGCTTTCTATACATATCAACATTTCTTCATAAAATTACATATGCTCAATTTGGCAACCATTTCAAAAGTGTTACGTTTTTTTTGAGACACATGGTAGAGCCTTTTTTTTAAATATATTTTTGGCTTTTTAGCAGCCCTTGTGTAAATTTGTATTTCCATTCTAGTGAAGCTAGCCAAACTGTTTATTTGTTTTTAATTTTGCTTTGATTATATCTGTATAGCCTGGTGGATTATTAAAAACTTCCCAAGAGAATGAGAATTTCCATTCTGTTAAAGTTAGAAATCAAACTGTTTTATTTTCAGTTTTGCTATAAGTACATTCATTTCAATATCCTTTTAGCCTGGCGGATTAAAAAAAATCTATGGGAACTACATTTAGTTTGAACTTAGATTTCATTGCCAGTTGCCTTAAGGTCATTTAGATCAGCAATTGTAGCTTTACTCGGTTTTTACTTGGAAGAATTCTTATTAAGCCTTAAACAATTTGAATTTGGCAGCAACAGAGGTCATGGAACTTGATATTCAATCTAACTACAATGCTTCAGTTATTTTTATAAAACAAATGGAAGCAGTAATTTAGACTGAATATATGTTCCAGAGCCCCACCCTAAGTCCAGATGTTCTTGCTTGACCCTTTCCTCTGTCACTGCTTTTCTCAAACTAATCACTATTGATGAATTCCTCCCTTAAAGCAATTTCCTTTCCATACAAGCCTCTGTGTTTAACTTTGAGATTTAATTCATCCTATTCCAGATTGCTTTTTAATTGACATCTTTAATACATATGATTTGTTCTTAAATTAGGCTTTGGTACAGCTCTTCAGTGTTGCTGCTGTTGTCATTGTTGATGTTTGTCCTGTATTATATCCCTTATAGCCTAATTTAATAAAGAATTTGAGATCAATCTTTTTCCTAAAGTCAGATCAAATTTGGTAAAATAAAGGATTATAATTTTGTGATTCACTGGCACTGTTTCAATTTTTTTAACACATTCAAAGAATTTCAAAAATATTCTGTCTACCTTTTTGTATACAAGCTGCAAATTCCTTAGTTTTCATACTGATTTTTTCGTTCTTTTTGTTTGCTACATGCATTTACATTACAACTTATCCTCTAAATTGAAAATATGTGTGCTTTACTAGCTTACTAACTTTACTTTTCTGAAGTAAATATACTTCAGAATTCATAAGACCACTTTCATTATTTGCTATTATGGTTATTTTTCTACGGAAGTGGCAAGACTTTTGAAAAGTATTCATTAAATCATCATACACGTCTCTCAATACAGTGCCTGGTAGATCTACAATGTATTTGGAACTATGAAGGCAACGGAATATACTGTATAGGAATTAATCAGTATACATGTATTGAATTTTAATGCTTCAAATTATTAATCAAATGAGCCCAGCCATCCCTATTCAGGGGCCTGTTGCAGAAAAGATCAAACTCTGGCAATTTTTATTATTTTTTTTGCCAGAGATTTTTAATGTGTTAATGTATTGGCACAATTTTGTTTGCCATAGTTTTATTTTCAAGTTTTAATGGGAAAAGTTTTATGCAACAGGCCCCAGATGTTTTGGTTTGTTTTCCTTTCTCCTTTTTTTAAATTCCATCCTTCATAACTGCAAATTTGCTGCAATATAGTGTTGTGAATGATCACAAATGAAATCGACTGAAATTGCAAAAGTTCCTATACTTTTGTCCAGACAAACCTCAGAAATACATGTAGCTAAAAATATAGAAAAGACAAAAAATAACTGAAATCAGCACGAAGGCTGAAGTCTCTTAGCCTTGAGTAAAATGTAGAAAAGCTGAATGATGAAAAGTGGACAGAAAGACAACGTAAGTTCATCTTCTATATACACCCCTATGTTAGTTTCGATTGTGTTATAAATTATTCAAAAAGAAGAACAAAATTAATATTTCGTAATCCCATATGGATTTCATTTGATTTTTAATGAAAAGTAGATTTCATTGCCTATTTATTTTCATATGATTGTCGGGTGGTTTTTACAGGGATTGTCCTGCTTTATTGCAGTTAATGATTTACCCCCACCTTCTCTTTTAATAGTTTTATTCCTTTTGTTCAAAGTCTTACTTCATACATAAATTAATGTAATTGTATGCACTATAACAATCACTAAAGAAAATAAATAAGTGACCTTTTAGTTTCTACGTAACAATTTCCATTTTATGAAATAACAAATATTATTAATGTCATTTTGTTTTCAATGTGACAATGGGTGAATATATAAACTATTCGGAATGAAATCAAGTGACAGTTTCTTATATCAGGAAGAACCCAGTGTTAAAGAGACTTTCTTTACTTCTTCATGTTATGGATCAAATTTCAAAAGAATTGTTTTTAACACAAAAAAATGATTGCTAGTCTTGCAGAAATTACTCCCCCAATGGCATTAATGTGGATTTTTCTCAGGGCCCACAGTATTTCATGAATTTCAACAGCCCTTCCAAATAAACAAATTGTGTGATTACTTTTCTTGAGACAAGGCTGGGATAGTAATTTGTTTGCTTCTCTTTGCTATTTACCCCCCCCCCCCCCTTACCTTCCACACTCTCCAGAATTCATCATCTCTAAATCATTCATGTGTCACTAGCTTCTTCAGAAATTAGCCTTAAATTTTGGCTAAATCAAGTTCTTTTTGGCCTAGGTGCTGCACACATGTATGCAAATCAAGTGCTTACATGCATGGGTGATTTCTCAAAATTTGATGGAAACGATTGAGTACTACACATAGCTTGCTTCTCATGGCCATACAATATAAACCGTTCCCCCCCAAACTGCCACATTGGATTAAGATTCTGTGCACTTTCTCTTTTTTGTAATTTTTGCAGCGTTAAGGTAACCATAAATCGTGTAGGCTAATGTTCTCATTGTGTCAATATAACTCTTTTTAAGTTCTCTTCGAGTACTTCCATATACTAAAGATTTGTTCCTGAAGTTAACTAGCCCTTCCAATTAAAAGATTTGGTAGCAATCTGACTATTAAAACCGGCAATTAAATAAGTGATTCCTTCAAACATTTCTTCTGCATACATGTACATAGGAGGGACTAGTTTTACATATTCAATGTATTCCATATTTGTTATCAGTTAAGACTCTCAGGAACTCTTGCAGTGTCTAAGGTAGCCACATCAATTTTTCATAGCATGTTTTGAAGAATTTCTAATTCTCTACATTCACATCTACATTAGATCTTAGCCCCAACTCACAAACAGTACAGAAGGCAAACGATGAATATTTTGCAAGTTATTCTATTAAATAAAAGCCATGTTTATTATTTGTTATTTGCAGAGAACCTGGCAATTTAATTGCTTTCGTCCAGGTTTTTTAAAAATGATTTGTAATCTTACAGTGCAAAGTTAGCCACATATTATGCAGTTTTGTTTTATGGTATTTTTAAAGTCTTGTTTATTTCAGTCACCTAGCCTTTTGTAGGTCATTTTGGTCAATCTGCCCTTGAATAGATAAAAAGATTTGGTAAAAATCAGACATTTAAAAAGGACTATTAAATAACGGTTTTCTTGACCATTTCCTCCAAGTACAAGTAGATAGGAGACTGGTTATATATTTCATATTTATCATCAGTTAGACTTTCAAGTACTTTTGCAGTGTCTAAGTTAGCCACATCAAATTCACATAGCTTGTTTTGATGAATTTCTAATTTTATACATTCACATCTACCTTAGATCTTGGCCTCAACTCACAAGCAGTACAGAGGGCAAATGATGAATATTTTGCAATCCAACTTACATAAATTCTGATCTTGATCGTTAATCATATTGCATAAAGACCATAACTGTTATTTGTGATGTGCAGTCTTAAGAGCCATTCAATTTCTGTCTAATTTATTTTTCTATTAATTTTAATTGGCACCTAGCTATTTCACCTGTTTTTTTTTTCACTCTCTCTCTCTTTCGTTTATTTTTCATAGTATACCATAATCACATTTCATTTTCTCTTTTCTCTCTTTAATATTTCATTTATAGATTCAAATTAAAAAAATAAAAATAAACAGGTAGTACTCACATATCCCCAAACTCTTAATTATGAATGAAATTCAACAGTTAGGTCTGTTTTGGGAAAGAATGCATTATATACTTTGTGAGATGAACATGAATGCTTCAACATGAGAGATGCATGGCATAAAACTTTGCAACATGTGCTTGGTCTAAAGGAAATATTCAGCGGCATGTTTATGGCAAAAGATACTTATCTTGCAGCCAACCCAATAAATCCCAATCTCAATTTCCAATCCACACTCGTGTGGTTGGTTATCACATTGGATACAGACCTTTTTCAATTGTTACTTGCAGTCTTAAAGCTAGCCATTTTCTTACATTTGGATTCATTTTTTCTTATTCAAATGGGCAATTATGTTTTTTTCTTCCTCTTTTGATTCTGTCTCAAGATTTTTTTGTTCATAGTCTACCACAATCACATTCCATGTTCTTGAATATATATTTTGTCTCCTAACTTTCCTATGTCCACAATATTTTGTGTAAATTGTGCCTGCAATACATGTATGATAATAATAAAAATGATAATTGGATTTAGTGCTTTTTACAGAGGATACAAAATGATGTTAATGGCACAGTTATGTTAACTTATATAAGGTGTGTTTTAAGATGTATAAATATGGGGATTTCCCCTACTTTCTTCCCCATCCTCTCTCTATCTCTTTCATTTTAATGATTTATAAATGCATGCATTGCATTTCATTTTATTTCATGCCATCTTCCTTACTTGCATATTCCCAATTACAAATGATATGCCATGGATTTCCTTTACCTTTTGTGCAATAATTTTTATGCAGACATGGCTGAATTTTGTTGTGATTTCATTACCTTTTGCCAATTTCTGTAAACTTTTTTCTTTTTGAATTTCTGTGTATATCCTTAATTAATAGCCCCTTATTTCTTAAAAAATCAGAGATCGATGATAATTCTAAAATCGATTTATAAAAAGTTTTTTTTATGGTCCAGACACTCATTTATTCGGCCCTATTGTTTACCTTTATTAATATAATGGGTTTGATATTTATTTCTTAATATGCCACATTTAAATTTTCTTCATAATTATTTTCTTAACTGACATTTTTTTTGCATTGTATCAGGTGTCTAACACTTTTTTTAAATATCCCAATATGCCACTCTAAGATTCTTTTCTTCATTGACATTCTCAATTACCCTTCTAACTGTTTTTATTTGCAATGTATCATAAAGGTAGCCTTTTCTTTTTCCAAAAGATAAATATATAATACAGTATGACATTTAAAAATTCTTTTCCTCATCAAAATGTATTTGCTTTACATCCTGAAATGATTTTACACACACCGTTTAATTTGCAATATACCAGGGGTAATAGGCAGTACAGCAAGATGTAAATCTTGCACGAGAGATAACTGTAGAGCAAGATATATTTCTGACCAACAGAACATTATAGATATATATTGCAAGAGAGATAACTGTCATACAAAATATAGTTCTGACCAGCAGAACATTATAGATAACATCTTGCAATAGGTACATGTAACTCGCAAGCAAGACGTACTTCTGACCAGCAGAACATTATAGATATATCTTGCAATAGATAACTGTCTAGCAAGACATACTTCTGACCAGCAGAACATTATAGATACATCTTGCAAGAGATATATCTGTCTTACAAGATATATTTCTGACCAGCAGAACATTATAGATACATCTTGCAAGAGAGGTATCTGTCTTACAAGATATATTTCTGACCAGCAGAACATTATAGATACATCTTGCAATAGCTAACTGTCTAGCAAGACATACTTCTGACCAGCAGAACATTATAGATATATCTTATATCTTGCAATAGGTAACTGTCTAGCAAGATGTACTTCTGACCAGCAGAGTATTATAGATACATCTTGCAATAGCTAACTGTCTAGCAAGACGTACTTCTGACCAGCAGAACATTATAGATATGTCTTGCAAGAGGTATTTCTGACCAGCAAAACATATGTCTTGCAAGAGGTATTTCTGACCAGCAGAACATTTTAGATATATCTTGCAAGAGAGGTATCTGTCTTACAAGATGTATTTCTGACCAGCAGAGCATGATAGATTTATCTTGCAAGAAGTACCTTTCATACCGGGGCTCCATTACATGAGTTACTATTATAGTAAGTTTGCCATCCAATGGTAACATTGCTAAGCAGCCGATGAGAATCAAGGATTTCAGGGAAGTTACCATTGGATTGCAAAGTTACCATAATAGTAACTTTTTTGCAAAAGGGCCCAGGTGTATTTCTGACCAGCAGAACATCATAGATATGTCTTGCAAGATGTACATGTCAGACCAGCAGAACATTACATCTTGCAATAGGTAACTGTCTAGCAAGACATATTTCTCACCAGCAGAACTTTATAGACACATCTTGCAAGAGGTATTTCTGACCAGCAGAACATTACAGATATATCTTGCAAGAGAGGTATCTGTCTTACAAGATGTACTTCTGACCAGCAGAACATTATAGATAAATCTTGCAAGATGTATTTCTGACCAGCAGAACATTATAGATAAATCTTGCAAGATGTATTTCTGACCAGTAGAACATTATAGATATGTCTTGCAAGATGTATTTCTGACCAGCAGAACATTATAGATATGTCTTGCAAGATGTATTTCTGACCAGCAGAACATTATAGATATGTCTTGCAAGATGTATTTCTGACCAGCAGAACATTATAGATATGTCTTGCAAGATGTATTTCTGACCAGCAGAACATTATAGATATGTCTTGCAATATGTATTTCTGACCAGCAGAACAAATAGATATGTCTTGCAAGATGTATTTCTGACCAGCAGAACATTATAGATATGTCTTGCAAGATGTCTGACCAGCAGAACATTATAGATATGTCTTGCAAGATGTATTTCTGACCAGCAGAACATTATAGATATGTCTTGCAAGATGTATTTCTGACCAGCAGAACATTATAGATATGTCTTGCAAGATGTATTTCTGACCAGCAGAACATTATAGATATGTCTTGCAAGATGTATTTCTGACCAGCAGAACATTGTAGATATGTCTTGCAAGATGTATTTCTGACCAGCAGAACATTATAGATATGTCTTGCAAGATGTATTTCTGACCAGCAGAACATTACAGATATGTCTTGCAAGATGTATTTCTGACCAGCAGAACATTATTGTCTTGCAAGAGAGGTACACGTATCTGTCTGTCTAGCAGAGTATGATAGATATATCTTGCAAGAGAGGTATCTGTCTGTCTAGCAGAGTATGATAGATATATCTTGCAAGAGAGGTATCTGTCTGTCTAGCAGAGTATGATACATATATCTTGCAAGAGAGGTATCTGTCTGTCTAGCAATAGCAATAAATATGTCTTGCGAGAGGTAATTCTGTAGTATTTCATATTATGTCCTGCTAATTTTTACGCCAAGAAATGACTGTAATTTAGATTCAATCAAAGGCAGGATGTTTTTTCCTTTTAGTCGCCTCCTACGACATGCAGGAGATACATAAGGCCTATTCTTAGACCCCGAGCCTACAGGGGAAAATAAATTTTTTGTATGAAGAAAAGCACCCAAAACTACACATCAAGAATCTTAGAATGGCATATATTTGAAGATGTTTTGAATTAAGAGAACCAACAGAGAAACGAACTATTGGTTCTAAGCAGACAATTTTGCGTATAGTTTATTTTTTCTTTTTATCACAAAATTATTTCCAAATGTTTTAAACATTATTTTCATGTACATGTAGGGTCTTCATCTAGATATTTTTTTTAACCACCTCCTATTCTTGAAGATGAAAATAAACTTTAAAAAAAATCATCTGCAATGTACATTTTTAGAATCAAACATATTAAAGGTATTATTTTTTAATTCATATAAATGCACAAATTTACAGATGTTTAGAAAAATTACAGATACTAGTATAAAAATATCACAAATTTCAAAATATACATGTACAGAGTTATATTTACAGATATTTATAGATATTTACAATGCCATGAAATATAACATACAAATGCTATGTTTTTTATTCTTGTTATACCGTAATGTGATTTGGAATGGTCAATTTCTATTAATTCAATTGTATTTGGATTTGTTCATGAGTGTATTCATTCATTTGCTTTTTTTCTTTTGTGAATTCATACAGGGGCTGTGGAATGGTTTTCAAAGTGGGGGCTGAGCCAAAAGTGGGGGGGGGGCTGACCATGCCAAAAATCACAATCATATGGTCCTTTTTATGTTTTTGTACACGGTTTTTGAAAAAAACTGGGAGGGCTAAAGCCCCCTTCCCCCACTGCCACAGCCCCTGTCATATTCTATTTTTCTATTTGCATTGAGTGTATAACTTTCTTCATCTCATTTAATATACCTTAATCAATATTTTTCTTCTATGATATAATTTGCTTTACACTTAGTCCTCAAGATTTTATCATTAATTTTTTTACATACCATGTAATGCTGTTATCTACGGTACATATATCCTACTAGTGTAACTTCAATTCAATAATTCAATAATTTCAATCCAATTCAAATCAATTGTAATATAGGAGCAACTTACAGAGGGGATACGTTCATTATGTAAATCCTACGATGTATATATTTCCTATTTTCCTTTCACATCCTGCTAATATTCATGCAAATAAATAGCTGAAATACACACATAGAGTAAATGAAAGGCAGGACGTTTCTCCTTTTAGTCGCCTCCTACGACATGCAGGAGATACATTAGGCCTATTCTTAGTCCCCGAACCTACAGGGGAAAATGCGTTTTTTGCATGAAGAAAAGTATCCAAAACTACACATCCAGAATTTTAGAATGTATCTGGAGATGTTTTGATGTAAATAAATTCCCTCGTTGTATATAGTTTATCTTTCTTTTTATTACAAAATTGTTTCCAAATGTTTTAAACAATTTTTTTTCATGAAGGGTCTACATCTAGAGATTTTTATAATCACCCCCTATTCTTAAACTTTTTACAAGAATCATCTAGTTAAAATATTTTTATCAAATGAATGCAGATATTAACATATCTTTAGAAATATTTACAGATATACAGATATTCACAGGTGTTCAAATATATACAGTATGTACAGAGATGTATTATTAAGAATCATATTTACATGCATTTTATAGATATTTACAATGAGATGAAAATTGCTAACCTTAAAAATATGGCCTTCAAAATTCAATCATCACAATCTTAAATTCTAATGCAACCTATGTGCCCTTTTTCTCATGATTCTCTAAAAATTCATTCTATTCTCTTTTAAGTCATTTTCATTTTTTTTCTTCATTTCCTTTTTCCATACTTGTTCTCATGGATGAAATTATTCTACATAGGCCAACCCTTTGATGATCTGTGTTCCACCATGGACCTAGTGGTAGGTCCATGGTTCCATCTATTTTTTTTGTAAATTTTACATATGATTGTCCCTCTAAAACTATTATTCATGAGACAGCAATTATCATTAGTATCACAGACAATGAAGGTAATTTGCCCACATACTCGCCCCTTCTTTCTTATATTGTTTCAGCTTTATTTCTCTTTGATTTGATAAATGGCTAACTTGAAGCTGCATTTTCTGGTATATTATTCCTGTTTATTTTTAGAAATAATTTTCTCTAAAGTTTTGCTCTCCGTAATACTTTGTTTTATTCTATTCATTTGCATCATGCATATCTCAACATAACATTTATCTGAGTTTTTCTTGTCAAATCAAACTAAAGTGAAAATTAAAAAATGTAGTATTTGGTATTTTATTTTGTTATGAATGGCTTACTTGAACCTGCTATCTGTATAGGCTCATATCCTTATTTGCCCTCAATCTTTTCCCTTTGTATTATTATGTGTTTACCCCCCCCACCCCCCCACACACACTTGTTTGCAGTCACATCCTTCCTCTCTGATATCAGACTGATTTCTCTACTTCTTTGATTTTTTACTTCTCTGATTTTTTACTTCTTTTTTTTCTAAATTATTTTCTTCTATAATCAGTTCCTACATGAATTTCAGAGTAATAAATATCAATAAGCCAACACTTCCTTTCAATATTTATTTAAAATTCAACTTCATTTGCCAAATCTGGACCTTGTAAGATGAAATAGGCAATTGTGATAATGCCCCCCCCCCCCTCAATCTCTCTCTTCTCCACTCCTGCAATATTTGTTTTTTCCATTATAAAATTGTTTTGTTTCTTTAAAAAAAATTCTTGCCAAATTTAAGGTGTGTTGAGTCTTATTTTGATTTTCCATGTTGTCAGCATGTCCTTTGACATTCTTTTTTAAGGGCTCATTCCCCTCCCAAATTGTTTTAAATCTATCTTTCCATACATTTGACACTGCACTTAGCAATGACAACGTAGTACCCCCCCCCCCAAATAAAAAAAAGAAGAACCTAAACCTGAACAGTTTTAAGGTCTATATTAAAATACTTTAACAGTGATAGAAATGTAAATCCTTTACGCCTTTAAGCTGGAAAGATTCTTTTTTGTGTGTTATCATTTCATTCTCTTGCGCTGGTTAGCTCTACCTTTTTTACTTGTATTGCACACAAAATAGTTGTTTTACTCATGCACTTGCCTACAATAATTATTGAATATTCAATAATCTACATGCATACTCATCTTTACAAAATGGTGGCTACTTAACACTGTAATTTTTTTCTTCATTATTTTAGAAAGCAACATGGTTTCCCTTTCACATAAATACAATAGCAATAGTGTCCCTTTTATTATGTTTCAACCTCCATTGTTTTTATTTGCCTGCCTTAACACTGCAATTATAAATCCCTGCACAGGAAAACATATCAAATTTATTCATTTTTTCTCCATTATTAAAAAAAAAATATGGTTTCCTTTTTCACATACATACAATAGCAATAGTGTCCCCTTTATTATGTGTTTCCATCTCTATTGTTTTATTTGGCCTTTCAGATTTGTTTTTTGTACCACCCAAGTAACCATTATTTCTTCTTTTTTTCTGCAGCTGAAAGGTTGTTCTCTAAGGTTTCAAATTTTGCTTTTCTACTTTGTTTTATTTATTGTTTCACCCATGCTCTTGCCTATAGTATACATGTATGCTCACCTATGTAAAGCTTAATACTTCTTTTTCACCGAGATATAAATGATCATTTTTTTTCTTTTATTTAGCCCCATATGTAAATTAATCTCTGCCAGATTCTTTTTTTTTTTGTTATTTATTTTTAATAATTTCTGCATTTGGTCACAATTTTCCAACCTATATTGAATGACATTAGGGTCACATCCCCTTACCAAAAATAGTAGGGGGACATAATATCAAATGTCCCCCCATACTATTTTTGGTCTTTTACGATGGAGCAAAATACATCACTTGACAATCGAAATAAGAATGTATTTTGGACTAAATGACCCTACATATTGGGTGATAACCTTTTTTTTTTGCTTTTCAAATTTTCCAGGCCCTGGTCCCCCTATCTTTGGGGACAGATTTCCGCTCGTGTGAATAACAGACAACTTTAATGAATAGTGACCCCAATTTATCAATTCCTTTAATTCATTCTCGATTGCCAAAATGAATATTATAATATTTTTATACTATGGATGGTGACCCTATGTTGGGAACTATTTGATGGATTGGAATTAGATGACCTTAAATTTGGAAAGTCCTCTTTTAATTTCTTTAAACTGGCAATGCATACAAACAGGAACCTCTAACAGATGCCTTAATGAATTGTGACCCTTCTCTGCATTATAAATAACAATCCTTCAGTATAGCAAATGATTGTTGATGCTTACAAATGTTTAGACTAGTAATTTCTCCCAAACTTGATCCCTTTGAGAAAGCCTCTACTAATCACTCAGCTGTTCACTCTAAGTACATTACTTTCTTGTTTTAATTCTTTCATCTTCAATCAAATTTCATTTATTATCATTATTTTTTCCTTCCATCCTTTTTTGATAATTTCTTATGTATTTTTCATTTTGATTCTTCATTTTCTTTTCTATCAAATTTTACGTACATGTATTTCTGTGCTTGAATTCTTTTCTCACCTTGCCTTATATCAATTTTTATGTATTTCTGTGTTTCAGTTATTTTTCATTTTTTCTTCAATCCATTCTTAAGTATTTCTTTGTTTGAATTCTTATCGCATCTTTTCTTCTAGCAAATTTTATATATTTGTTTTAATTTTGCTTTCATCTTTTCTTTAATCAGGTTTTATTTTTTGTTGCCTCCTCATTCTTCCATTTTAATTTCTATATTTTCTCATGTATTTCTTTGCTTTAAATTTCCTTTCACCTACTCTTCTATCTATCTAATCTGATGTATTTTTTTTGGTTTATCCTTCCTTCCATCTTCATTTTATAACTACTTATGTATTTCTATATCTAAAGCTTTCTCCATTTTCTTCCCTATAAAATTTTGTATATTTCTTTATTGCATTTTTAAATCTTTTTCTTCTAACAATTAATATGTATTTCTTTTTTTTTCAATTCTTCTTTCATATTTTCTTGCTTCCATTATCCATTTGATAACTACTCATGTATTTCATTGTTTTAATTCTTCTTTCATCTATTATTCTATCTAATATTATGTATCTATTTGTTTTTTCCTCCCATCTTTGTTTCAAATACTTCTTAATCATTTCTATTATATAAATAGTGTACAATCTGTTGTACAATATACTGGATTATATGTACGACAAATATAAAATTATCCCGAGTGCAGGTTTATTTCACCGAGGCCGAAGGCCGAGGTAAAATAGGCTTGCACGAGGGATAATTTTTATATTTGGAGTTCATATAGTCCAGTAATATTGTATGATAGAACGTTCACTATTTATTATAGTAAATAGATCCCTCAATCTAAGCCCCCCCATCATGGATTTTGCCATCCAAAAATCGAAAGTTATATTGTACATATGTACAATATAACTTTTTGAAGGGAGGTCACGTGGTACAAATCCAGCCAATCACAGCTCGTATTTTACTATCACTATTTACTATATTGTAATATTTTTATTGTTTTCTTTCCTATAAAATCTTATGTATTTCTTGTTTTAATCCTTTATTTTTTCTTCTACCAGTTCTTATGTATTTCTGCTTCAATTCTTCGTCTTTTCTGTAATTAATTCTTATATATTTCTTTGTTTAAAATTTTCTTTCATCTTTCCTTCTATCAAATCTTACTTTTCAACTTTCTGCCCACTAAGCCCTGTTCCAATTTTGGGATACATAAACAGTAAAGCTACATGTATATGTATATACATTGGCAACTGGCCAGGGAACTTTTGGATAAAGTGGAATCTACTTTACACATTTCACTAAGTATTTTTTTCTTTTGAAATTTCAGCAGCCACTTCCAATTCTTAAAACTCATTAATCCTGACATCTTTCAATGCTTTGTACATTTTTATGGACTTAAAGTTTCCACCAGGCTTGTAGGTTACATAATTGTGATTTTTAATAACCACAATTTTATCTTGATAAAGCTTATAATTATCCTTTTGTTTATCATTAACATACTATATCAAAAGAAAATTTTCTTAATTATTGCAAATTTTTCACTGTCAATGAGTCAATCAGGAATTGGCCGATGTCACACCCCCCCCCCCATTCCTAACTGACTGAATATCGACGATGTGCAATTCCCTGACATTCTTATTTTCCCATTTATCCACCTAGCTAGAGATGTTAATTTTTAAATAACCTTATAAGGCTGACCTACCCCCAAAATGAGTCCAGATTTGGTTTCATTTATTTTAATCTTGGATGTCAACTATGCCCTGCACTTACATGTACTAGTACCTAAACATTTGGATGAATACATCTCTAAAGCTATATTATATTGATAACATGGGAAGTTGTTGGTTTTATTTCCTTTTTGGATAAAGTGGAATCTACTTTACACAAATGACTATTTACGGTGCATTTTGAAAGTTCAGCGGTTACTCCAAATAAAATCTCCAAAACCAATAATTTCTAAGATATTCTGTTTTGATGTAAATTGTTTTTCATTAATAAGCACAGACCACAGTGATCTTATATTTACTGGTATACAAAATAAAAATTTTATTTGGTTTGTTGGTTCTTTGTTAAGGCTAAATACTACTTTCAAGTCTTCCAATACTTTGATACTTAACACATTTTAGGTATATGCATAAGTTAAATCTCCACCAGGCTTGTAGGCTATAAAGGTATGTGAATCTCATTGCTTATATTGCTATTAATAATCTATCTGGATAAGTTACCCTCTTCTTTAACGTCCACAAATGAAAAAGAAAAGTTTTATTATTGCAGACTTTTCACTTTCATTTCATGCCAATGTTAGATAGCTCAAGACTGACCCTCTCCCAAAGTGAGTTGGGATTTTTTAAAATCTATATTTCAGTCTTGGGTGTCCACTAAGTCCTGTTCCTATTTTGGGAAATATATCAGTAATGCTGTAATATATTGACAACTGGGAAAGTTGTTGGTTTTCATATGCTTTAGGATGAACTTGTATTTACTTTTGTTGGCATTATTTACCTTTATATAAACCCGGATTGACTGAATATATTTTTCAATTTGTTTATAGGGGACTAGAATAATGACTTCCAATTATTTTCAAGCCTGTTATTTCTGATACATTCTGCGAAACATCAATTGCTATAAATGTGCACATTAATGGTTCAGATTCTTTTTTTCCATTTTGAAATGTAAATCATTTTCATTTTTCCCAGAATAATCCAAAAAGATTGTTCAACCTGATTCTTATCCTTAATCTTTATGAATTAATATACATGTAGACACCTACCCCCTCCTAATTTGCAAATCTGTCAATTGATACTCCACAATCTATCCATTTGTATTTCCCTACTCATCACCAAAATTGAAATTGCATTTTCGAGTATGCATTTTCCCCTTATAAAACCTGTGTTAAACTCAACGTTTGTTTTTTATCAAAAACACAGATATTAATATTTTCTTATTGAGTTAGTCATGCCTCTTTATAAGTCCTTACAGACACTTGCTTTCAATTTATTGGGAATATATTCTTCTATACAACTTGGTACTTGCAGTCCTTTAAATACATTTTACTGGTGGGTGATGTAAAACTGATTATTTTTATACAGTATTGAAACTCCTCATTTTGCAAATTATTTGCTCTGATAACCTGAACTGCAAATGTTTTATAATGATTTGCCAGGAAATCAGTTTGATATCTCAGAAATTTTATATTTTTTATTTTCCCTACAAAACTTTTCTCTTTTTTGCCAAATTCAACCTGTAATCAGTGGTTTGTCTATTTTCCTTTTACACAACCCATTAAGCCAACAAATTCATGTTTTTTCAATTGTTAATCATTCTAATCTAGTAGCCTTACTTAATTTCCATCAAGAAATATAACTTTTTCTTCTTTATAATTTTCCCTGGTTAATTCAAGATGCTGATTCTCACCCGTTACATATCATAATTATGGATAAATCAACATCACCCCCCCCCCCCCCCGCATTTGCAATCATGTCAACTGATACTACAAATCTACTTTTTGTGTCCATACTCTTCACTGAAATTGAAATTGCATTTTGTGAGTAGGCATTTTCTATGAAAAACCCAGAATGACATTTATACTTTCTTTTTGAGTTATTTACGTCTCCTTAAAAATCCTTACAGACATTTACTTCCAATTCATTGTGAATATATTCCCCTGTTGAACTTGGTACTTGCAGCCCTTTGAAATAGTGCTGGTGACACAAAACTGATTTATTTCATACAGAATTAAATCTCTTTATTTATGAAATCATTTGCTCTGATAATCTGATTAGCTGAAAAAAAAGTTTTGGTCATTTGCCTGAAAATCAGTTTGAAATCTCAGAAATTTTCATATTCTTATTTTCCCTTGAAAAACCTATTTTACCAAATTTTACAGTTGTTTGTTTGTGGTTTCATTTGGAACTGGTTTCCCTATAGAATTGATTAATTTTCTCAAAAATTCATCAGATGCCATTTTAGGTATAAAGTTAAATTTATTGATTTATATACTCTGTCAATTGAAACTACACAATCCCTTTTTTTAAATCTCTATACTCATCACTGAAAAAATGAAATTGAATTTGCATTTTCGAGAGTATACATTTTCCCTTTACAAAACCTGTCAACGCAATATTTTTTTTATTATTCAATACACAGATATCAATATTCCTTATTGAGGCTTTCCATCCCTTAAGAACCCCCCACAGAAATTTGCTTTTAATTTATTGGGAATTCATTTTTCTATTCACCTTAGTACTTGCAGCCCTATAAAAATATTATATATGTTGTAGTTCTTTGCCTGGTAATCGCTTTGAAATTTCAGAATTTTGTTTATTTTCATTTCCCCTTCAAAAAGCTACTGGTATTTCATCAAATCCTACTGTCATCGATTCACACTTATCATCTTATTATCTATTTTTTCCCATCTGCAACTCATTTCCCCATTTGCTCATAAATACCAAAAAACACTCATCTCTTTATCACTAAAGTATTGGTGGCTTATGTTTGCTCATTATAGCATTAATTTGAAATCAAATCCCAAAGATATAAAGACAATTTTATTGATTTTTATAATCTGTCAATTCAAACTACTCATTGTTTATTTCCACACTCATGACTGACATTGAATTTGCGTTTTTGGAGTATGCATTTCCCCTTTATGAAACCTGTTAACCAATGAATTTTTTTTTCCTAACACAGACATCATTTTTTTTTCTTATTGAGTTATTTATGTCTACTTCAAAATACTTCCAGACGTTTGCTTCAAATTTATTCAAATTACATTCTCCTATTCGCTTTGGTACTTGCTGCCCTTTAAAAACATGATTTTAGTATTGACGGAAAAGTGATTTACTTTGTACAGCATTGAATCTCTTCATTTTGCATGGATATCAGTTTAAATCTCAGAAATTTTATATTTTATTCCCCTCCCCCTTTGAAAACCTATTTTGCCAAACGTTTCAGTGATTTGCATCACAATTTTTTTCTCATTTTCATCAGGTACTCATTCCCTATAAGCTAAATAATTACCAAAATTACTCATCTTTCTATATTATGTCATGCCATTAATTTGAATTCAAATCCCAAATATATGTCATTCTAATTATAAAGTTTTTTTTAGAAAGTTCAGCAGTGAACCTTGATATTTGCAGCCCTTAAAAAATATTATTTAACTGATGGCGTAAAACTGAATTAATTTCTATAGAATTGAATCTCTTCATTTTTACTTTTTGCTCTGGTAATCTGATTAGACAATTTGGTTTAATCATTTGCATGGAAATCAGATCAAATCTCAGAAATCCTATTTTCTATTTCCCCTTTTGAAATCTATTTTTCGAAATGCTTCAGTGATTTGTATCACAATTTTTTTTCATCTGGTACTTATTCCCTATTAGCTTAATAATTCCCAAAATTACTCATCTTTGTATAGTATGTCATGCCATTAATGTAAATTCAAATCCCCAAAATAAGTCATTTTGGTTATATTTTTTGAAAGTTCAGAAGTGAACCCTGATACTTGCAGCCCTTTAAAACATCATTTAACTGGTGGCGTAAAACTGAATTACTTTATACAGAAGAGAATCTCTTCATCTTGCTTATTTTTTGCTCTGGTAATGACTAAATTGCTCTGTTCCATGACTTCCTATCCGGCATAGTTAAAAAAAATCAGAAACGTTATGTTGGCCTCCACCTCCCCTCACAGCCATCCGTTCCACCCACTATCTTACTCAAGACATGTATATCTATTATTATTTGTATATGGGCCGTTTCTGACCAGGGTACCATTTTCGTTTCACCAACACCCAAAATTTAAAATTATCTTGACCACAAATTTTCCCAGAATTTTCCAAGATTTACCATGACTGTAGGAACCCTGCTATTTGCTTTTCATTGAACCGGTTTAAAACAATTGAAGATTAAGTCTGTATCCCTCCCCCCCCCCTCCACCACTAGACATAGTTCTTTTTCTTGCAAAATTATTAGGCTACTCGCATTTCACTGAACCAGTTCAAAATGATTTATGATCAAGTCTGTATCCCCCCCAAAAAAAAAAAAAATTCTCCCAAAATTTCTTATGCTAATTGCTTTTCACTGAACCAGTTCAAATTAATTTATGATCAACTCTGTACCCCCCCCCCCCCCAAAAAAAAAAAAAACATGTTTTTTTTTCTTGCAAAATTTCTATGCCAATTGCTTTTCACTGAACCAGTTCAAAATAATTCATGATCATTAAAATTGTTTCCACATTTCAGGATGAAATGGGAATGGTGTGTTTATATTCAATGTAGTACCAGTGCTAGGTAACACAGAGCTTAGATATTGATTGCAGATCAATTGCACAAATCGACAAAAAGATCAATCACTTGGCAATAGATGTGTTACTGGCAGTTAACCATATGCAATTCATGACACTTCCCTGTATATACAATATTGTGATTTTTTAGTTTTAGCTGAATTTGAGGCTTTGGATTTATGTACATATTAATTATTGGCATATAGGTTTACCGGGAACTCCTAATCTGCCATATTTATGGAAAGGTTCAAGCCATTGGCTCCGCAATCTTACTGGGTCTTTCCCTGGTGTTGAGGCACAAATTGTGACATTTCAAGCATAACCCAGTACTAATTATAATTCAACTTTATTGCTTGTAGGCTTTACATTTATATCAATACCATATATTTTACTGGGACTTTGGATTCATTTAGTTTAGTTTTTTCATTAGGTTATCTAGCAAAAGTGTGTATAACGCTGTTACATGGGCATGGCCTTTGGTACCTGTGACATAGCATTCAGCTACACACTAGTCATTCTGCTATATCTGATCCGTGACTTGACAGTTCATTTCATAACCCATCTGTGAAAAATAGCAATGGCCAATCCCTGTGTATCAAACCTTAATCCCCTGTCTAATAACATGCTTCATTAGATTATCTGTTTGTTACATGCTTGATGTATTCATCGTCCAATATAAACCAAAACAATCCACTCTTAACTTTAATTTGACAACAGCGATACAAACTACTTCATGACCTCTTTTAATTTTGTGGCTGTTTCCCTGGAATAATTAATGAATCAAATCAATTATTTCAGGGAAACAGGGACAAAATAAAAAGAGGTCATGGAGGAAGTTTGTATCTCTGTTGCCAAAAAAGTTTCAAAAGTGGATTGGTGTTTTGATTTATATTGGACGATGAATAAAACAAGCACGTAACAAACATATAATCTAATCAGCCATGTTATTAGACAGGGGATTAAGGTTGATACACAGGGATTGGCCATTGCGATTTTTCACAGGTGGGTTATGAAATAAACTATCAAGTCACAGATCAGATATCGCAGAATGACTAGTGCGTAGCTGAATGCTATATCACAGGTAAGAAAAGCAATAGTTATTGGATATAGACTTAATATGCTAGCATGTCACAATACAGATATTGCAGACAAGCATTGCTTTGGGCAGCGCTTTGGTTTTGATAGTTGAATTGTCTTGATACAGATGGGAAATAATTAATTGCAGACAGTTGTTGGCCGGCCGGCGCATTGCTGAAAGTTTCCTGAAATTTGTCACAACAAAGATGACAAAAGTGTTGACGGTTGGTTATAGGGTATACTTGCTACAAGTAGCAAGTCACAATACAGATATTGCAAAACGGCCAAGTTGTTGGATGGTGGCCTGCTGATAGCTAATTCGTCACAATGCGGGTGACAAATACAGATTTGAAGAATGGCAGAGAGGCTGGCTGGTGCAGCACGGAAAGAAATTTAATACAGTTTCCCGTACTATTGATGGTTATTGGATACTTGATACAATATACTAGCTGGTCATAATTGCTTTTGGGTATAAGTCAGACTATGTTGCACAGAAGATTGTTATGTGTCAGTGTGACATATTTGATGTCAGCCACAATAAGCATATTGCAAGAAGGGGGATAGTTGTTTGAACTAGCAATGGATCGCTAGTCACGATGCGGTTCATATGGATGCAGGGAGTAGTTGGTAGCTTCAAGATTACAGTATTGCCACAATACTGCCTAGGTTGCAGTTGATAACTGTTTGAAAATTCAATAAACTAGCCTTGTCACAATGTTGCACATAAAGATAGGACTATGCAATACACTCACTTCTCACAACAAGATCAATGTTGCACATAAACTTGGGACTACATGCATTAGACTAGGCTGTCACATTATCAATGTTGCTGCACAAAGAGTAGTTAGTGGGACTATGCAATACCCAGCAGTTTCATAAAATACACAAACATGTACCTACCAAAGTGCCCCTCACTCTCTCCAGCTGTAACATGCATAAAAGCCTTGCCTTGTAACCTACTTAGAAAGTGAATTGTTTGTTAAATATCATAATGGAATATTTTTGGTATAAATTCAAAATATAATCATATCATATGTCTTTGTGTCTTCATAGAAATTCATAAGATACTACAGTACATAAATATATATCTCAAAATTATTTGGAGGGTGCAGTATTCATTCCTCAGCACCTTCTCCAACAGGCTTATCAAAGAAGTCATCATACTGCTCGTCTTGGTCTACAGAAACGAGACAGGAGCTGGTCTTGAAGTAAGATGGGGGCAGCTCCCCACTCTTGAGACTGCCCGTGTCACTGCAACGACTACCACTCCTGCTGCTGTTATTGCTGCTGCCATTGTAAGTGCTGATCTTGTCATAATCTGGGTCTGGGCAATTTTGCTGTAAAAGGGAAGGATTGTTTACATGAAATATTCTACAAAAAGGACATTTATCAAATTTATAATTAAAAAATGACTATGTGCTTTAAAAGGTTAACTGTCCTAATTGTTCTTACGTGTACCTAATAGCACATATGCCAGTGATTACCATCATAGTAGGTTACCTTTGAAAAACATTTTAACATATCTTCAGCTAAATAGAAATGATTAAAAAAGCTATTGACAGATTAACATTAGAAAAACATCCTAAGACTGTATGAATGCTTTTATGAAACTAGTAAATTTGCAAGCAATGAATATTATCATTTCATGAATAAACTCTAATCCATTTAACTAGACAATTATGTCAAAGATCCCCCATTCCCCTATTCCTAGATCTAACCCAAAAAGATTTTTTATCATACAGTGTATATTCCTAAAAGCTTAAAGATGACAATATCGTTACAAAATATACTTAAACTTACACATTCGCAGCGTCTGCGAACACTATCCCGGTGCCTCTTGGTAGCAGCTACTTTGGCCTTTCTCTCCTGGGTAGAACTCAGGCGGGCGCTCTTCACCCGTTCGGCCTTGCTGGCAATCTTCTCAGCAAGATCATTCTTCTTCTGCTCATCGGCCGCAGCGATGGCATCGAGGACCTTCTGGTGTTTCTGAGATTTCATCTCGACCTTGCGCTGGCGGTCTTGAAGCTGACTGAGGCGGGCGCTCTTCACGCGCTCTGCTTTCAGGGCGATTTTCTGTGCGGCTGCCTGCTTCTTCTGCTCATCAGCATCAGCTACAAACTGAACAGCTCTCTTCTTTTTGTCATCCTTCTCCTTTTTCTTCTGGAGCCTGGATTCATGAATTGCCTATGGCAACAATGCAACATGCATGGTGAGATAAACAATTTGCCAACTGCCTGACTTTCAGAATGACAGCATTTTCTTTCTTCAAATTAGGTTTTACAAAAAAAAAGATATGAACCCTTGACAATTTTTGAAAAATTAATTTCCCACATCTAGCCTGTTATGCATTTTTTAGTATCAAATCTTTGATCAGAAAATTCTTGAAGCAGTTTACCTGAAAAACACAAAAATATTGCTGGTCTAATATTGCCCAAAAAAGAAATTCTGAAGTACTTTTATTTTGCCGAAACATAACAAAATCATAGGTATAATATTTTGTGGGCGTGTGAACTATTTCTTATTCTCTATTGAAGTTACAAGAAGAAAAAACAAATTACCTGTCTTTTGCGGGCAGCTTTCTCCTGCTTCTCCTTGATTTTATTTGCAATTTTCTCCCCTTCTCCTTTGGCGGGCAACTCGAGCCTCTCAAGACGACGAGGTGCCTTTGGGACACGGACGCCCTTGGCTGTCTTGGGGCGCACCCTCACGGTGTCAAAGTGGATATCAAATGCCACGCCCTTTGGCCTGACATTGCCGCCGCCAACGCCTGCAACTAATCCAGTGTCCCGGAAATCCTTGATGATTTCATTGGTCGTTCGGGTGTCTTGCTCGGTGCTGCACTCGTTAGGCTTTGGAAGTTCAGTGATAGGTACAGTCAGTTTAGCCACTGGAACTATAAAAATAAGTAAACATGTAGGACAAGAAGGATACAAACAGAATGACTCAGTTTTGGCAAAGTTGGAGAAAGTGAAATATTGAAGAATTCCAATCAGCAAAAACTATTTCAAAATTGATATTTTAATAGGTTTTAGTGCTTGATTGAACTTTATTTAGCTTAACTGTTAAAAAACACAAAAACGCATCAACCAGCAGACTGAAATATGAAAAAAAATCAAGACCATGCAATACAATAACTTTAAGAAATTAAGGTTCTTAATCTGATAGATAAATAACCCTTTTTGGTAGTTTGCCACTGAAAATAGTTTTTTAACATTGAGCTATCCACTAGGTTCCCCCAATCTTGTTTGACACAAGCGTTAGATCTGTAAAAATAATTCTAATTCTAGGCATATATCAATTTCCTTTAAAAAGAGTAAAAAAACATTGACTATAGTCAAAATATTTTCAAGGATCTTGGGTAGATGCTGACTCCTTGGTCCAAATTCCTAAAGTCATTGCATACCAAATATTATGGCATTTGATATTCATAATTTTTTCTCTTCCTGGCTTAAAAAAAATTAACCGGAGCCTAACAAAATATGTACATGATACATCATGGTTAAGCTTCCACCTAAGTGAATCTTTAGTAGATGTTAACCTCTTGAACACAATACATCCAATCACTGAATGATAATGCTATACGGTAACATATTTTCTACTTGGAGATCTTTGTTTAAGAAGGAATAGATATCACCTTTGAGAAAAGGGAGATTCTTCATGGTTAATCCAAGTTTTGGATGACCTCGGGTAGATATTAACATGGTATCAATGGTAGATGTGAACATATTTTCATTTTTAACTCATTTTCTTAGGAATCCTCGGAAAGTCCAACACTTCAACATATACATGGCAGTCACCAGAATAAATTTATATCAATGCTTTAATTTTTTCTTCAGGAAATTTTGCACAATATACTTTGTGAACAAAGAATAGCACACTGAATTGTCAAGAAAACAATGAATGTATGAGTTTACATCATATGTAGTAAACATTTTCAGCAAACATGTATTTTAGATGTTGACGTTGTTGGCTTTCCAATCATATTTGTAGTTGATTGGATCAATCATAACTCTTTGTAAGATGGGGCCCTGGGCTTTGTTAATCCATTACAAATTTCCTGTAGAAAAGATTGTCATTGATGGATTTCCACATAGTTAAGTTTAATTGGACCAATCGCAACCCTCTGTAAGATGGGGCCCTGATACATTAGGTAGAATTCATGTTCCTGCATCAATTTAAATCTGTTGGGACTGAATGATTGGTATCTATGGTAGATGTGAACGTATATATTTTTATTTTTCAACTCATTTTTTTAGGAATTATTTGGAAAGTCCCTAACTTCAGCATTTACATAGCAGTCACCAGAAGAAATTCAATTCAACAGCTTCATGCAATCGTTTAAAACAGAACTTTCAACTAGACAATTGATGGATTATGTAGAATTAATTCATGTTTCTCTGTTGAGACTGAATGATTGGTACATGTATCTATAGTAGATGGGAACACATTTTATTTTCAATTCATTTTCTTAGGAATCCTTGTAAATTCTGTAACTTTAACATTTACATGGCAGTCGCCAGAAGAAAAACAGCTTCATAAAAATGCAATAGTTTAGACAGAGCTTTCCACTAGAGACCTGCTAGATTAGGTAGAATTTATGTTCCTGCATCAATTTAAACCTGTTAGAGAATGATTTTGCTGTAACATGTTTTCTATAAACTCAAGCCCACGCATCTGTGGGCTAAGTCTCCCATGGGCTAGCTTAATACACTCAACCAACCAATTGTTTTGCATGAATTCTGTTCCATTTAAAAGAAAAGAGTGAAAAGTCATAGAATTCATACCTGGAGCTGCTTTAGGTTCTTCAGGTGTTTCATCAGCTTTGGCTGCTTCATCGCTGGTCTCTTTGGGCTCTTCTGCCATGGTGAACTGGACCTCCTGGAATCCCTGACGTGGCCGTCGTGGTCGTACAGGGCTTGTGAATTCATCATCTGAGGAACGTGGCCGTCGTGGTCGGACAGGGCTTGTGAATTCATCATCAGAGGAATCCGAGTCGGAGTCATCGGCATTGGCGTACATGGATAATGGAGCCACAGAGTTGTTGAATGGCTTCGAGGCTGATGCCTGAGAGTTGAGGAAGACACATGATAATAAAACACAATATAAAATTTTAACATGAACTTATGTTTCCTTTTTTGTCCCTTCAGGTTTTGAACTAGATCCTAATTGCTCGTAGAGACAAGTATAGGATCCTTTCAAGTCTTTGAACCCTTTGTACCCTTTGAATAGCTCTACATTTAGAATTTGGATCCTATTCCCAGCCAGAGACAAAGTGATATGGCCCAACTTAGCTCTCAGTCTCTCTTGATGCTCAAGAGTTGGGATCAATAAGTTAGGTCTGTTCAATAAAGCTGGCTCAATTGTAAGAATCGACATTATCATGCCACGCATTCTTCACATGGTCAGTAGAGACATGGGCCGCTACAATCTAGTTCCGGAGATCCCGATTTTGTTACTATGGTCAGTTCAAGAGCATTGCACTTTTACAAATCGTTTTATATGTTAGACTTTTAGGCTGAAGTCAGGTTAACTTATACCACGGTCCAAGTCTGTGCAAAAAATTATGGGAAGCCAAATATTCTGTCCATATTGTATATTTGTTTTTGTTATGACTTTCATGTTTACTATTTTTGTATTCTTTTGCTTTCATGATGAAGAAAAATATTTCAATTATCATTCCCAGACAATTTTGGACAATGTCGGTGTCATATTATGAAATCATACACTGAATGTGTACTGTTAATGTAAGGGATTTGTGCCCCTATTGGCTCTCCATAGTTAAACCACAACATTAAACCCAAGTTCGGAATACGGGCCTTATTGGGGAATTGCAAGGAATTTGCAATCAATTCCAAGGTAGTGTGAACTTAATTTGCACGTTATCTAATTTTGCACACGGGCGAATACCTCAATTTTTAATTAATATTTTGAAAAACTGATATCACCAACAGAAAGAATGACTTGAAAGGCTAGTAGGCCTATAGTAATTTTCTTGAAGGTTAGGTCTCCATTAAAGAAAATATTGGCGAAACATCGCGTTTGCTCCGAGAAAATCCGACCTTCTCGACAAGCATCAAGAATTTGCCAGTTTACCAGCGGAGGTCTCCAAATAAGTAAAATTTGATACCAACAAAATTTAATGCATGGGCAAGTCCAAGAAAAGGTCACCCTAGAAGGCAGAATTTCATCTTTAATTTAAGAAGTTATCTTTGGTGGGGTAAGAAAGCCCAAATGTTGAATTTTAAAATTTCATTAAGAAAAATTTGATAATATGCATATTTATGCTAATTTGGGGCACCTAATTTGCATAATTGGTAAAATGGGCGTTACGTATGGGACAATTATAAAAACTCATAGAAAATAAAAACAAAACTTGTGAGATTTAGTCATAGGTGGGACATGGACCCCCTAACATCTTATTACTTTTTAGGGAAAAGAAGTGATGTCATCTAATTAATTATGCAAATTAGGTCTTGTCCAAGGACGAAATGTCCCATACGTAACATTTTGAGGATGTTTTTTTAAGTTATTTCTCATAATACAATACTTGTATTGTTGCATCTCTGGGAAGTTCTAATTTATAAAGTATGAAAATGTTATACCCAAAAAAGTTTCAAAAATAGAGTTTACTTTTTAATTAAAAGTTAATTAATAAATTGTTACGTATGGGACAACATGTTACGTATGGGACATTTACACACAATGTCAATGGGGAGATTTGTGTACAAAGTGAATGGAGAAAAACAAATTTCAAGAGTGCTCTAAAAAGTGATTATTTACCTTTTCTTTAGTTTTTAAAGACTGATTTGTTATGAATACTGATTAATGAAAACAATTGAAGCGAAAAAATTGTGAAAATGGAGAAATATGAATAAAATAAAAAACAATAGAATTACATAAGAAATTCATGAAACCATGAAAAACAAGGAAAAAAATGTTGAAATGGCTAATTTCCTTTTCAGTCATATCAAATATGTCTCAATAGAACATTTTAAAAGACAGAAACTCTTTTGTTATTTCCGTATTTTGAATTATTTCAATTTTTTTAATTATGGGGGAAATTGTGTACATTCTCTATGGGGACAAAATGTCCCATACGTAACTGTCCCATACGTAACATGTCATTAATTTGTTTAATTAGAGTCTGTAATTAGAGGGATTTGGCTTATGACATGAAACTTGCCTTAGATATACTAGAGTATTGTGACTTCTATCACACTGAGTTACAAGTTGTCAAATGAAATACTTTTAGAGAATTCTCAACTTGTAAAAATTGTTTTAAAAATTGTCTTTTTTCTGCGTCCCATACGTAACGGCCCATCTTTTCTCTCTAAAAGGTCAAGGTCGAGGTCATATGCCACCATTTTTTCCATGATTATTCTTCTCCTAGATGTCTACCATCATGAGGGTATTCAATCTAATCAAAGTCAATCGACACTATTTTTCAGGTCATTGAAGCCTCTGAAATGTCCCATACGTAACGCGCACGAATTCTTGGACTTGCCCTAAATCAGGGTGCAAGGCATTTTAACCTCCAGCTGATACAATTATCTTACCGTTGTCTGCTTGAATTCTTTTCTAAAGCCTTGCAAAACAATTCAATTGTGCGCAAATTAAGGTCACACTTTTTAATGACACTTTCAGCTGAGGGCGCACTAGTCGATCACTAGGGAATTTTTGAGATCGCAATACCAGCGAAATACTCGACCTTCCATACCTTATTATTCCTTCAAGCAAATTTGAATTTAAGATCTTGCCTTCTGTTTATTATTCATGATTTTGATTAATTTTGTGTGAGCTGGGCAATGGAAGAACACAGACAGTGAGACACTGACAAAGTGACAGACTTGTCTTTACTAGGCCTACACTTGCCCCGGGGACCTGCCGCAGTAAGGCCTACCGCCTAGATCTACGTCACATGCAATACATAGATCTAGTCAGATATTCATTTTAAAAATCCGACTCAAAATGGTGGGAAAATAATGAATTAAGCCAAGGCCAGGGTATTTCATGTGACGACCTCAAAGAGCAGCCTTTCTCAATAAAATCCCCGAATCGTGTGCAATGAATGGTGCGCAGGCATTTTTTTTTCAATCTGAAAATGACTGCCAGACGTTTTTCCCCCAAAAAATGTAATAATTTCTTTCAAATTTTTACGAGATGTTTGGTAAACTTCTTCATAATAATATACGGAACATAACAGAAAGATTCTTTTGAAATAAAAAGAAATTTATGGTAAATCTTAACTCAAATTGTTAGATGCGCAGACTTTCGGACCACCACTGGGCTTTACCGTTACGTTAGCTGTGATGTGCACTACCGTACGTCTACGGTACGGTACGTCTACATCGGGAACTTGCAGTTTGATTAAATCCAGCTACATCCCAGCAATCTACCAGCTAAATTGGCACATCCATTTATTGAATGAACGTTTAGATCTTACTCACCATGACTGGGGTCTTTTCAGGTCCATTTTGTCAAATGTGGTTATAGTTGATCATGCCGAAATAAGTAAGAATTTACTTCGACTGCAACTTACCACCATGTTACAAAATAGAAAAAGAAACTGAGCGCATGATGACGTCATACAAATAGCGCATGAGCGTGCGCGCTGAATACACATGGGAATGAGACACTAACTCTTATAATCGATTTTAGGGAAGCGATAGACCAATCAAATTTAAGGAAGTTGATTTTATTTCACCGAAAAATTGATTGAAGTGTTTTTGTGTAAGTGGATCATTTGCAGAATGAAAACAACATAACTACGTCATTAAACGTCATAATGTAATAGTGGTCAAAAGTGAGCATTGTCATAGAGACAAACTTTTATGAACGTTAGGAATGGGCTCGGTCCCGTATCATCATTTTACGTGTTTGTTTACTGTTCTTTTTCTTTCTACAGACTACAGTAAAATAGCGTGAATACTTCAATTGATAGTAGTATTGTATTACAAAATTTTACGAACATGAATATTAGCACAAATATCAAAATATTACTATATTTAGGCTATATATTTTAATGATTTCTTTGTCTGTGTGATAATATCTATCAAATTTGATTAATATCTCCGATTGATATGACTACTTAGTAGGCCTATTCTTTTTTAAAGCGAAGTGACATTCTTTTTAATTGAAAACATAACAAGAAGTGTTTCCTTACACACATAATGCCTGCAAAGAATGATGTGAACATTTTCCAAAATCCCTTCCCGCTCTTGGCCTTTCGTCGTCTGACCTTTGCTCTGATTGCTCTTGGTGGCTGGTCATTTTCGGTCCCAGGATTTTCAACATCCTCAGACACGGGCAAAACCCGGTTCCGTTTGGGAAAGCAGCCCATTTTCCCTTTATATATTAATCACCAACAAATTTCTCTGTGCTTGAAAGTCTTTCAATAATTTCTCAAATTTTCAGCACGTGCGAACTTGGAGGCAAAGGTAGATTAGCTTGTGAAGGGGAAATTTCTCGCATGGATTATATATTTGTTTTGGATGTGTGACGTCAGCGCTTAGATATTTTCCACTGCGCGTAAGTTTAGTTTTGCGCGCCCAGCTTTTATCGTTGGCTCCTATGCATTTTTCTCGAAGTTTCTACAAGCAGTGGCTATGCGCGTGATTTTCCCTAGTAACTTTCAAAAGGTTAACGCCCAGTCGATGCCTTAACCAAGACCATACCATTTTAAAGCAGGTGTATGATAATCACAAATAAATTTTATAGCATCAGGAAATTATTTAGGATGAGGAAGATAAATCTGTATACAACATGCTTTGAACAAAAATAAATGTCCCTTCAGATTAAATAGGATTAATTCAAAGGTTTTATCCGTTTTTGATATAACATCTTCACTTTTCCAGAAGTAGCCCACCTCCAAATTTAATGTATTCTGCCTATTATTGAGTCATCTACGCAATTGTGTTTCCTTAATTTTCGTTGGGGATGGATTGTACCACTTTAGGGAAGGGGTAGCTCGGGTTTACTTGAGTTTCTGATTATTTTTTTTTCTAACAAGAAGAAGCGCTACTTTGGGAATATAAACCTCTCAAAAAAGTTTAAATCTGTGTTTGGCCATTAATTTCTCCCTACTCCCAATTTTAAACAATGCATATTTTACATCATACAAAAGATAATTTAATATTCTTTTAAATGTTACGATCATGTCATCACGAAAAGAGCAGGATTCAAATGTGTTGGATGAGGTCTGAACCGAAAAGCTGCAAAACGAGCAAAAGGGTTTGGAAATCTGATTTTGACCATTCCTTTCTCCCAACTCCCAATTTTACACAATGCATATTTGATACCATTCAAAAGATCATTTATTTCTCTTTCAGATGACACCATGCTCATGCCATCACCAAAAGAGCAGGATTCAAAAGTGTTGGATGGGGTCTGAATTGAAAAGCTGCAATTCGAGCAGAAATAATCATGAAGGGTCAATACAGAACATATTTGTCTGTGTCAGTAGAGATGAAAATCCATTCAAACCAAGCCCCTGCTTCTGTAGTGATGGTTTTGTGAGATAACATGGTTTGAAATACCCATGCATGTTTGTTTGATATGCTTTTGCTTGTGCAGAGGTTTGTTTGATTCCATGTTAATGTTGATGGTAAGGTGCATGAAAACAATTAAAAGAAATTACTGAGAAACTCACTCATCACCACGGAAAAAGAACAGTGACTTTCAATATTGCGTCATTTTGCAACTGAATTTTGACCTTGCCCCACATTTCAAGGCACTGCATCTCCATGTGAATGATAATCATATCTTATAGGGTATCATTTTAAAGAATATTAAATGATCTATTCATTGATATTAATTACACATTGATATTTACTAAAATTAATGAGGAATTATCGATCAAAGTAAAAACAAAACCGCTGAGTCATCACCACGGAAAAATGACCAATATTGTGTCATTTTGCAGCTTTTGAATTTTGACCTTGCCCCACATTTCAAGGTACTGTACCTCCATGTGAACCATAATCATATCATGTAGGGTATCATCTTAAAGAAAATTAAATGCTCTATTCATTGATATTAATTATACATTGATATTAAATTTTACTAAAACCGAAGAGGGATTATCGATCAAAATCAGATTTCCAAACTTTTTTTGAGGAGTTTATATATATTTTTCAATATATAGACTGTGTAACTTGGAAAAGAATCCGTACATAATATTAAAAAGAGCTATTTACCTAAATAAAAGTAGATCTTGTTTTAATTATCGTTACTATTATCATTATCTTTATTAAGAGGATGAAGAAGTAGTAGTAGAATAAGTAGTAGTGGTGGTGGTGGTGGTGGTGGTGGTAGTAGTAGTAGTAGTAGTAGTAGTAGTAGTAGTATAGAGAGTACTAGGTATTCTTGACAATGGCATGGTGCAAGTAAATTATTGTAATTATTGTTCGAAATTGTTGCGGATGTTGCAGATGAGACGGCACACAAGCAAAAATTATTAAGCGATTGAAATTAAACAATATACAGTATTTAGGCTTATAATATTTTTCTTAGAAATTTAATAGCACATCCTAATGTGTGGTTTTCTAACAAAAAAGATAATAATTTTAACATTACAGGTGCACGAAATCGAATGAATGCATATCGATCGCAACATATTCTAAAAGATACAAATAATGCAATTTTTTTAAAACAAGGCACTTATACAGAATGATAAGATATCAATTCAAAGAAATTGTTGATTTGAACGAAATCCAAATGTAAATTTATGAAAATTTCTTAGAATTGTAGGACCTATGTTGAATTTTATATTGAACTGATTTCCTGAGATACTTTGGAATGGGCTCCGTAACACAAAGCACAACGATAGATCGTACCCTTTTTGTAATACTTTTTATTGACTACTTCAATTCATATACAAAATAAAATACATGTAACTAATATGAGTTCGATATCTTTACATATTGATAAATATCTTGACGACTCAAATTTAACACTATTTTTAACGTGTTGCAATAAAACACAATGTCAGACATCTTTCAATACATAATTATAAATACCTTTAGTGATTATAATATGCATTAAGAATAAACTTCTACAATTATTAATTCAACATTTTAAATTTTTTCCCAGTGTCAAATATCAACATAAAAAAGAGATTTTCCAAATACATATAAAAATAAATCATTAACCTAAACAAATTAAAGCCATCAATATAAAAAAAAAAACATAGCCTCGGCCTCTTCACTCAGATAAATTCAAACTCAAAAACAAACTCAGTACTGGACCCCCGACCCTCCCTAAAACACCCCATCCCCTCTCCGGTGGAAAACTGACTCCGGTTCCAATTAACGGTCTAATGTTTATGTTTTCCCATTAAGAGAAATGGATTGTAAAAGTCCCCCTCTTTGTTGCCATTTTCTATTCTTCTCATTGATTCCCTCTAATGAAGTTTTTTTTTTTTCATTCAATGAAGGAGGGTTTTTTTAATTCTCGGTTTTTGTAAATAAGATATTTAACTAAAATCAAAACATGATTAATTAATTGATATTTACCTTTACTTCTCTTTTGCATGCTTTCCGAAAAGAATTTCCTGCCAACTAAGATTATTTCAAAATTTAAACTTCTTGCACACAGATCCCAAAGGGATTTTGAAAATTCACAAGTATAAAATAGATTTTCATACGTTTCTTCCTTTTCACAAACTGAGCAAAACATGATTAATTAATTGATATTTACCTTTACTTCTCTTTTGCATGCTTTCCGAAAAGAATTTCCTGCCAACTAAGATTCCTGCCAACAAAATTTAAACTTCTTGCACACAGATCCTAAAGGGATTTTGAAAATTCACAAGTATAAAATAGATGTTCATACGTTTCGTCCTTTTCACAAACTGAGCATAAATTGGTCGAAACAAGACCAAAACGGAAAAGATGGCGGTTAGGGTATAAAATATTAGGCAAAATTTTTTACTGAAATTCCCTTAGTCGACTATTCAGTGTGCAATATATCTTCGTCTTAAAAATATGCTTTGAGAATTCCTTATTGGCAAGATCACAATTCGTTCTAATTCTGTCATAAATAGAGGGTTTAATTTCATTTTTATTCAACAGTTGATCGTTTATTTCTTTTGATCTTAAAAATTTTAAATTAGTTGTTTTCTTACCCAAATTGAAATCGATTCAAGAGTTATGTTTTTCATTTATTTCGATATTGTTCTTTCAACTAACGGGTAAACGAGAATAAATGTGTTTGATCTTTTCAATATTATTTGCATCTAAATTCAAATTGAGAAAATATCTATCCCATTTTAATTTACCATTATTTTCCAAATTATAATGCAATTTACAAACCTCTTTATCGTATAGAATCTTATCAAATATACAACTCCCTTTATATCGAATAAGCTTATTATTAAAAATCAACACTTTCCCAAACTCTGCACTTCTAATATGTCTTATATTTACCCACTCTAATAAGTCCATGTAAAATTTGGAAGCTGTTACTTTCAATAAACCTTGCATATAGTCACATAAGGATATCAAATTTCCACCCAAATGTTTAGTGACAAAATTAAGATTTTTTTTCCATTTCATATCTTCATCTTTATTTAAAAAAATTTTAATCCAAATTATTCGCTGTGCCTTTACCTTCACAGGGAAGATTAACTATTACTTTTGCCTTTCTTTCCTTTCCATAAGAAATCAAAAGTTAATTCATCCAATGATTCATAAACCCACTTAGGAACAGGGGTAATTTAGAATAGATATTATGCACCTTCAATAGTTGAATCTTCCCCATAAGCGTTATCTCCCTTAGCTTCCAAAAGTTCAAGAGTGATTCCATTTTGCTTTCTATTGTATGTTGTAGTCAATGCAATCTATCGTAAACAAATGTTTTACGATCAAGTTTTGTATAACGGGCTCCTATAGGATGTTTCAAAAAGTTGTTCGACTTGAACAGTACAACTGGTGTTCCTAAATTCCTGTGGAAAATTGTATATTCATTGGCGATGTTTAAGTGCGTAAGAAAGAATTACCAGTCGTTCTTAAAATCGCTCTTAACTCAAGAACAGCTTTACGAAACGGCCCCCTTGATACAAATGCGTTTCTATAAATCTATATTGGAGCTCAGGAGAGAGTGGAGGAGGGGGGGGGGCGTTAAAAGTTAAAACAAATTTTATGAAACCTGCAATGGGTCCAATCGCATAAAAAATATAATGGTAACTTTACCATCCACTAGTAATTACCATGGTAACGGTGCTCAACGGCCAACATGAAAGATACCTTTGGATAGCAAATAATTACTATAACAACTGTTATGAAACGGGCCCCTAAACAGCAATGGTGGATCCAGGGACCCATTGCATAAAAATTTTACCAAAATAAAACTCCGGCAAACAAAATTATGCCATTGGAAATCACTCATTAAAAAATTTGCTAAAAATGAAATACCAGAGATTTTTATGGCAAAATTTTCATGCAACAGGTCCCAGGAGTCACCCCTAGAGGCATATTGCCCCACCCGAACCACCCCATACGCCGTGTATGTATATGACGCTCGAGATAGAACTCACAAATTATTTCCAAGATATTGTTTTATGAAGAGAGCAGGGGCCGATTGCACGAAAGGGTCTTTGCAAGGACCGTCTTTCGTGTCGCCCATCTTTTATGATGCGCCATGTGAAACGCATTCTAAATAAATCACCTGCAAACATATTTCATTCGTCCGTTAAAATTAACAAAATATTTGTTTATAAAATGATGTGATATATCATGAAATTGTATAAAATTTGATTTAAAAGCAAGCTAACGAATTTTATTCTTTATCATAAATTTCAGAAACACCCCACTTATAGCGTATCATAAAAGATGGGCGACACGAAAGACGGTCCTTGGAAAGACCCTTTCGTGCAATCGGCCCCATGTATATTTATTGTTTAAAATCATAATCAATAATGTGGTAAACTGTAGTACTATAGTTTATTGATGAATAATCACAGAGAGGAGGGGCGGATCCAGGAATTTAAGGGGGCCCATTTTCCCATGAAAATTTGACAAGAAAAAAAGTTTCATCAAAACTTTAGGGTCATTTCGACCGCAAAAAATAGACAAACCAAAAGAAGGTTCTCACTTTCAAAGGGGGGGGGGGCACACTTGGGTAAAAATGACATATTTACATTAAAAAATGATTGACTCTCAAGTGGGGGGGGGGGCACGAGCCGGATGTGCCACCCCTGGGGGCCGTTTCATAAAAGCTGTTCGTATTAAGTTAAGAGCGACTTTAAGAACGACTGGTGAATCTTTCTTGCGCGCTTTACCATCGCCAGTGAATATAAAATTTACCACAAGAAATGATCACCAATCGTTCTGAAAGTTGCTCGTAACTTACAAACAGCTTTATGAAACACCCACCTGGATCCGCCAGTGATATAGAGCACCTTTGTGTAATTTGTAAGAATGAGACAGGTTTTGCCCCTCTTCGGTCAATGTTTTTTTTTTGTGGGGGAGGGGGTGCACTTTCAGTTTGTTATAGTTTTAAATTCCTGCAAATGCATATAATTTCACACATTAAGACACAAATCTTTCCTCGATTCTTTTCCATTTATTTTGTATTTTTATTGTATTAATCTATTCTCTGAAATTCAATACCAAAAACAACCAAAATATAAATTGACAAGTATAAAACAACTTAAATACAACCAAAGAGACATGAAAATGTCGGAAATTGGAAGGATATCCAGTTCAGCTCTGCCCATGCATAGACAGTTTACTGTTTTTACATGGGGTCCAAGGATTGGATAAGAAAAGCCTTGCAAAAGTATCTGGGAACAAAGGGAGAAATTAGGGGAAATGGGGAAAATACATAATCAAATCATGTCTATGGGAAACATGGGTACTAAAGCACCCATAATATTTTCCTGGGGGTGCTGCGTGTATTCGTGTAATATTCGCCATGCATATGCAACACCCCCTCGGAAATCTGGTGGGTGGGACAAATTCGATAAATGTAAGCATAATGACCCGCATTTTGTATTTTATCTATTGCTTTTATTTTGTAGTAAAAACCCCGATTGTTTTATTTGTCAAATATACATCAGCACCCCCTGTAAAAAAAAATGGGGCCAGGGCCCCGTATCAAATTAAAAATAATAAAAGACGACTTTGAGACTTCAAGGGAAAGAAGAATGACATAATAATAATAATAATGCTAATAATAATAGTTATAAAAATAATAATAGTAATAGGCATTTATATAGCGCCATCTATCCAGAAACATTCTATTCCGATGCGCGATGTTATTAGTATTATTACCCCGGTTTTAGCTCGAGCTGCCTTTCAGCGCTCACGCATTCAAGGAATTAATCCTGTCGGGTACCCATTCACCTCACCTGGGTTGAGTGCAGCACAATTTGGATAAATTTCTTGCTGAAGGCAATTACGCCATGGCTGGGATTCGAACACACGACCCTCTGTTTCAAAGTCAGAAGACTAATCCACTGGGCCACAACGCTCCACATTATTATGAACCATTTTCATATTTTTCTGATCAATAAAGTGACGTAATCGGGCTAATAAACATGTAAGTCTACTTATTCTAGAACATATATATTCGATATGCAAATTCCACTTTAAACTGGGATCTAACAACATGCGAAGATATTTTACTAATATTTTACTTCTTATATACATATCTTATTAACATTCAAGTTCAACCTATTACATTTACTTATCATTATGAGAGAGCCAATAGCACTAACTGTTTTATCACAGTTAAGACTCAATTTGGAATCACACAACCAGTTGTTATTCTTTTTAGGTCAGAATTAAGTTGTGTTCAATAGTTGTTACATTTTATTATGAGAGAAAAAGACTACCGTGTCATCAGCATGAAGGTCATAAAGAATAATTTTGAATACAAAAGAATTATAAGAGACATGTAAGCATCAGCCTTCCCATATACCATATTCATTAAGACATCAATCCTGTGCCTAGAACTATTTCACCTAAATAACGCAAACTTTTAAAATGTCATAACTTGAAAGGAATACATGAATAATCATCAAATCACAAATGCCTGTGTCAGTGAATTTGAAAGCCGCCTTCATGGCTTATCTCAAATGACGCGCAGTTTACAATTGTGAACAGGCTTATTGGTGTGAGTCCGACGGAATGCTTATTGGCGTATTTTTGCATCCACTTCGAAGACACTTTTTTCCACATTCAGAAGCTATTGAAAATGCCAATCAAATCACAATGGACGGGTTAGAGGTCATTGTCGAAAAAAAAACAGCACAGCACATTGACTTAAGATTCGGACCGGAAAAAAATTGCAGATATGTCGTTTGTCCACTATTCTATTGAACATTGTCAATTTCTATTTGTAATTTATAAATTTTAATCACCTATTTATTGCAGGGGACTCACATAACAAGTTATGCTTTCCAGTGATTTCCCCTTTTTTCATTTCTGTTATTCATATTCTGATTTTTAAACTTACTTTGTAAATTTGTTTGAAATGAAGAATAATAAATTCAATTATTAATAATAATAATAATAATAATAGCTGGATTTATAAAGCGCTTTTTCCCTGAGGATACAAAGCACTGCTATTATTACCCCGGCTTTAGCTCGAGCTACCATCACCAGCGCTCAGTGCATTCAAGGAAATAATCCTGCCGGGTACCGATTCACCTCACCTGGGTCGAGTGCAGCACAATGTGGATAAATTTCTTGTCGAAGGAAAACACGCCATGGCTAGGATTCGAACCCACGACCCTTTGTTTGAAAGGCCAGAGTCAGAACCACTAGACAACGGCGCACCCAGTCAATCAGAGTCCAGGACGACACTCGTGTTTTGATTCACCGATTTTCGACAAAGGTTGCTTTGTTATGAAGGGCTTTTGATATAAGATTATCTGCGTTATAGAAAGTGTCAGCGAAGTGGTTGCTAAAGGCATGGTCACACTGCCCGAGCGTTGTTGGAGCGATCGTGGAGCGGAGAGAAAAAAATATCATCACCGCTAGCTACGTTCACCATTTTTGATTTCGATTGTTTCTTTTTTCTATTTTGTTTTCGATTCCCCCCCCCCAATTTTGTGAAACGAAATTCGACCCTCTCTCCCTTCCGCTCCACGACCGCTCCAACAACGCTCGGGCGGTGTGACCATGCCTTAAAGTGCCCTTGCATCAAGAGAAGACAGCGCGGTGTAGGGCACCGCTGATGTATCCCTGGACCCATAACGAGCTCTAAACACTGCGATATTGTGAGCTTCGGATATCGGATTATTTAAAGGACAAGTCTACCCCAAAAAAATAATAAATTCGAATAAAAAGAAAAATATCCAACAAGCATAACAATGAAAATCTTATCAAAATCGGATGTAAAATAAGAAAGTAATGTTATTTTAAAGTTTTGCTCAATTTCACAAAACACTTATATATGCACATGGGTATGCAAACGAGGAGACTGATGACGTCATCCACTCACTATTTCTTTTGTATTTTATTATATGAAATAGGGAATATTCAATTTTTCTCCTTGGCAAGTGAATTAACGATCCCTCCCTGTACAAATGGAGTGAGCATTGTTTTATACTATATGATTCAGTCAAGTTGGTCCTTATATTGTCAAATCTATAACAAAATGAAATATTGTATATTTCAAACAATAAAAAACAAAAGAACTAATGAGTGAGGGACATCATCGACTTTCTCATTTGAGTTGTGTATATCACTGTTTTGTGAAAAATAAGCAAAACTTTAAAGTGTCACAACTGTCTTATTCTACATCCGATTTTGATGAAATTTTCAGCGTTTTGCTACTTTGAATTTTCTCTATTTATTCAAATTAACAATTTCCAGGGGTGGACTTTACCTTTAAATGATTATCAACACTTTACTCCAAATACACCTCTTCAAACATTGTCCCTTTGGCGCGTCACTGTTGTCACTGACACGTCACGACCTCACGATCAGTAATCATGCCTTGATTAGGGGCTCGCTATCAGAATCTTCATCTTTCGCCGGACTTTTGTAACCTTTTGACCTCTGTTGACCCTTCGAGAATGTGACGTAGGCCATCATGACCCCCGCAGCCAGCAGTGTTCCGGACACGCCCATCGCCACCATTTTGTTCATATCGCCACTGTAGTTACCTGGAGGAAAATCAAATAAATACCATATTTTGATCTTACTTGCAATGCGTCTCACAGAAAAGATAAACAAAAGTCAACGCTTAGAATTAAAAAAAATAGATTATTTTATTTTATTATTACAGGACGGGAATGTTCCCGATAATTTCTCACACGTATACTTCAGTAAGACCAAGATGGCACAATTCAATATTTTTTTCCCGCTCACTTTATAACTTGATATTTGCACGCATATTCTCTCAATCAATGGCCACCGAAATGTGAGAATGTACCAAACGATATAAAAGACAAGTAAACATAAAATAATACGAGGCAAGGTGAATCTTTATATACGGGATCTTATTTGCAAAGTGAGGCATCAAATAGATCAAGACAACTAAACGCCGAAAATTTGGTGACCTTGTTCGTAAAGTTTGGGGTAATTTTTGTTTTTATTTGTCCCGATTATCATGAATTTTGTTCAGTCTGATCAATATAGCAGCATCATACATTCAGTCCCCAAAATATAGACATTTTCAGATCGAAAAAAATTGACAAAAAAATCCTAAAATTCGCGACAAAAGGGTGTATTAAAAAGGTCGAGACCATCAACGCCGCAACAATTTTGCAACCTAATTCGTGAAGTACAGATGCGTTCAACATTTTCCAATAAATCCTTTTCCTGCTATCTATTTAGCAAAATACATTCTCTTGAAAAAATCATTATTCACGTATTCATGAACGGTTTATTAGTCAAGGTATGTCTGAAGAAGAAAGAAAAATGGCAACATTGTCAAAATAGCACAATTGACGACGAAATTGTCAAACTTGTACCATGATCACGAAATTTGCAAAACTTGCTTACAGAGTGGCACAGAACTCAAGAAAAAATAAAACACCGCAGATTCATCGATTAAATTTGGAACAATGATCTTCAAAACTTTCTGGATCGTCACCCATAATCGAGCGTACTTTTAGGACAACGTACACAATGAATATTGGCCTACCTGACGATGACTTTGCATGCCCGGATTCATCTATCCCCCTCCGTTTCCGCTGAGGGGAGATGGGACCGTTTGAGACGGTGTGGGGCTGGGAGCTCGAACCCCGAACCTGCGGGATAGCCGCCGTTCTCTTTGCTCTTTGACTCACACAGCCTTGGGCACAGCGCGAAGAGGAATCACTGCCGTCACACACTAGCACCTCACAGTGTATGAACACCTAGCACATATGAAACCAAAAAATGTTGAAGAAAAAAGTCCCACCGAGTTTTCAAGAATGCATACAGCATTTCCATTTATTTGAATGCAGGATAATGAATGAGCAAAACTGTGGTGTTAAAACTGACACCAACTGGTGTTAATAGAGGACCACACCCTGAGGTGTTAAAATTACACCCTAAAGATTGAACATAACACCAAGGAGTGTAAATGTAAAAGGTGTTGTAATAACACCTATAGGTGAAAAACTAACACCACCAATTTAACGCCGGTGTAAAATAACTGGTTTGGTCCTCTATGTACACCGGTTAACACCCCAGTTTTTGCTGTACACGTCGATTAAATTCCTTGTTCATAGGTTCCGCGACCGGGGATCGAACCCCAGACTTTCAAATGTCTAGTCAGGCGCCGTAGACTACTCGGCCAAAGCACCTCCACTTTAATCACTGGTCGATACCAACATTTTGAAGACGAAAGGTAGTATTTGGAGAGGAGTGCTTTGATTATTATTTGTCAGTTAATAATACGACTTTGAAATGAATAAAATTAGAATATATTCACCATTTAGTTGAACAAATTTGATAACAAAACACGGCTGAAAATTATATCTAATAAATTCCAGTCTCTAATGACGAACGTGTAACCCATCAGAGTTCATATTTATATTAAAAACATATATGGCTCTCAAAAGAGGGGGAGGGGCACGACCCGATTGTACCCCCCCCCCCCCGATCCGATGGGGGCTGGATGCCACAAACGGTAGAGGTCATACATGTAGTACCAATTCGTTTGACTCTCAAATCATTCTTAACTGTCTGGGAAAGAAAAACAAGATAATAGTCATCACCATTAAAAGAATTAGCAAAGAGCATATAGTACACATAACAAATATACCATGTAAATGAATTATGACATGGTTGGCTTCCCATAGTTTTAGGACAGAGTAAGACCACGGTCTATGTTAAACCCGACTTCAAAATACAGGCCTATATATTTGCAAGAATTACTGGACCGAATACTGCACAATTTATGCAGAGTAATATCATACTACGTTCTGAGTGACTTATTCGACATTGCCATTGTTATTCTTCCACTGGAAGGAAATTTAGTGACATTTACATAATTATTATGAAATCTTGAGCAATGACTACTCGCACGCAATGCTGGCAGGAAGATAAAATACTGAGATTGTGTCCAGAAATTGCATAGCATACCCCATCTTTGCATATGCAGTTCCATTAACACACATACTTCGGAAATCTCAAGCTTATTTCTTTTTTTTCTGTAATGATATTCGAATGAATCGGATGCACATGTAGTATTAGCAGCAAGATGATTCAGTACTTTAATGTCACCTTACTGATTGCACCATCAAAGAGAGGTCAGTGTTCTATAATTAGACCTATGCCGTGAAGACTGTTTCAAGAGTCGATAAAGATCATGTTATTTTCTTTCGACTATTTCTTCCAAAGCTACAAACTGGATCATTTCAAAACTTTTCAATTTTTACCTTGTCGCAAATTCCAAACCAAATGTTTATAGACGTCTATCATGATAATGCCAACAATATTCACTTAGAAGTAGGGTCCTAAATTCAAGGTAATTAAGCCAATACATATCTGGTAAAACAAAGGGGCAAATAAAAATGAAAAGAAATCTTCACTCAAGGCCTAATTTTCCGCATACCTGGTCATATTCTCCGATAAAACCGAAAGCCAGTAGAGAGAAGGCAGACATCATCGGGTCATCTAAGATGTTATCATAGAACACGACCGTTGGATCTTTAGCACATCTGAAGACAATGAAAACCAATTTAACATCGTGAAAAAATACACTTACACAGAATCGACTACTAGTATAATAATAATAATAATAATAATAATAAAAACATATCCGATTGGTCGATGATTTACAGCCTCTCTAAAGGCTGTCTAGCATGCATTAAATCATCCTGTTATTTTGTCTATTTTTTAAATTATATCATTCTTATTTAAAAATAATACTTTTCACCTTATGTAGGATGGTTTATACATCAGAACGATGTCTCTTAGATACGACGCCTCTTTATCATTGTAATGCGTACTTTTTATCCACTCCTTAGGAGCATTCAAACGAGAGTTCCTAAACTCATTTGCAAGGCATACTACATAGGTATTCACACCGAGGGAACCCGTTAAACAGTTCGGTGGATAGTGAAAAAATGTGAACTGACGAATTGTCAATGGATTCTAGGCCGTGGTGGGACTCGAACACGAAACCCTCTGGTAACATGGCAAGAGAACCGCTACATCACGACGATTCTAACAGAGAAGGTATATTGCAGAATTCGAGCCTGTACGATTAATGCGCGTGTAGCCACTTTCCATTGGTATTGCAGTGTTTCTCTTGGTCAATTAAGTGTATGGACATGTTGTTTATGGAAGAATATCTAGCAACCTTTGTCAAGGTTCGATGTAAAGCACCGTAATAGCATTAGATTAGTGTAAAATTGAGTTCATTTTACATTATGGAAATAAATGCTGTTTGCAGCAAAGAAGGTATTTCAGAATTTAAGCAGAAACATCATTATATAAATGGTGCTGCATATACAGCCACTAACCCATCGGTGATGATATGATATTTCGCCTGGTCAAAGGGGAAAGGATGCGGCGTGGCCCAGCAGGACTCGATCAGCACCGTCACGTCAGTTACCGCGGTCAGATTGACCGCGAAGAACACCGGTTCACCGAGTGGTATCCTCTCATCCTCTTCCGCCCGTTCAGCGAAGTTGGCATCCTTGTACCGCGCGAGCTCCAAAGAGAAATTGCCAAATCCGATTTCGGAGAAAGAGACCACGCCGACTTGCGGATGGTAACTGTTGCCAAGGATGACGTGCCGATCGAAAGAACACGTGACCGGTATGTGTAGGATAGCGTCTCGTGTGACCGTCTCGCCATGTTTGGATCTTGGTTCGAAGTAGGTGATGACGTTGGAGAAGGTAATGGTGTCTTCTGTTTCCTGATAGTATCATAAAACGAGACCACAATTACAAAACTAACTAGTTAAAATGACTAAAGCTGGGTGTAACTATTATCATATTTCACTGACCTCGGGTCCCAACTGACTTAGAAAACGGTCTGGACTGCATTATATAAGCCAATCGACTAGGTCTTATTTTGCAACAGGTTTCCTATTTAATCTAGCAACTTTCATTAGTTTGGCTTCAGAGTGAATGGGAAGTCTGGATTGCTGAAACAATGGAGAGAGAGGTCAGGGTTTAGGGGAGAAAATGTGGAGGAAGAAGAGGAGGCTTCCTAACACCAATATCAACGGCAGGCCAATCATCCAATGACGCAGACTAAAGGCCTGCTCTGCAGTTTTCCGCGGTCTGGAAACGGAAACCTTCACGAAATACGAATTCATGGAATTTGACGGAAGTCCCAATTTTTCTGGCCCCGAAACAGATAAACCAAGAAAAATACACTACGAAAAATCATATGACAAAACAAACATCCTTGTGCAGAGAATAAAACCTCCAAAGGATGTCCATCAAATCTGTTTCGCAATGTTTTCGAAAAGCTATATCTGCATAAGACCTTGCAATCTTCATTTTTTTCTATTGACAATTTTTATTGAGATATTGATCAGTCAGTGAAAACACGGATAGACATAATGTTCAGAACACGGAAGAATGGAACTGGTATTTTAGAATACAGAAAAGTGGGGTTTCTGACGTAGACCTACTTGAAATCTTCAAACCAACTTGCTTTACCTCCAATGTAGTACCACAGTCATCGAACGACGTCGAAATCGCAACTTTTACACTGTCGTGATCGTAACCAACGCAGGAACCATCGGTGAGAAAGACGTCGGTCGCACCATCGCCCGGCGCCAGGAGAGCGCGATCGACGAGGACCGTCATCGAATTGCTGTCACACGTGACATCAGCACCTGTGTATCATATTAAGAAAAACCAATAGCCAATCAAATTTGCGCTTCGATTCTCATACTTTTAAGGACAATTAATATCATCCAATCAGGATCAGTGTGTCAACTCTGTAACTAATTATATTAATTCTAGTGTTACAGATCGAGGACCATGGAATTGAGCAGAAGATTCATCATCCTAAATCCATGTTAAATCTAATTTGAGAACATACAGAGTAGCTTATAAATGGTTATGGTCGTAGAAGATTGTGTTTGTAGCGCAAGATTCAAAGATCACAACAAATTCAATATCTAATGCTTAGCGAAGAACAAAATAATGACAATAAAAATTATGTTCAACATTGTTTTGATTGTCATTTATTTTTTAATTGTCATTTGTTTTTTAATTTTCAGAATTATTCACTAACAAAATAGTACATGCATCTAGAGAACATCAGAGCTCCTCAGTCGCGAGGCATCAACTATAACATACGACTACAGATTGGTTTACAATGTTCTGGAAACAGGAAAGCATTTCAAAAGCCAACCACCATTCATAGATTCAAGTCAGTAAAGTATTTTTCCCTTGTCCGCTTGTTTTGTCCCTCTTTCAATTCAGAGACCAGATTTTAGCGCAGATAGTTGAGAAGTAGAAGGATATCCAGTACGTTAAATGTATGATTCGCAAAAAAATATTGCTCAGCCACTTATGGAGAATTCAAGAACAGAGTATAAATATTTCGTCGATTGCCCTTCAAAATAGCAAAGAATACTAAAAGGTCTTTGGCAAAATTTGAAAACTGGAATAGCAATTTCATCCTAAGTTGTAGAGCTTACAAACAATTGCAAATATTCATTAGTCCAGAATCAAGGAATGAATTGCTTTTTACCACTTTTCGACAAAGACTTTTTTGATGTTTTTTGTCATGACGAGCATATAACAATACGTGTACATTGTGCTGTTTTTAATCCTCCTTACGTCACCGAGAGAGGGCTCCTAATTTATATTTACCTTCTCCACACGTAACGCCGGAGTCCTCCGAATGACCGCAGTTGTTCGTACCGGTTGGCATGGCGTGAGTGCAATCAATTACATGCTTCTCGTCTCCGCTACACTGAAGATCATCCAGCCATATCTGTCCTGTTCCTGGTCCAAAGTAAGCCCTGGACCAGAACGCAATCACGGTCCTGAACCCCAACATCCTAGAGTATAAAATGACAACGCATAAATGCCAAACATCTTACAGAAAAGTTAGGTGTTTTCAACGAAGTTAATGTTAAGACAATAGTGATAAATAGATTAGCTATAATTTCGAGGTGTTTTGACGGGTACTTGGCAACTGCAACTCACTAGGGACTTGACCCTGCGGGTAACGTTGCGTATCATACCACAAACGCCAAAGAAAAGACCAAAATAATGTACTGACTCTAAAATCCATGGCAAACTTTGTAGGAACTTATGCCTTGCAGAAATACCCTTCTTGCTTACTTTGTACATTATTTCTTATTATTCAAAATTGCAAGAAAAATCCGAGCAACAAACGCGAACCATTCATTCAAATGATCTACTCCTGAATTTGACGTACCTACAGACAACTGTGGCGTCCTCTATGCCCCAGTCATCATCGCAGACCGTACCCCAGATGTTGTTATGATAGAGTTCGACACGCCCTTCATGAGGCCCACTGCCACCTACCAAACGGATGTCACTGGTAGGCGGATTCCCTGAGAGAGAAGGGTAAGAGAGAGAGGGGGAGAGGGAGAGGGGGGGGGGGGTACGAGAATCCAACATTTTTATACGGTTCATCGTGATGCTTCGTAAAACTAATGGGGTGTTGCAAGAAACTTGCGATCATTTACTACATGGTATACCGTAAACCACTTCCGCGATTGGCCATGCCACCCTGCAAACCTTCAAACATCATCTGATATTGCCAAGAAGTTTATTATTCATAGCACGGAAGGTTACATTGTTTTTCAGCACATTGATCAATTTTTACCATAAGTATCATTGGTGATTTTATCTTGTAATAATTGAATAAGAAAATTTAAATATTGATATTGTTTCTTCTTTTGAAAGAGACACTATTGTAATGTACACTCGTGAACAAGTCTTGAGACTCGAAACCTGGTAACTTGATCGGACTAGATGGTATTGAGGGTTTGAATATCATTGGAATTGAGCCCAATGAAAAAAAAAATCGCCAAATCTCAGGCATTCGATATTTGTGAAACGTAACTCTTGCCATTTTTTCCAACTCATAGGTTTGAACAATGGATTACTTTCTTTTTAAATCCTATCCCCTTTACACTGTACATAATAATATATTGTCATATTCTAACCAGGGTAGCCACTTCACTTCCGCAAGCTGTTTTCCAGCTCCAAGTGGGCTCTGCTCTTAGTGACCCCGGCACTAGCAAGGCTACCGCAATCGCACGCTCAAGCATTCGATAATTTTTTTTTTCTACCGTGCTACCATCTACCCATATACTCTCCTGGGAGGAGAGTTTAAAGTATAGATAAACGCATTGCCAAAGAACGCGAGTGTTGCGGTGGGATTCGAACCCGGGTTTATAGTTCTGAGATTTATCCACTCGTCAACAGCACCTCTATATTGATATCATTGTTATTTTTCATTTATTTATCTATTTATTTTATTTTTTTTTTTTTTTGGGGGGGGCAAATACAATAGAAAGACCTACCTCCCAAAAATGTAACGATAATGGAAGCGCCTCTACCACTTGTAGCCCGATTCGAGTAAAAACGGAGAGCCATTGCGTTTCCGGTGGCGTTTACCTCTGTCGGAAAGACAGACCCAGACGCACGATACAGTTCCGGGTCAGAAAAAGCACTTCCGTCGTGAAGGGAGAGGAACGAGTTCGAATCCGTTTGGAAATCAACAAACTGGACAGAGATGTGTGTATCTGAAGGACTCGTCACGTACCATCGGCAGTCAAAGTGATCCCCGTTTGTGTCTGGGTAGTTAGGTGTTGTAGAGAGGAAGGTTCGTGTATCGAAATCTAAAGGAATCCCACCCCCACAGGTAGCTAGTGCAGAAGAGTCGTCCCAGTTTGGAGGAACTGTAAATAAAGACATGGTGACAATTAATTCCCAAGCGTTCCTTTCAATTTGGTTTGGCAGTGGGCTACCAGTACCACTTGACATAGAATGTAAAACAAACATGAAAAACAATGTTCACCCTATTAAATATTTCAAATTAATTTCGTTGAACCTTTGAAACTTTTTAATGCCGATTGAATGTTTGTTTGGGTCTTCAAGTCGAGTTTGATAATTTGATATAAGGATTTCCAGTCATTTCGAGTAACGTCCGTTCAAGATATCGAAAGGACATGGGCTTCCATATTTTCTTTTTTATAAGTCAGGTGCTTACCATTGAGATTGACCTTTGCCTTCAGCCCTCGTGCTGTATCAGTCATGGATGAGTCATAGAATCTCACAAGGAGGGAGTTCTTAGACCCAACGACCGTTGTTGCAAGGTTGTTGCCTGATATCTCGGTAACAGGTTCGTCCTCGTCGAAGACGTACACGTATGTTGTCACATCCGTGTCGAGATCGAAGATTTCCAACGTGAACACCAAGCCATTTTCTCCGCTGATATACCATCTGCAGTCGAAACTTCCGGTCGGTTGAAGGCTTGGGTAAGTCGGCGAGGTAAAGGTCAGACTTGTTGAAGTAGAATACATGTCTATGCTTCCACCACACGACGTCATGACGGTCGTTTCATCCCAAGAGAACGGATCTACAGAAGAATAAGATAGCTTAAGGATAGGATATATTGCTCCTCAGGAGGAGGTACCAATCGAAAAGAATTTGAGTTTCATTTCATGTATTACAGTAGAGGATAAATTGAATTCGAGTTACTGAAAAAAAAAACATATCTCAAAAGAAAATTATTCTGCATCGGGCACATTATAACCATTATTCATTGGATATGACATTTGTTCGACATGAAAACTCATCTCGGCCTATGTTCGAAGGTCATAGACACATCGTTTGCACTTTCCTCAAATGGATTGCATGGTGACATGTTCATTGCTGTTTCGGTATCGTATCGCTAGGTATTATCATGGGCATCGAGTCAGAATATGTTTCTGGTGTCATTAGATCTAGTAATTTGTTTACGATTGTTTCGGTACCTGATATTACGACTACTGCCGAAAACCCACGCTCCGGGTAGGCAGATGGAGAGTCTGCAAACACGATAGTCACACCCGGTCCAGATGACAGGAACGGTGTCGGAAGGGTCTCCCCTCTGATAATGGCCACATCCTGCTGCAAAGCGTTCACGGCGTCGTACACGTTCAGAGTGGCGTCAATGGTCTGCATATCGTTGACTTCAAAGGAAACTGCTTTATCCTCTTGACACGTTACGTACCAGTAACAGAGTGTTGAGGCAAGGACCGCAGAGGGCGTGGTATACCATGGGGTCTTAATGGCAGAAGATGGTTGGGTGACATTTAAATAGAGTTGACCGCCACAAGAAATATCTGGTTCAGGACTGGCCGCTATATATATTTATACAAAAAATAGTAACAAGATTGTTGCTGTATTGCTGTACTTCGTCATTTCATCTACTGATAACATCATTAAAAGTTTTTTCTCTTAAGCACACACTTGTCCACTTCCAACGATTTCTCGGGAAGCAAACGTACCGCTCCTCCACTAGGAGTAGGCCTCTGAGTGGTTAAGACAGTAATGACAAACGTCACTAGATTGACATAATTTCGTGCATAAATGAGTAAACTTCGTAACCGCTCTAACCTTACAATACACTGTTTGCCACACCCAGTGCTTAGAATAGATTGCTGATAGCATTGCTACAATCTGAAAACAAGTCTTAACGTCTATCACGTCTCATTTTTAATCGAAATCAAGACTATATGAACAATCATACGCACCGTCAATGATACTGACTTCCGCCAAGAGTCCACGGCCGTTCATGTAATCAGACAAGTCATTGTACAGGACAGAGACTCCGTTTCTAGAGGAATGAAAAGGGGGTAAAGCGCCCTCACCGGCGATGCTTGATACCGTTACAACTGGGCTGTTGACACTATCAAAGACATGTACGTATCCGCTATGCGTCTCGATGTCAAGAAACTCGATCCGCACTCGGGTGTTTGGGGGACTGATGAAGTACCAGTAGCATGCGGTGTACTGGTCGATCGTTGTACCATAGTTTGGAGATGAGAACGAAAGTGACGGTAAATGATTCGGATCGAGGGTTATGGATCCTCCGCACGATGCGAGGGTGTTCAATGAATCCATAAATATCTCTGATGAGCAAAGAATGGGTATAGAAAGTGTAAACAAGTGCAGGTAAACGAAACATCAGATTTGCATATTTCATTTCAAAACATTCTCTCAATTGCATTTTACTAGACCGTAACTGATCACTCAAAATTACTCATAAAACTCCATGTTTTCATGAGAATGATGGCATCGAAATTATATGAGGTCATATAGTTTCGTTTACTTGTCTATGGTAGCAGAACATTGTGTATATCATGATGTAAAATGTATTAAGATAATATTTCGCATAAATAATTATGATCCCAAAGTCTGACAGCTAGGAACACACGTCCACTATTAGGATTTGTTGGTGTTCATCTTGAAATACCCATTGACAATATTCTTTACTGATCCCCTTTTCTTTCTTTATCTCTAACTTTCTCGTGTATTCTTTCGTTCTCTTCCCCTCTCTTCCTATCTCTCTCCGTCACTCCTCATGATAAAAAAAAGAGTCATTTTCGACAGTGGCACACCTGATATGCTCACATTCACAGTCACTCCTTGGCCCGGTTCCCGCCAATTCGAATACATCCAAATAACCGCTGTGTTGTCCAACGTCATTAGCGTATCCACTTCAAAACTCCCGGATAGACTGGCAATCGGTGTGTTCATTCCGCTCCGAACGTCTAGGTAGACACCGGGCCCGGTATCCATGTCCGACATCTCGACGGATAATTTGGATCCGGTTGGGCCGTTGACGAACCAGTAGCTTCCGAAATAGACGCCCAAATCGGTGGAGAAGTTGTTCGTCTGAAAGGAAAAGCTTGGTTGGTCTTCGGTGAGGGTTATGTGACCTCCGCTTAAGAGGTTGATGGCATCTTCTTCAGCCGTAGTATCTTGAAAGCAAAGAAATTGATGACGGCAAGTTTTTATGCATCTGAAAAGGGGTGTGCACTTTATTCGAAGTCAATATTTCGTGGTCTAAGACGGTGCTTTTTAAAAGGTCTCTTCACAAATTTCATGAATGTATTCACGTACATATAATGAACAATCAGTTATTATCAAAATTAAATTTATTCTCATGCGAACCTTTTAAGAAAAGATCAGTTAAAACCTTATTAAATTCTGGGTAGTTTTAAACCAATTATGTGTCATTTGGGTGAAGACTACTCAGTATTGGTTGAAAACTACCCAGAGTTGGAAAAGGTTTTGAACCAAACCAATCGTTGTGTGGACAGTATGTTGCCCAACATTCTAAGAGTGTAGGCATACATGAAGGTGTATCAACTCACCATTGTAGAAGACCTCAAATCGTACATACGAGGCAGACTGGATTTCATAGGCATCAAAGAGACAGTTCATTTGGTTGGAACCCGACACTACTTCGTGAGGAGTAGACCGGATATTGGAGAATTCGGCCAGCCGGTTTCCTATCGAGTCGGCAACCATGAAGTAATCGTAGAAATCGAGACGCACGTCGAGAAAGCGGAGCATGGCTACTGTAGACGGGGGCGTGGTTATTTGCCAGACACAGTAGGCGGGGTTACTGCCGGCTTCCTGATTGGTCACCTCAATTTCAAAAGATGAAGTTGATTGGTCGAGATCTATGGTGCCACCACATTGGCTGGGGTTAGCCGATAAAACACCAGAACTTTCTAGTAAGATCGAGGGAGAAATCGAGCGATGTAGTAAGTATATGTATTTTTAAACGGTGAATGTACGTAAAAAATGTTTATATTTTAATCACCGACATTCTCTCCATTAGAAACCCTTTGTGGCTTAAAAGATACATCTAGAAGTATTAAAATGAATATTTCTTGTAATGGATAGGCATACGATAATTTTTTTTCAACTCACTTGATTTTGGTTTCAGGACCATTACATGGAGGACCGCTGTTCCTTTGAAAACTGGCCCAGACTCAAGCTGAATCGTCAAGGAATTACTCTCACTGACGAAATCCAGTTCCAAATAATCCCTTATATCAATTCCAACTCCACCCATCATTCTATCGCCGTCAAAGACCGTAAGCGATTCGTTTTGTCCAATATCGAGGTCAACAACCTCCATTTTGATGACGTTACCAGTGGGAGCGTAGAAGTACCAGTTGCATTTACTTCCGGGGTCACCGAATCCAAACGGAAAATTCGGCACCTGTATCTGATATGATGGCTCCTTGTCGTGCAGTGTGAGAAACCCGTCACAATATGGTGTTACCGTCTGCATGTTATTGATGTTCTCACTGCATACTGATAGAATGTGAAAAAAAAGCACAATCATGAAACAATATCATTTTCAACAATTTACATATACATGTAAAATGTAAGACGCCTCGGTCATTTAAGCTAATTCTCTTCCCCAATGTAAAAAAAAGAAAAGAAAATCACAACTACTCAAGGTTTAAAGAATCCACCCGACCTAACACGGAGATCAATGTGTGCCCCCCCCCCCCGTAAAACAATTGAGCCATAATCATCAGAAATGGGAGACAAAAGGTTACCATATTTGCTCTAAAAGTGATAAATTGATGCAATTATGGTAAATTTTGACGGATAGTATATCAGTTTAATAGTATTCTGTAGTAATTCCAAAATCATTTTTAGTCAAATACTGTATGTTCCTTTAAGTTATGTTAGGTATACATAGGCGTGACAGACAGAAAAAAGAGAGGCTGCAGGACGTATAGAAATTGGTTCAACTCCTTTTATTTCCAAGCTTCTTCCTTCTATATACAAACTTTCGGACATTTCATGTAATAAGACATGGAAATTAAGCATTTCCGAGCAGTTTTTGCAATCATGAAGAAGATGTGTATCTAACTAAAGAATTTTTACGAGGGTGAAGCTTGCGCTTTACTCTCATGGCTGCATGGCTTCTATATAAGCTACATAAGCTTTCAGCTTACGATAGCTGGCCTCTGCATTTAAATTTAATTGTTATTTTTTACATGAATTATGTCTATATCTATACAATTTTCACCTTTGTAATTTGATCATTATGTATGTTTGATGTTTTATCATTGTAATAAATTTGTAATTATGATTTATTATTATTGATAAATGCAGAAATACCTACTTGAAAAAGAAAGAGCTGAAATAATGACGAGAAAAGGAACCTATTAAGGACTGCTTTTAGTGACTCATGAATAGGATGCATATCTCACCAATCCGATAGTGCGAGATATTCCAACCTTAAAACTGGACATTCTACACATTATTTTGGTTGTAACCAGGGTCAAAAAAGTACCTTACTAAACAATAATCAACAAATTTCATGCAAGCGTGAAACGCGAGCCAAAAATTCGTGATATTCCAACCTGAAATTTGGACATTCTAAGCATTTTTGCAACCATGAATAACTTGCTAAAGAATATTTGATGAGGGCGCGAAGCGCGAGCAAAAAATATGATTTTTTAACCTAAAATGTATAATGTTTTACTTCAAAAAGGGTATTTCATTTTGATATAGGGAATTTCCCGTTTTGACAAAAGGCATTCTTTCATACGGCGAATGGGGGGTAGGGGGAGCACACCCTGCCTTAAATCTATATTCAACATCATAGTCATTTGACATATTTTACACACTGTTTTTAAGAAATGTAAAAACATATTGTTAATGCTTACCTCGTTGAAATAGAAAGATAAATAGACCCAATCTGAGGCACGTCGCACGGTTAGCCATTTCAATAGGCCACTTCACACAGTATATTTTACCACACAGACACGATGATAAGTACAAGATATTTAGATTTCTTCTACTTTTCTCTATAAAAGTCACTTCAAAATCTATGATTATTTTCACCTTTCACATCGACACACTGATCTCTTTACAGAAGCACTTAAAAAAGTACAAATACTTTTCCTGGCTTTACTTTTCTTATTCTTGTGAGCTTTCTTGATTTTCATATTCTGGCGCATCACTCCGTGATATTCGTACGCGTAAGAATCGAGTTCAGCTTCACAAAATTCGTTGCTGTGACTGCAGGGATTGTCTTATCGCTGGCACGAAACATCCGTGTTTATAAGTCGATTAAAAGTCGATTATGAAGGAGGACTGTAAACATATAATCAGATAACAATAGTTTACTAGATTTGACAGAGTGACCCGATTAGGGGCATGTTTGTACTAATTAATATTTGGTAGGATCTTTTCTTGGTACTTCAATGTGTATTATATCTATATGGCAATGTTGCTCAACCTATGACGTCGATCGTTCTCACAAATTTTGTTATTGCGCCACGCAAAACGTTTCATATGCAAGGGCAATATTCTCAAACATTTTTTTTCTCTTTTAACATTTTCTTCTTGTTCTTGATCTCCTCCTTATTCTTCTTCTCATTCTTCTATTCCAATAGCATAAAAAATAAAAGTGGTGGTGGTAGTAGTAGTAGTAATAGTAGTAGTAGCAGTATAAGTAGTAGTAGTACGTAGGAGTAGTATTAGTAGAAAAAGGAGTAGAGTAGCAGTAGAGTAGTAGTAGTAGTAGTAGTAGTAGTAGTAATAGTAGTAGTAGTATATAGTAGTAGTAGTAGTAGTAGTAGTAGTGGTAGTAGTAGTAGTAAATAGTAGTAGTAGTAGTAGTAGTAGTAGTAGTAGTAGTAGAAGTAGTGGTACAAGTAGTATTTATGAGTAGGAGTAGTATTAATCATGTTAATAGGAGGAGTAGTATTAGTAGTAGTAAGTATATGTAATAAAATGATTCTATTTTAATACTACTTTACAACTACCACTACTATTATTCTTCTTCATCTCCTCAAATAGTAATATTGTTGTCACGTGGGAGTGATTTTTTAAAAAAGTATTTACCTACTGCTGCTTGACACCAAATAAGGAATACGTAAAACTGATGAGTACAATAATTAAAATATTTAATCAAATCTCTTCAATGATTATGGTGTTTCCTTTTGATTTGTTTTACAATGATTGTACATGAAAATATACATGAATATTGATAACAAAATATAATTTAACTTAATATCAATAGTTGACTCAAGCCCCCATCACCTCTTCTGGCCTGACATGCCCCACTCGGCCCTGGTGGTCGGTCCAGTTCCTGGCCTCCGCAGCTTGCGATGTCTCTACCACTCGGCCTCCGCAAACAGGTTTGCCCCTTGATGAGTAGCCCCCAGATCAGAGAGATGTGACTTCGACGAATTAGTGGACGAGATCGAGCCCCCAAAGATGACATGGATTTTGACGAATCATGTCGGTGGAGAACCGGTAGCAGCTGGGGTCGTTATCTCGTCACCGACGTAGTTCCTCAGTCGACTGCCTATACTAACATCTGTGGTCTATTCTAGCTTAGGTGGTTCTCCCTGAATTACTGAAATTAACCTCCTAATATACCCTACCGTTACTAAGACTAACTTTCTATAAAGTAATTCAAAGAATTTCAATAACAGATGAGCGCATATTAAAGCAACACATTCTTATTAGTAAAAGGCACTACCTGTGCATCTGTACACCTACATTCATCAATGCTAGAGCACGGTATTGGCTATTATATGTATGACACATGTATGAAAATGATTCACCTAATAAGAAATATTTCTAACACCTGTACAAACTATGACATCAACCTCGTACACTTGTACTCTAAGGGAGGGGATCAAACGTTTCCAACGCTTGCCTTTGAAATATTCAAAACATATGTGCATGCTTGTCTATAAGCCTACCCTAACTTGGACCAAGTAAATATGTTTAACACATGTTCAAACTTTAACTGAAACATATCTATAATTAAATTTCTTTCCTGACAATTGTTTATTTCTATTGTATATTGCTTACAATGTATATTCATTTGTTGTACTGGCTTGATTCTCTTAATATCTCTCTCATTTTCTATGTTGTATAATTGAGTTGAGAAATGAAATGAACCAAACTTGAACTTAAACTTAAATAGTATGATTAGTATTACATTAGTTTGAATATTAGTATTTCATTTCTTCTTCTGAGACACGTCGCACGGTTAGCCATTTCAATCAGGCCAATTCATGCACATAATGTATTTTACCACATAGACATGATGACAAGTACAATAATTTTAGTCAAGGATAAGCCCAATGGAAAATGGACAAAGCCTTGATTTTGTTCGTATATACAATATTTTTATGGGCTCTCGTCAATTCGATGGTGCTGATTCCGAATCTAAATTATGTCATTCTTGTCATCTTGAGCATTTTCCGCAAATTGGCAAAATCCAATATGGTCGCCAAAATATGCAAATTACCATGAAAATCATAAAATCGCCCACACATTGACTATAACATGCATGTAGTTGTGTTGTAGGAATACCCTCCGGAAAAAACGATATTTGACAAAATATTTTTTCTTGATATTCAAAATTACCGCCATATAGACCCCTGTATACACTATTTTGTAGAATATGAATGGGGAAAATACTTAAAAAATCAACAAGAGCACAATTATTGCATGTGATTGAAAAAGATTATTAAAAAATTCAAAATGGATGTTATAGACCTCTTATATTGTATACAATATAAAAAAGGGGACAAAACATTTTGACAATTGGATTTGCTCCACTATAAAATGCCAATAATTGTGAAATTTTGGCGTAACAATGTCTGGCAATATGAATTCTAACGAGACATATCATTTCCTTTGCGATTTTTATAATAATGCTTTATTATGACATTCAAAATGGCCGCCATAGGTCTTATATCTATTATGCACAATGCGAATAAAGAAACTAATTTCACAAGAGTAAGAACCATAAAATGAATGTAATTGCGATCTATACAAGTAGAATATTATCGGAACACATGTTTTCTAGCGAAGCATATCATTTCGTTTGCCATGCATGAGATTGTTAAATTCAAAATGCATAGACCCTCTCAGTATTATCTACAATGTTGGGGACAGATAATTTTGTAAGAATTATGATAGGCTTGACTATGAAATCCATATAATTCTGTTACATGAGTAAAATATTGTTTGGAAACGTATTTTTTTATATAGCATTATACATGTGTGCATATAATACACTCTAAAAAATGAAGTGCTAATTCAGCTCTTAAAAAGCGTGTATAGTGACTGCACTTCTGAGTGCTGATTTTTCCCGTTCAAATTTGAACTAGACAAATCAGCACTCCGAAGTGCAGTCACTATACACGCTTTTAAGAGCTGAATTAGCACTTCATTTTTTAGAGTGTATATGCATATTGCATTTCCTCTTCCGTACAGGTGATAAAATTCACTGTGACTTTCAAAACGGCCGCTACAAGCACTAACTAAACATGCGTATAGGGAAACTAAATTTTTCAAGGTTGAGAACCAAAAATGCATTTAACTATGATATATGAGTAAATTATTGTGGAGCGTTGTGGCCCGGTGGATTAGTCTTCGGACTTTGAAACAGAGGGTCGTGGGTTCGACTCCCAGCCATGGCGTAATTTCCTTCAGCAAGAAACTGATCCACAATGTGCTGCACTCAACCCAGGTGAGGTAAATGGGTACCGGTAGGAAGTAATTCCTTAAAAAGCTGTGTGCGCTATGAACGCCTAGCTTGGCCGGGTATATAGGAGCGCCTTGAGCACCTAACAAGGTGGATATGTGCGCAATATAAATACCCTATATTATTACTATTATTGTCTTGAACATGATTTATTACTAAATACATCACATATCAGTCATAAAGGTGATAAATTCCTTACTTTGAAATTCAAAATGGCTGCCATAGACCCCAAATCATTATGTACATTGTAACGGGGGACATATAATTTAGACAGAATTTAGCTTTATTTGATTATTAAAAAATAGATTTGATATGAGAGTGTCTAAAACCATGATTTCTAACGAAATAAATCTCATCCTGTGCATGTCATAAAACTGATAAATGCTGCATTTTGAAATTGAAAATAGCCGACATAGGTCCTTAATATCCTATAATGTACAATTTAAAGTAAGAAATATAATTACAATAAAAGGGCATATTGCAGCCATTTTGAATTTTAAAATGTAACATTTATTACCTAAATAACATAACAAATGATCTATTTCGTTAGAAATCATGTTTTCAGACAATGTATGAGATATTTTATTCGTCTTTCTTTCTGCACATGCATTTTGTCTTACAAGTGTGATTTCACATTTTACAAATGCAAATTAATTAATCATAAACCATTGTTACAGTAGAAAAAGAAACACAGCAAATAATGAATTACGTATTGAAAGAAAGACAAGGAGAACCCCTGAAGCAGGGCGTGTAAGGTTAGGGTCTCCTTTGTTTTAAGTACATGACTAAACAGTATTCAGTGTGTACATGTAATATCTCTAAAACTAAAAAAAACAACTAACAACTAAATAAGAAATAATAATAATAATCAATGACAAAAACACACAGACTATAATACATTGCTTGAATGTACAATTATTAAGTCTAATAAATTAACAACAATATTATCAGGTGATATATGATGGAAAAAGAATAAAACATGACAAAGGTAAAAAGAAACAATAAAAGAATACAAAAGGAAAAAAAAAGAGATGGGCTGATCCTCTGCAGATGGATCCAGTTAAACAAGTAACAAAATAAATAGATATAATAACATTCTCCAGTCATATATACACTTTTTATAGGCTCCAAAAGTAAAATAGACTAGTATATAAAAGCATATCTTAATCTAGAGCAACTCACAAATACCAATTAAGAAGACAACCTTTAAGTACACGCTGAAAAGTATAAATGCTTACCGATTTTGTTTTATACATTTGAAATGGGAGAGTTCCAGAACCTTGGCCCAGTACTTACAATTGTCTTAAAAGCAAAGCTTGAACGTAACTTGGGTAGGTGGAATACAGAAGCATTTCGTGTATAATGGTTATGTATGTCACTATTTTTCATGAATATTTTAACCAGAGCTGGTGGCATGATGCCTGCATTGCATACATTAGAGTACAAAGTTGAAAATCACAGATATCATGTAATTTTATAATTCTATGCTCATAAAAAGTGGGGGTAGTATGCGCTCGGTAGTTAACGTTACAAACAATTCTTAAAACTTTTCAGAATCAAGTACACTCTTTGTTGGTTTTAAGAGAATTACCCCATGCAAGAACATCGTAATTGAGATACAGGAGAATTAATGTTGAATACATCATACAAAGAATATCAGTAGAATAAAAGGTTTTCAATATGTATATTACACCACTATTTTTTGATAATGTCTTATAGAGATGATTTATATGGGTTTTCCAAATCAGTTTTTCATCTGTGTGCAACCGCAGAAACCTTGTCGTCTTTACTCTGTCTATTAACACATCATTAAATCGCCTGGAACTTCTATAATCGTGTTTCTTGTTTTCTGCAAATTTAGAGATGATTTATTTGCTTGAATCCAGAAAGTGACTTTCCTCAGTTACAACACCATTTAGTCCAGCAAAGCACAAATTCTGTTTAAATTATGTCTCCTTTACGTTATAACCGTTAGGGCCTGTAGCGGACATTTGCCTTTTAAATACAGTGTTTATCACTTATCTACAGTGGCGTAACTACGGGGGGGGCATGGGGGGCACGTGCCCCCCCCCCAATCGGCTGGCCCAAAAAAAAAAACGGGGAAAGGGAAAAAAAGCGGGAGAAAGAATGAGAAACGTAGTGGGGAAAGAAGAAATTATGTTCATTATAAATGTTATATTATAATTATGTTATATTACATAAGAAGCATTTTTTCATAACTTTATGAAACATTATTTGCTCACAGGGCCTATGACTTTATTGTTCCTGGTGCTCGCATAGACCGTTTAAAGAGATAAATAATCCCGATGTACTAAAACCTCCCGTTTTCAAATCAATATACTGTACACCAAATATATTACCTCGCGACTCGAGTCATAATTTTTTTCATGTAGTGACATTTGCTTTTTTTCATGACTACTTAAATTGATTGCGCTATTTAAGGTCTAATATAAAACATTTCCTGTCCGTGCTAACGTTCGCATTAGTTGATTGGTGAGATGTCTACTCTTCAATGAATTCCTAAAATCAGTCCTTAAAATGTCAAGTTTTCTGATCTCAATATCAAAAATTTTCAGCTCGCTCTTCGCGCTCGCATCATTTTGTTAGTGAAATACGTACAGTCTTAGTGAATTCCTGCAAACAAACAAGTCTTAGAATGCCCCTCTTTAGGTCTGAATTTCCGAAATTTTCAGCTCGCGCTTCGCGCTCGCAGTATTTGATTAGTGAGATGCGTATGATAATCATGATTACCATGTCTAAAAAAAATGCTAAATGTGTTTATATGTAATTCTAACAAAATCAGCAAAGGTTGGTACTAGCATTAGATGACTTTGCTGAGATATGTATACTCTTAATGGATTCCTAAACTATATTCCCCGTTTTGGATCAATATATACAAAAATTTCAGCTCGCGCTTCGCATCGTTTGTTTAGCGAGGCAGGTACATATCATGATTACAAAAAATGCATATAATGTCCCTTTTTAGGTCTGAATATGAAAAATTTTCAGCTCGCGCTTCGCGCTCGCATTATTTAATCAGTGAGATACATATCCGTTTAATAGCACTGAATGTCCTTAAAATGTTTCTATTAGGTCAGTATACCTAAAAACTATATTATATTATTATTTATGAATATAATGAAACACGATGAATTTTCATTATTTATAAACAATGAGGTATACAATTCATTATTTAACAAATAATCGTTATTAGTAATTAGTAATCGCCAACAATTACTATGGAAAATTACTTATAAATAAAGAAATGTGAAATGTAATCATTAACAAATAATCATTATTTATAAATAATGAGAATAATGGCGCACTCGAAAAATATCTATTAATAATGTTTTCATTATTTAACAAATAATCATTATTATAAATAATGGGAAACTCAACAACCTATTTATAGATAAAGAAATGTGCACTGGCATTATTAATAAATAATTATTTAAAAATAATAGAAAACTCGACAAACTGTTTTGTTGTAAAAAAATGAAAATTGAATCAAAATTATTTATAAATAAAGAAGTATGCAATGTCATTATTTAGGAATAATTTGGAGATAAGATATCATCATCTATAAATAATGGAACACGAATTGCAATTAATTATAAATAATGAAGTATGTAGTGTCATTGATTATAAATAATGAAAAAGAAATAATCATTATATATAAGTCATGGAATGTCGAAATATTTATTATTTACAAATAACGAAGTATATTTTGGAATTATATATAAATAATTAAAAATGTCATTTTATATAATAATAATCATTTAGAAATACAAACGATGCCTCATAGCAGCAGTAGTTGTATTATTATGTAATAAAATAATACTACTTTAGCACTACTTTACAACAACAACAACTACTATTACTTCCACCACTACCATTACCTCTTCTACTTTATTATTCTATTACTACTACAAAATTTTTTCTTCTATTACTGTTTTGAGTATAATTTATTTATTTCCTTGTTCTTTTTCGTCTATTTCTTCATATTTTTATTTGTCTTCTATTCCAATGGAATAGATTTTATTTCTTAACACTGAGGCACGTCGCATGGTTAACCATTTCAATCAGGCCACTTCATATGCATAAAATAAACTTTACCACGCAGACGTCGTGATAAGTACAATATTTAGTTTTCTTGATATTTTCTCTATCATGTCTAAAATCTATGATAATTTTCACCTTTAACCTCGACACAGTGCTCTCTTACAGAAACATTTCAGATAAAAAACATTACAAATACTTTTTTTCTGACTTTGCTTTTCTTATTCATTTGAGTTTTTCAAAATTCTTATGCTCGGGCACATAACTCCGTGACATTCTTACGCGTAAGAATAGAGTTCAGCTTCACAGAAGTCTTTGCTGGGACTTGAGGGTTTGTCTTATCACTGGCAAGAATCATTCGTGTTTATGGTTTAATTATTAATGTCGTAATCAATGAGGACCGTTAACATAATTCACATAACAATCGTTTTCTAGATTTGACAGAGTGACCCGATTCGGGGCATGTTTGTATAGTTAAAATTTAGTTTTACTTTTCTTTGTATTTCTATGATTGTTACATTTATCAAAAATCTTGCTCTACGTAATTGTGACGTTGATCGTTCTCATAAATTTTGTTACAGTGCAAAGCAGAACCTTCCATATGCGAGGGCAATATTCTGTAACAATGTCTTTTTCTATTTTAACATTTTTCATGTTTTTTTATCTCCTCCTCCCCTTTCTTCTTCGTTTCTTCTTCTTCTTTAGTAGTAGGAGTAGTAGTATAGTTGTAGTAGTAGAAGAAGAAGTAGTAGTAGTAGTAGTGGTGGTGGTGGTGGTATAGTAGTAGTACTACTAGTAGTAGTAAGTATGCAATAAAATAATACTACTTTCACACGACTAAAAAACTGCTGCTGCTGCTACTACTACTACTAATTCTTCTCCTGTTACTGTTTTTTTCTTCTTCTCCTTCTTCTCCATCTTCTTTTTCTTTCTTCTTCTCATTCTTCTTCTTCTTCTTCTTCTTCTACTACTTCTCTTCTCATTCTTATTGTTATCGCCTTTCCCCTGGAACCGCAACTAGTAATATTGTTTATTTCTCTTGTATATTGCCTACAATGTCTATTGATTTGTTGTTTTGATTAGCGTCCTTTTATATCTCTATCGTTTTCTATGTTGTATAATTGAGTTGAGAAATGAAATGAACCAAACCTAAATTTTAACTTGAAGACTATGACAAGTATCACTGTAATTTACATGTTTCATTTCTTAACACTCACTCTAAAAATTCGAATGTTAACTCAACATTTGAAAGGTTGGAAGAGTGACAACCTTTTCCAAATGTTACATCCAACCTTGTATAAAGCTGAATCCAACATATCAAGGGTTGGGTAGAACCATTTAAAGTGGTAAATGCAACATTTAGAAAATGTTGTCACTCCTCCAACCTTTAAAATGTTTAGTTAACATTTCTTTATTTTAGAGTGCTGCTACAACTGATAGTGATGATGAATCACTTTAACTATGTCTTCTGCTACCTTTTTATGTCGAAATCATAAAAGAAGAGGTATCGAAAAAAGAAAAGTTTGTTTTCCTAGTGAGGGGGGGGGGGGGTCACGCTGCCCTTGGGTCAGTTACCGGATACTACAATATGACTAACATTACATTACATAATTCATTTTTTGATACTGCTGCTACTAATAACGATGATGAATCGCTACATACCATCTCTACTTCTACCTCTTTTTCGAAATCGTTTGTGTTAGAGAAGAAGTAAGCCTACTGAATGGTATATGGGCGGGTACACACGCGCACCAAATGAAAATAAAAACGGATAGATTTTCGCCTTCAATCCAAAATCATGCTATTCATAGATTGTATTAAATGTACTGCCCATTTCAATTTTCCGCATGCAAAATCTATTACAGAAATTTGAAGAAAAAAATGGTCACTCTCTTTGATCCCTCACAATTTTCTGAAAATATTGAACTATGTCAAAACGCAACCCTTATTGTCGCCTCATCTCTTCATTGATAGAAGAATGATATATATTTCATTCTAAAGATGATAAAAGGTGATGGTGTCATTGGATGATATACATGTATACTGTAAATATTTATATACATGTAGTCTAAAAGAATAAATATTTAATAACTATTTTGTTGACCGTAGGTAAAGATTATAATCATGAGAGTCTACGAATAATGCTAACGATAGTAGCTTAGTAGTAATAATAATAATAGAAATAAAATTAAACAGAACAGCTTTATAAGGATGTTTCAAAGCACGCAGGTTTACTAACTCATTAATACAATGAATCTATGAACGAAAAGATATGTACATCACCAGGAATAATCTAGATATTGTGTTGAAGGAACACTATTTTGTCCCTCGTATTTATAAATCAATGTGTAAGGGCTAAATAAATATTTTATCACTGCATATGACTATTTTTTTCAAGCTGACCGGCATCATCACGTAAAAATCCTTTATCTTTACTTTCCCCATCTCCATTAATGTTGCTGACGTTTGCTGAATGCATTGAACCCACTTCAGGATTTAGTTTTATTTGATTTGGGCAGCCAACTAGACGCCTATTATTTTTGCATGATGATTATGCAAAAGCTTGGAGACTAGATATAACGTCATAGACGGATATCAGTCAATTAATCAAAACAAAATACATGTATATGAGACAATATCCGATAATACAAACGTAAGCACGTACTCAAGGTATCCTATTCCACTTTTTGAAGAATTAAGATGAGATAAACAATAAATGATCCCCTTCGGGATCAAATTCTTTTATCCAGGTAGGCGAACTATTTTGAAAAGGGTTAAATCGTCGTTCATTCAGACCTATTTTGGACTATATTGAAGAAAGAAGAGTGAAATATGCTGCTGCAATATGTGCCAATTTGGCCTTATTGCAACCATCATTGCAATGGTGAACTTTATTTGGTGTAAAATGGGGGAAATAGACAGTTTTTCTTATATAGCATTAAATCTATTTGGTTTTATTCACCTCTCTTTAAGAATGTCGAATAATCCGTTCTTCTGATTGGTCAAAAGTGGGGTCATGTAATCCACCATGACTGCAAAACAACAAACTTACGTGGTAGCCAAGGGCAACAGGCATATTTAACAAGATTTCTGCCCGTTGCCCCCTGATCCGCCCCTTAACCACGGGCACAGCAAAATTTGGCTGAGATCCCCATTTGATTGCGTGTAAAATGTTGCTTTCTGCGGTGATTGCGGATACAATAAATATCCGCGCGATTTGATCGAAAGTTTTAGACTATTTGCGCATTTACGGATATGACATATCGATGGAACGATGCCGATCTTTGACTTTTGCTTGTTTATTCTTGCGAAAATCTAGGCAATATTTATCGAAAATAATACTAACTTATAATGGATGTATATCTATCAATCATCAAATCTGTTGCAGTTGTTCAAATGCATGGTATATTGTATTACCGGACACTATCATATTTCCGGACGCACATATAACTGCGTAGGAAATCAATTTCGTACCGTAAGACTTCCGCAGTTCAATATCACAGATCAATTCAAAGAATGAGATTGCAAAAAAAGGCGAAAATATAACTTTTACCTTATTTTTCTCTAAAAATGACAGAAAATGCTTGAAATAACATATAACACAGTTTTGGCATTAACAATTGATCCCAATTGATCTATTTTCTGATTGAAATACGGACCTGATTCGCCGAATTTCAATCTCGTACGCTCCATCGATTAAATCGTCGACGGCTAGTTCTCAATGTTCCCGGTACGTACCCGGCGCGGCCGTGCGCGAGGTTTACCGTGATGGAGAGCCGTCAATGATCGACAGCGCATCGATGGAACTTAACTTGATGACTGAGTCTTACGATATGAACGAGTGCAATATCGAACGCGCAATTAAAAAAAGGAAATTAGTTAGCCAACGCAAATTTATAACAAAGATCTGATCAGAATCGTTATAAGAAAGCAAACAAAAACTTAGAATTTACTCATGAGATGATTAATCTCCAAAAAATCACACCAATTCTTTCTTACATCATTATAATCAAGAATATTTTTACCCGTCCGGCGCGCGTCCGGAATTACAATATAATTTGTCACGCACGAAAATAATTGTTTTTCGCGGAGGGGTATGCGGCAAGTGCGGTGCAAAGAAAACAGTTGGAAAATATGAAATAATTTCATCATATTCATAATTTTCAGAATATTTGGAATAGCAAGGTATAATTTTTCTTTATTGTATTTCCTCTAGTTGTCATTTTTAAAGCACTGAAATAAAGGTGTCCGGCAATAGGATACACTGCCATACTAGCAAAAGGTGAGTATAGGCAAAAAAGACAAGACTTTCGCTGCACGCCACTAGATCTAGACTCTAGAAGAACCTATGGACTAACTTTAGACTCTAACTTAACCAGATCTAGATCTAGGCCTAAGCATGACAAACGACAACGTTAGGTCCGGCCGTTAAGTCTGGACCTAATGACAATTAATGTTGTCGCTAGGTCTAACGTTAGAGTCTAGTTCTAATGGAAGCTTAGTCTAGAGAAGTCAGGGTCTATACTCTAACGCTAGATCTGTAACGTAACATCTAAGTTATAGACCTTGATGGTGGATCTAATGTTCCGTTTAGATCTAATCCTAGATCTGACGTTACTCTTACTGTTAGTAGTGTTACAGTTAAAAGTTAGAGATCTAAGCTACGTTAGATCTCGACTCTATTAGAGATCTAGATCTACAGTGCTAGATCTACTGTGACGCTAGATTTTTGAAATATCTTACCCTGGCCTAATTTGATTCCTAAAATATCTAGAGCAGGTATGGACTGTTTTGATTTTCCAGACCTAACGTCAGGGTTAGGCCTAACCGTTAAGACTAGACCCTAGATCTAGCGTTTAATTCGGTTCATATGGACTGCTGTGATATTCGAGACACGGATGTTTCTTTCGGCTCGCGGGTACCGCACCGGCCAGACCATGCCCTCGGGCAAAGCCCTCGTGCATAGTCGCGGTGCGGTCCCCTTGAGCCTCTAGAAACAACCATGCCTCTCAAAGCTGTCCATATATCTATATTATGTCAGTAAAAATAGTATTTGTATTAGTAGTGGTGGCGGTAGTTGTAGTAGTAGTAGAGGTAGTAGGTAAGTAGAGAAGTGTTAAGGTAGTATTACTTTCTTTCATACTTAGTTACATACTTATGTTATATATAGCAGAATTGTAAGTGCAATTATATTCATTTTTTTGTTATTTCCTCTGTAAGGATATTCATGGCATATGATAATTGAGAATATTCCAGAATGTCTCAGTAAAGCTTTGTTAGGCATGTCTATTCAATGAGAATAATTTTTGTTATTGCTGAAATGCACAAAAAGACAATAATAGACTGCAACACAATAGAAAATCCTTGTGGTAGTGAAAACAAAAATATGATTAGCTTTATTGTTTATGTTGTTAATTTCACTGAGGTCATTCAAGAGTCTTCTAGAAGTGGACTATTCTCGAAAGAAGGATAACGTTCTTTTTAAAGACAATAGCAGAAGCTTCCAGAATAGTGAATAATTTGTATATAAGCTGGCAGTTTCTTCAAGGACATCATCACAACATATCAGAACTCAGAGTTTCACACCAGACTTTATGCCAGAGCATAGTTTATTTCCAACTGGAATATAACATTTATCTGGAATTATTTGCACGCCATCAATAAACTGTTTGCTGTTACTTTGAGAGAGGAATTATCAGTTCTCATCGAGATAATCAAGCTGTCTGAATGAACGCTTTTCAACCCATGGATTGCTGAAATTGACTGTTAATCATCACCAACATCATCTTCATGGACATTTCAATATTTTCATTTCATCATCGCCATCATTGTTACCTTTAATGTAAGGAATGATTATAATAATAATATGCAACATTTATACAGTGCGTATCAAAAAAAAGTTTACACTTTGAAAAGATCCTGTAAAATTATACATTTGTAATATCCTGAAGATTGTTCCACATTTTAACATTGGTACAGGTCCATTAAAGCAAATGACAATATAACTGTCGAAAAATATTTCCGCTTGAGTGAGCACTACTTACTTTTGGAAAGTTAGTGAAGAATGATTTGCGCAGAAATTTGAAATAGTTATTCGAATAAAAGTAGACCTTAATCATAAAGAACACCTGGAATTTAGCTAGTAAAAGTGATTTGAAGATATCCTTGCCCAAAACACTTCGAAGAGTGCATTTTGCCCCACCCCACTCCCCCACACACCGAGGCAATCGTGACGATATTTGCTTTACACTGAGCTGTGATTTACATGGAATGGCTTAAGCTTGATTTTCATTTTGTTAGTCATTGCTAAGCTTGGGAAAAGTGTGGAGAAACAAGTATTAAATGAAAAATGAAATGTAAACCAACTTTCAATGATAAAAACTTAGTGAAAAAAATGCTGGAGATGTCTGATATAATCTTTTGTTCAGATTCAGATCCAGGTGGCACAAATAGGGTAAAAGTTGTGCTTATTGAGTGTTGAAATTTAAATTTGGGTGGCAAAATTGTCACAAAATGCTTGAATGTATCCGTTTTATTCCAATTGACTAAAAGTGCAAGGGAAATGTATGATAAATCTTTCGTAGTGTCAATTTGATTTCGTCCTTTCGACTTGACACAGCAAGAAAACGAGCATTTCTGCGCAAACAGATTTCTACGAGCTTTACAGAAATGGACAGTGCTCACTCAAGTATAACATTCTGACAAAACTTTACTTTCATTGGATAGATGAGACCCAAACCCAAGATTATATGTGAAAAAAATTACCCTAGTGTTGTGCATTTTTTAATTCCCAGGACTTTCTCAAAGTGTAAACTTTTTTTGATACGCACTGTATAGTGCTTAATGCAAATGTTTCTAAGCGCTGCATACTATTACCTCGGCTTTAGCACGGCTACCCTGATTGGGCGCATCGAGCATTCAAGGAATTTCTTCCTACCGGGTACCCATTTACTACACCTGGGTCGAGAGTGGCAAATGTAGATAAACGCCTTGCCAAAGGACGCTAGTGCTGCGGTGGGATTTGAACCCCGGTCCTTGTGGTTCACAGTCCGGAGACCTATCCACTGAGCCACAACACCTCTACACCAATCTTCACCAACCAACTTGGATTTTATCTGGATTTGATACAGGACTATCATAACTTTGGAATATAATCAGAACTGACACTTCAAGACATGTAAGATATTTTGTTTTATTTTGTTTTGTTGATAGATCTATTTCCTGTAATAAAAGAAAAAAATCTAATTTAAAACTAAATTTTCATTGTTTTTTTGTTGCAGTATCTTAACAAATAGTTTGGGGTCTTTTCCGGGAATTTGAACAGAAAACCAATTTGAAACGACAGCCAATTTGAATTGAATACATAATTTTTTGAAAGTTCTAGATTATACTGTGTTATTACTTGCTTGTATTTCTGTTATTCTACTATGGCTACATTTGATGTTGAAGAATTCCTTGCAATGACAGAACTGTCATATGATCATTTGAAGTCATTGAAAAAGGATGATTTGATAGCTGTTTGTGATCATCTGGGTGTATCCCACAGAGATACGATCTTACGTATACGTAAGCTCCCGAAGGGAGCTAGAGAGGTAACTCTTTTCGCGCGTTTTTATTTCCCATAGGTTTTGTACACAGCCAATATGGCTGCCGGCGGACAATTTGAAGGGTGATTTTGGAGGGTCAATGTTTTATTCATAAGAATGACGTCAAATTACGCAAAATGCACTTCTCTGATTGGCTAAGACGCTAATGTTTTATTCATATATTATGAATTAAACACGTTTTTTCGATCCCACAATTCCCTACGAGATCTGTGCGAAGTGTTGTTCTTTCGGACTCTGCGAATTTCCAGTTTCTACAACGAAATAGCTCGACTAATCATCTGTTTATAGAATTGATGTTCGAAATCGTGATTTCTGAGTGAACTTCATTGGAGCAGAAAATCTTGGAGGGAACATCAATATTAACTTAATGACATTCCATAAGAATAAAAGTAAGTTAAGTTCATTTTCATGTTTTGATCTCACTTGCAATGGTGATGTGTTTGCCGGGGTTCGGGGCCCATCCCGTATTACTTTACTACGTAAACCTCCATTTCCATACACTCCCATTTCTTTTGCCTGACTTCCAAATAAATCATCTGTCAGTTAGTTTCTCAAAAAAATAGGCCTAACTTACCATTTGTCGTAGACCTTCATCGGAATATGCTTCATGTAGGCAAAAAGTAAACCTGTATTTCAGTTTTATTGTCAATTATCAGGGGTAGATGTGGACTTGTTTCCGACCTCCTGACGACAAACTGTCGATTTTGGTCAGAGCGAGATCCGGCCTTGATATCGCCGGCGCTCGCCGGCTAGCAAGATTGTCGATGTAGTGATGGGGTATGAAAATAGCGGGGATGGACTAGGCCCAAACTTCAAGCTTGAAAGTTGAAGTTTAGGCCTAGTCCGTCCACGCTATTTCATCTTCATATGAATAAGTATAATTCTCAGCAGCTTCTATTATTCAGAAACTTTTTACTTCAGAGTAATCATGAATGAAATCCAATTGATTTAGTGTTAGGATTTGAATGAAATGACTTAGACGTAAATCAAGTTTCTATTTGAACAGGATGCCCTGGGCCTGGCCTGGGGTGGTATTCTGAAAACGTTTTTAGTACATAGTTATTACTTCATTCAAATATAATGTGATTCTTCAGTTATATACAGGACCAGCATAGACCAGGTCCTGATTCAGCTATACAGCTGAAGCAATATGTGGTTAGAATCATTTTACTTTAATAAACAGTTGGGTACCTGGTGTGCGTATGCCTCTGTGAAACTTCATGATAGAGAGAGAATGAAGTTTTTGGACCAGATAATTTAGTTTGGAATATTCATACTTCAATGATATGGGCAGCTGGATTTTTTTTAAATATTGTTTAAGAAGAGTAGTTTTATTTATCTCTAATACTCTCAAACTAAAAAAAATGTTTATTGCAGATCCAATAGGACCAAGATCTTAGCAGTTCACACCCGGTCAGAGGGACAAAATTGAGAAGCATGCAGATCAGCAAGTGTGAGTTACACTCTAATGAGGAACAGGACATCTGAATTGGAAAATTGCAAGGTATGCTTGTTGTTTTAATAATAATACAGCCTGTATCTAAGCTCATCCCACCCAAAAAACCAAAACAAATAGTCTAAATAAATAAATATTCCCTCTTTTGGGGAGGGGGGGGGGGTATGGCCAATTGAGCTGAATAAAGATGAGATGTCATGTAAAATTAAAGCTCCACTGATAGATAATATTTGCTTGAATTCAGATTCACCAGTATTTCCATTTTTACCGACCATACCTTATGTCTATGTGCATGTACATAAAAAAACATGATATTAACAGTTATCATCTGATAAATATTTGAAATAATTTGCACTCTTTATTATCAAAACATACTGTAAATAGTTATATTGATATATCAATTTATTTGGATGTAGAACTAAATAGAGTTTAAATCTTAATAAAACTGGACTACATGTAGATGAGTAAGAATAATTTACATCAGCAGCTCATTTTGTTCTTTCTCTATTTTTTACAATGCAGATTTCCCGCTGCCCAAGCTGTTTAAGTACCGGTATCACAACAAGTACCAAGATGGAAGAAGTATGTAGGCCAAGTTAATAAGTAGTTACTTCAAATTAATGTGAATAGACATATCAACAAAGCATTGAATGTTCTTTAAACTGCATATCTGTAGAAAAGAGTGTAGTACAAGTTCAGGTTCATCAGCAGGCAATGACATTAAAGTATAAAAAAATTTACACAGAATACAAGTAAGAAATATTTTTTTTTCCAATGGGCAAATGTATTACCTTTTATTAATATTTAATACTTCTACTAATTCTTAGAAATTTTTGAGAAATTAAATATAATTTCCATTTTAAAGGCCTATTGAATACAAGACAAAAATTTATCTTTTGAAATAAAAATCATGCGTAGATAAATGTTAATAAACGTGATCAGAGGATTAAGAAATAATTTTAGTATCATTCCTGGACCTCCATTATAAACAAGTTATTACTATTATAATCTTGTCACTATGACAATTACCATGGTAACAGGGCTGAGCAAGAAATCAAGGTCTTTATGGTAGCTGCAATGGGCTTGGACAAAGTTACCATAATTGCAAGTCTTCATAGAATGGCTGAATAATTATGTAGGAATATTAAATTGCATTTATTGTTATCTTACTTTTTAAAAAGTTTTGACATGGATAACCTCAGCAAAAATATATAAATAGACTATATTTTTAAAAATAGATTGAATTCTAGCCACAGTGACAGTAGACAATATCAAATTTTGTGAATGATTCACCAATGTATTGACTGGGAAAGGCACTCTTTAGGGAGATTCTGGAATTATCCCCCCCCCCCCCTTTTATGTGGAGTGCTCTCACATTAGTAGAATATTTCTTGTCAGCAAATTTGGAAGGAATTTACCTCCTTTTTTTGAGTGACAAACTTTTGTGGAAAAATAAACAGAATATCACAGATTTTATGTTCTTTATGAAATCCTGGATGCATCCCTCATATTAACTATTAGGCTCATCGACATTTTTTAATGAAATTTTAATAAACATTGTATATTTTGACTGAAGTGTAGAAAAATGTTCTCAATCCTTTATTTTTTAAATCTAAGTTAATGCTTGTAGACTCTAATTATTATTGTTATGTTATTTTCAATGTTTTAGAAAATGGATTTCTTAATAAACATGTTAATTTTGAATTAAATTATCTGATCTTGGTCATTTTCATTCATTAATCACCAATTTGTGATATATTGCTTCCAAAAATTGTTAAGCACAAATGGCACAAGATGTTGCACTCTGTACTCAAATGTGATGATACTACTGTGACATCATGAGAGCAAACAGCAGTTAAAGTATTCTTCAAGAGAAATAAGGATAAGAGTGGGAAAGTAATAAAATGATAGAATTGTTTGCCTTTATGCATATATTTGTGTGTGTCATTTTCTGAGAGAGAGAGAAGAGGCAGGAAATTGGGGTGGGGCAGTTAGAGAAAGTTGTTTGTTTTGGAAGAAGCAATCATAAGACCTTACTGTTCATGATGGGTGTACGGGGAGGGGAATTATTTCTACAAAATATGGAACCTGTATATAAAATGTATTTTTCTTTCCATACCAAAATTTACCAGATTCATTTCCAGTTGAAAATAAAAAATAAGTATCCTATAGCCTACGATGGGTTTGCTCTCTTGCCTAGATAATTTTGAGAATCCCCCTAAAATATTGTACCTAGGTCATGGTTATTGAGGAATGATGGTGACATAGAAGTCGCCATTTAAAATTAAGTGCTCCTGACTGCTATTCGTAATAGGACCTATATTGGAGACTACAATGATTATATAAAATAATTTGATTTGTTCTTATTTTTGTTCAAATGATGAAATAAAGGTTCGTTTAGTTTTCTGCAATTAAATATGAACAGAAAGGATAAAAATGTAAATGAAGAGTTTAGTTGCAAAAGGGGTTAGGTCCATTCTCATTCTCACTTATACTGCATTACTCTTATGAACTAATTTGTTATGATGTACTACCCTATCATGTGAACATAAAATTGGGTATAAAAGGAATCTACCTGTCTTCAATTTTTTTCTATATATTCTTTAAAAAAAATATCATTGTGGACCACTGGACCTAACCCCTTTTGCAACTAAACTGAAATGAATCCAATCAATTTTGATTAAAAAGGTGATTTTTCTTTCTCATGTGAATTTCAAATTTTTGTTTTCATTAGAACGACTAAAAATATAGAGGTTTTGAGACAGAAAACAATAAAAATTTATGAACTATGGACCTAACCACTTTTGACAAATGAGCTCTTCAGAATAGTTTGTTTGCAAAAGGAGTTAGGTCCACTCTTCCATTTTGCGATATTTTTATTTAAAACTAAATTGCAATATTCTTATGCGAAATTAAATTTTCATGATGCCCTACTATGTGAACATAAAATTGGCTATGAAAGAAATCTACCTGTCTTCATATTTTGTAAAATATTCATTTCCCCCCCAAAAAATGTGTGGACCTATACCCCTTTTGAAAAAAAAGTAGGCTCCCTAATTTTTCTTGGCCATTCTAGATCACCTTTCAGTGGGAATTTCAACTTTTCTTTGGTATCATCTTATAGAGCTACTAAAAATGTACACATTGAGACAAAAAAAAAAAAATCAAATTTGATGAAAAATGGACCTAACCCCATTTGCAAGTGAGGTCTTCAAATAAGGGCTTCAGAAACATAAAGAGATCAACCGAGGAACATTTACACGATTTAAGGGAAAAATTATTATGGCACCATTTTTTTTTTTGGGGGGGGAGGACCTCTTCTGTAATATAAATAGTGAATGTAATTAATAGAATGAAAATTGTAAGGAAAGAGGGCAAGTCAAGCTCAATTAAAATCCCTCCCATAAAGTTTCCAGTTATTGCCTTAGAAAAAATCCAGGCAACTTGCAGCTGAAATAATGCAGTAATAATCGTGACAGGCAAGAACAAATGGATCAATAAAAATACGATTACTTATGAAGAATGAATGGCCGTGGCATGATGTATTTTATTTAGACACGTACACCAACGGGTCGCGCATTATGCTAATTACAGACCAAATGCTAATTTACATATTTTACGCTATGCGCGAAGGGCGTTCCATGACCACGCCTCCATTTCGCTGGTGTACCAAAACAGTGGCGGCGTCCATAGGCTTGTACATGTAATATGGGAGCAGTGTGCACTTTTGACCCTCCAAAATTTTCTTCAATTCTGACCGGATGCAGAAGCGGAGTTTCCACCCCCTGGTGTATCCCTTGCTCCAATTTTAACGAAGGCAGAGATAATTGACTTATTAGCTATACATGAAGCTTGCAGAGGAGTCTGAAACTAATGGCATTGTTTCAGATGATGCTCACATTCAATTGACAAAGTTTGAAATGGAAATGAAAGAGAATTTTAAAAAGGAAAGAATCAGAGAAATCATTAAAATGGAGAAAATAAACATTGAAAGGGAGAGAATGAGATTAAGAGTACCAGTTAAAATTGAAAGAAATGGAGTTAGCTCATGCAAATACTAACTCTGCTAAAGATAAATCTCCCCAAATCTTTGATGTGGCAAAGAACATTCGCCTTGTGCCAAAATTTGATGAAGAGGGAGTTGATATATTTTGTGACATTTAAAAAAAGTGGCGAAGAGACTGAAATGGCCTGAGGAATATTGGACTCTTCTCCTCTATTAAGTGCTTTCGTTTGAAAGGCTTCAAAAGACTATTCTTTGCTCTCGGAAATGCAATCATGTGACTATGCTACAGTAAAATAAACAATTTTCAATGCATATGAGTTGGTAGTAGAAGCGCACAGACATAAAAGTAGGAACATGCAAAGACAATAAGGCCAGATTTATGTTGAATTTGCTAGGGAACGAGAAATGATGTTCGATAATTGGTACAGATCACTGAAAATTAACAAAGACCTTGTTCACTTTAGGGAAGTTGTCCTCCGAGAAGAATTCAAAAAGAGTCTTCCTTTTGGCATTAAATCTCAATAGATGACTATACGTTACTTAAGTCAGTAACGCAGCCTAATAGTAGCTGATGAATTTGAGGTCACATTTATAAAGGTAATGTCGATAGGCCTCCTTTCAAGAATTATCGGAAAAAGAAAGGTAAAGGGTCATTTGATTCCCACAATAAACCTAGTGAGGGAAAATATGCTAGCAAGGACAAAGACACTAACAAGAATCGGGCTAGAGGGGGAACAGAATCAACCAAAAGTTCTGAGAGTAGTAGTTCCAGAACTTGTACTCGTTGTCAAGAAATAGGACATTTGAAAGAATCATGCTGAAAATTGATTGGAATGCCAATTAACGTAAAGAAAGACATGGGTTTTGTCAAGCAAACAAGTGTTCCATCGATGGACTTTGTCCCGTCAGAGCCCATTCAAGATGTTCAGAGTGTTTCTTTGGTATCTGCTGACAATGTCAAGCAGGTTGATGAAAGTTTTAGAAGCTTTTTGTTTGATGGTGAACTATCCCCTTGTTCGACTGGTGCTGCTGGTAGGTCAGTGGTGATCCTTAGCGATACAGGGGCTGCACAGACCCCGGTGGTGCCGGGGGATTTGGCTCTTTGTCCGGAGTGTTCAGAGAGTGCCAAAGTCTTAATTCAAGGTATTGGCCCAAATTTCATGTCGGTTCCTTTGCATATGGTGGACTTAAGGTGTGACCTAGTAAGTGGTCCTGTGACTGTTGTTGTCGTTCCAGTATTACCCATGGACGGCGTTGATTTCTTGTTGGGTATCGACTTGGCTGGCGATAAAGTTGTTGCATCTTCAGTGGTTACGGAGAAGCCGGTTGAGGTAGCTGAAACTGAATTGCTGCAGGAAGATTTTCCAGGGATTATCCCGGATTGTGTTTTACTAGGTCACACACTCGTAGAGCTGAAAATGATGATGCGGATTCTGCTGATGTAGAGAAGAGTACTGTTGTCTGGTTGGCTGAAACCTTTTTCTATGATTTGAATGGGGAAAGTGTTGAAGGCTCTGTTGCTAACATATGATAGTTCCTCCCTTGTACAGGCACAACAGGTAGACCCAGAATTGAAAAGCTTGTCACAGAAATAATATTCAGAGGCTGATGCTGATAAGGTTCCTGATTGCTCTTATGTCAAAGATGACATTTTGATGAAGAAGTGGAGACCTCCCCAGAGACCAGCAGATCACGATTGGTGAATTATTCACTAGGTAGTAGTTACCGCACAGAGATTCTGAAAATGGCTCATGAGTTACCTATGGCAGGTCATGTCGGTATTCGGAAGACAGAAGATAGAATTATGAAGCATTTCTACTGGCCTAAGATGCACAAGGATGTGGTGCATTTCTGTATTGTCATACATGTCAGATTATTGGCAAGGCACAGCCTTCTATCAAGCCTGCTCCCTTGAAACACATTCATCCATTTGATGAAACATCTACTAGGGTTCTTGTTGATTGTGTTGGACCCTTACCCAGAACGATGTCGGGTCACATATTTCTCCTGACGATTATGGACTTGTCTACACGTTTTCCAGAGGCGATACCCTTGAGAAGTATCACTGCAAAAACAGTAGCACAGGCGTTTGTGCGTTTTTTTTTTTACTCGGTATGGTCTGCCTAAGGAAATTCAGTCTGACCAAGGGTCAAATTTCATTTCAGGAATATTTCAGCAAGTTATGAGGGAGTTTGGAATAAAGCGGATCAAGTCCTCTGCTTTTCACTCACAGTCCCAAGGAGCATTAGAACGCTATCATCAGACCCTGAAAAACATGATTAGGGCTTATCGTGAAGACTATCCGGATGACTGGGATAAAGAAATCTCTTTCCAACTGTTTGCCACTAAGGATTCCCCTAATAAGTCCACAGGTTTCAGTCCATTTGAATTGGTCTATGGTCATGAAGTTAGGGGCCCCTAAAGCTTATCAAAGAGAGGTTTATGGTTCAGGATGATGCAAACCTTCTCGACTATGTGTTAAAGTTTGGAGAAGGGCTGTCAAAAGCTTGTAATATAGCTAAGGAAGACTTGAAAGTGTCGCAGGGAGAAATGAAAGTTCAGGCTGACAAAATGCAAGAGAGCGAGGTCTAAAGCCTGGAAACAAAGTGTTAGTGTTGTTGCTTTGGACAGATAGGTTTAATGGTCCCTACATAATCAAAAAGAAATTAAATGATGTCAATCTTCATGACTATGTATCAGTACCTCTTATCGAACAGTCTCAAAGGGTTTGTCATGTAAACATGCTGAAATAATATTTTGAGCGAGAGGCTAGTCAGCCAATAGGTATAATACAGTTCAAAGAAGAAGAAAAGCATGTATATGTTTATGATGATGAATGCTATGGAAAGACAGATAATGAATTTTCTTACGTGTATTCAGATGTATCTAAGAACGAACCATGTGGTGTAATGCCTAACTCAGAGCTGTTAGAAAATCTGGATGAGACATTAAAACAGCTGCCTGAGGATCAGAGAAATTATATATCTGGCCAGTCAAGAGAATATGAAAATGTATGTAAAGACAAACCAGAGCGTACGCCTTTAACTGTACATGATGTAGACGTAGTTGATGCAAGACCTATCGAATAGAATCCTTATAGGCTCAATCCAGGCAAGTTGGAAATGGTGAATAAGGAAATACAGTTTATGTTAGACAATGACATCATCGAACCGAGTCAGAGTAATTGGAGTTCCCCTATTGTAATGGTTCCAAAGCCAGACGGATCTCAGAGATTTTGCATTGATTACCGAAGGTCACATATCTAGGTCATGTGGTTGGTCAAGGGCAAGTGCTACCAAGAGAAGCCAAGATACAAGCTTTCTTAGACTTCCCAATTACCACAACTAAGAAAGAATTGCTCAGATTCTTAGGTATGAGTGGCTTCTACAGGAAATTTGTTCCAAATAAGAATGCAGTGGTTAGTCTTCTGACAAACCTGCTGAAGGCAAAAGTGAAGTATGTTGGTCTGACCAATGTCAGAGATCATTTGAGAAATTGAAGGCCATTTTGGTGAATGAGCCTGTTTCGACAGCTCCAAACTTCTCACAGCCGTTCAAAGTAGCTATTGATGCATGTGATGTTGGAGTAGGAGCAGTGTTGCTCCAAGAAGATGAAGAAGGCATCAGAAAATCAGTATGCTACTTCTCTAAGAAACCCAATCGGTTTCAGAAGAAGTACTCAACTATCGAAAAAGAGGCACTGAGTCTCGTACTAGCCCTTCAGCAGTTTGAGGTGTATCCAACCAATGGAGAGATTACAGTCTATACATACCACAATCCTCTTGTGTTTTTGGAGAAATTCAAAACAAAGAACTAATGACTGTATAGATGGAGCCTTATGCTCCAACAATTCCCATTGAAAATTTTACACTTAAACGGAAAGAATAATGTAATTGCTAATGCTCTTTCAAGAGTAAAAAAAGGGAAATTATTTTTGCTTGTGACCAAGTGTGTCATTTGATGTTCATTTATTTAAAGAAGAAAGTATTTGTAAATATCCTTTATTACGGTAAAGCTTTCTTTTCCCCGGTGGGGGAGGTGTTATATATAAGTAGAATTGTAAGAGCAATTACATTCATTTTTTTTTGTTAAAGTTTCCTCTGTATAAAGGATATTCGTGACATATACTAATTGAGAATATTCCTGAATGTCTCAGTAAAGCTTTGGATAGGCATTTCTATTAAATGAGAGTAAATTTTGCTATTTCTGGAATGCACAAAAAGAGACAATAATAGGCTGCAACACAATAGAGATTTCTTGTGGTAGTTTTAGTTTTATATGGCGAATCATGTTTTTGGCAAATTTTATCATTTTAGTAACAGTTTCAATTAAAGCTCTTTGTGAAACCTTATTTATTGGGAATCAAACTGTGCAGTAAAGGTTTGGTACCCATACATCTGATCCACCATTTTTTCCTTGTTTGTGCTAATTAATTATTGCGGAATTAAAGATAGAGTTGGAAATCACTGACTCTGATTATGTTCATCGCAGAAGAATTCCGTTACTACCTACAAAATTTGGACAAACAGATGAAGCGGATGGCCAAGCACAGTGGCATCCTAATAAGAAAACCGAGGAAAATTGGATCCGTGGCCGTCTTAATAGGTTCAACTTTGAAAGATGCATGCTAGATGTCACACTGGGAGCCCCTTTACAGTGCAACTTTGCATTTTGGGGGAAAGGTACAACTTTGCAACTTTCTTGAAGGTGCAAATAAGGACCTTTGGGGTGCAATTCTGTACCTTATATCTGGTCTGCATCATTAAAGGTGCAAAGTTGAGCCTATTTTTCTTGGTGTGTACTACTGCTACTAGTACCACGACCACCGCAACAACCTATACTATTTAAAAAAATATCTTTCGTCCATTATTGGATATAATCATACTCAGAAGAAGGAGGAGGAGCAGAAAAAGAAGTAACCGTATTAGTGGAAGTAGTAGTAGTAGCAGCAGCAGCAGCAGCAGTAGTAGTAATTGTAAAGTAGTATTAACATGATTAAAATAGTATTTCTTTCTCCCATACTACTACAACTAATATGTTTCCTAATTATGATTGTACAGGTGTGTGATAATATCCCATAATATGAATGATGACATGCCCGTGGATCTGCAGGCTTCAATTAAGCTGCATGAACTATACTGGATGATCCGAATGAAAATACGCCTTATCCTGTGAAAAAATAATATTGTAAATGGTCCCTGTCTGTAATTAAATGGAGTGTTTTCGCACGGCCCTTGGAACTTTTCTTGAGTGGGGATGTTGAAGTGAATTTGAAAAGCAAAAAAAAGAGGTTTTAGGTTTTACTTAAGGTTTGGCAAATGAATGTCTTTAGTTACATTCTCACACATCTTCCTAGGGCCATATTTTTTCCAGTAAAAAAAATCATCTCTAAATTTCGGGTTCATTAAGACAGTGCTGTAAACAAAGGGTAGGTCTATTGGCTCGAACAATAGCCCTTTTATCAACTGTCTGGAATTATCCGGCAGCCACCCAGACAGGTGGGAGGGGTGAGAATAATAGGAGGGCTTTCAGGAATAAGTAGATATTAATATTATGAAGGCTAATCAGTCATTTACCTTTTCAGTATGATTCGTTGAAAATGGTAGTCTAATACACTTCTTATAATTTCATGCCGGGACTTCAAAATTATCTGAGCATGCGCAAAACTCGAGTCCCCTATTTGTTGAACCTGTATTTACTGACGATATCCTTCCGCGAAATCGAAGACAACTCAATGGTGATGAAAATGTTATGATCTCAAATCTGTGATAAAAATCGAAGTTTGTAGGCGAAGTCTTCAGAAAAGTGAAAAGTTCCTTGCATAAGATGATCTTTTGAATGAACAGGAAATTGTGGAAGCTGCATGGTTATTTCATAAATTTCTTAGAATAGAAGTGTTCAACATAATAAGGAAAAGCCATGGGGAAGGCAATTTTGATCAGCCTTCTACTCGCTGTAAGTGTGCGGAACTCTCTGCAAGAAGGCAATGGTAAGATTTGTTTGATTGTCATCTCAAAATGTAAAATATTCACCAGATCTAGACTTCTTTTATATGCAAGATCAGCCTCGATTGCATTTTTTTACGTGCGTACAAGACAGACATTTCCTAGGTGGTGGTTGTCCTAGGAATACATATTTCTTGAGGGTGCATGGATGTACACGGGGTAGACGCATCTAGAATTGAGTCTAAACTTCGCGGACTGTCATTATCTCAAAAAGTATTCAATAAAATCTCACATCATTATTGTAAAAAGCGACTTAAAATTACCTTTTGCCGCAAGTTTTTTTAGGATTTGTTCAGGATTTATGAACATATTTATCATAGACAAAAGATCGGAAAAAATTGCCGTTGTTAGCGCCCGTTCCGAAGAAATCTGAATTTCTCAACAAGCATCAAGATATCTTCATTTTGCAAGCAATTATAGAAAATTGTGAGTTAAATGTAGTATTGACCGATTTTATAGCATTTTGCCGTCAATCTGATATAAATATATTACCTTTTAAGCTTGATTTGATTAAATCTCCACGAAACCTTTAGTCCGCTAAGTAAGGTCACACTTTTTCAAAACGGATTTCCAGCAAAGCGCGCTTTCGTCGATCGGAATAGAATTTTGAGATCGCGATACCGGCGTAACCCCCGAACTCCTTCCCATTTTCGTCTATGATTTTTCAGTTCACGATCTTGCCGTCAATTTGGTAGCTATTATTTAATAATTTGTGAACAAACTTAAGCCTGATGAATATTTTTGAAATGTCCGTGAAGTTTGAACACCCCATCATACCATGGACCTATCAGACGTAATAGGTCCATGATCATACATAACAGCATTTTACTTTACTAATAACGAATATGGCGGCTTTGTGATAGAGCGTCGCCTTATGAACGGGAGGTTGTGGCTTCGATCACTGACCAAGTCACTTACCAAAAAATACAAAATGGGACCTTCATGTAATGGGCTTGATATCTTAGATTGGAGAAGGGTTATAAGGGTTATTAGGAAATCAAGTGTACCCCACTTGTCAAACTGATCAATGCTCAGTTGTAAATGTTTAGCTATGTGAATGATTTTTGTTTTATATGCATGTATTAGTTCTCATTAATTGTCAATTTTGATTTTCTTTAAGATTATCATGAATTATTTTATCAGCCTCAATCCCATACCCAAAGTAATCTCTGTTCCATTCTTCATGTTCTTAATCGACTTCATATCTCAGAGGTTGTGGTTTTTCATTAAAATATTCTATAACTATGATTAATATATGTTGCAATAACTGGATTCTAAATATTTATTTCATAACTTCATAATAGAAATCAAATCTGAACTATTTTTCTGACCTTTTTGTTGTATGATTTTAAGTTTAAAACAGTTTTTCCCCCAATACACAATTAATTGAATCCCATGCTAGTACTATTATCTACTGAAATCTCACTTATGCATGACTCAATCAGCCAACTGTTTCTCATTTATATGTGATTTTTTTTTAAATATATAATCTTCAAATGTAAATAACATTCAATGTAAACTTTGCACAATTAGTCTTCGGACTACAGCATTGTATTCTGTTTTATATATAATAAACCGAATTGAATTGAATGAATTGAATTGAATAATAACACAGCATTTGCAGGGCCCGCTGGGAGAAAAGTTCCTTTGAGCTCTATATACCCCAGGCGCAGATCCAGCCAGATTAGACACGATGACCAGTATTCTGAACTCGGGCTTGAATTAAACATTGGTTTAAAGAGAAAATTGGAGCAGAAAATCCCTGACAGTAGACATTGGGTCTATTAATCCAAATTACACCCACATTAAAACAATAATTTTAGCACAGAGTTAGACCGTGCTTCAGAATACTAGCCAATATTAGTTTAGAGGCCATTATTGTTTTTACTCATTATAGTCGGCATCTCAAAACTATTGTGACTAAATCGGCTAGATTCGCGCCTGTGCTAGCCCCGGGGGGGGGGGCCACTTCCATTCACGAGTGGATACCATGCGCGACCATGGGGTCTCGAAAAGCACCCTAAACACGTAATTTCCATATTCTGAAAATGCACCCCTTAACAAGTATTGGCGTGTGAAACCCAACCCTTAACAAGTATTGGAAACAAAACGATACTCTTGGCAAATATTTCCTGAAATGAACCCCTAAACAAGTAATGTTTTATTGTTACGGGTCCTTTGGTTGTCGGCTTTACCTTATTTGGTTTAGTACGACCCCACCTTCTACACCTCGCGCAAATAGGACTCTAAACACGTAGTGTTGGGGCAAAAAAAGACATCCTTTATAAAAAAAATTTAAGTTTGTTTTATCATCCCCGCAAATTCGACCCTAAACACGTAATTTTACTAGCGAAATAGATACCCTTTTTTCATTATATTTGTGTTTTTGACACCCTTTTCACGTTACGTGCGTAACGTGCCCTATCGTGAAAAGGACATCCTTTTTACGTGTTTTTTTGGTCGCGCATGGTATCCACTCGTCAATGCAAGTGGCCCCCCGGGGTGCTACCCCGAGTAGATACAGTGTGTCCAACAAAAAGGGAAACCCGTTTTCAGAGATACATTTCACAATGATTATATGCGTTTTTACTTTAAATTTGATACTCAAGGCAAGAGTGGAATAACCTCTCGAATTTGAAATTAACAGCTTAGCAAATTTTTCACGCATGGCAGATTACAAGCAATAAATATTGAGGCGTTTCGGAAAAGATTTGCGCATAAAATCAGGTGTGCATCTGAATCCATTCTAATTCAGGGATCAGTGAGAGAATTTTAAAAAGATTACAAAATATGCTCATGAGCCAATCGTCAAGTAAGCAAGGTTGTCGAATCTCGAACAAGCTTGTCCCATTTTTCTGCGCAACCTGTTTTTTTTTTTTTACATAAAAATGTTTAAACTCGTCTCGCTCATTAATGCGTGAAATGTTTGTCTCATGTAAAGGTATAAAAAATAGGAATAATTTAATTATATGACTATGTAAATGAAATGGCATAGCTTATTTGCCATTGAAGAAAAGAACATGGAAATCCTGGTTTCCTTATGTTCTTGGACGCACTGTATATATGAAGAGTTAACATGCAAAAGGGACTAATTTTTTTTTTATCATTTGCCATTTTCTTGCATGTTTAAATGGACATTCATCATGTGCATCAAACTGACTACAGTCCAACTCCCAAAATTTGTAAGAAGCTTATTAAAAATGGACGTGAAAGTTGCGTTTTTATGCAAGAGGGTGCACATTTGTTCACTATTCATAAATCAATATTTTTTTCAGGATATTTTGTTCCTATGTTTATAATTGAGAAACATACGTCAAAAAATGACAGTTAAAAATGCTCCATGTTTCTTATATTTCATATCATTTTTTATAGACTTTTTGATTTAGTTCCTTTTTTTGCATGAAAAGTCTAGAAGGGTTATAGATCTAAACAAGGTTTAACATGAATATATTGGTACTTCTTTCTTCCCCCAACCTTCCTATTGTCACCTTAGATGTTGAACTGGTTTACTCTCCTGTTTACTACCTGTAATTACAAACTTTGCCTGACATAGCAACAACTTGAAATCAGTTTTCATGCAAAAGGGAATAGATCCATAAAAATGATAAATATAAAAGAATCATATAAAATCAGAATCATCTATATCGTTTTCTTAATTGTTATTTTTCTTATATTGATGACTCTTGAACATAAAATCTTCCTGAATGGAAACATATATCTGGGTGAAATAAAATATATTAATTTATGAAGAATGAACAAAAGTGGATTTAGTCCCTTTTGCATGCAAACTCTTCATATATATATATATATATATATATATATATATATACATATGTTGTAAAAAATGAATGTAGATAATAAAGGTAGGCGTAGCTTAAATCGAGGTTCCCAGAGCTTTCTGCCTTTTGGAAAAATTTGTGATGCCGATATAATGTCTCTGTCGGTCAATTGGATCAGGGTCGCCCTAGCCACTAACCCGTCTCTGTGGTCTAGTGGTTAAGGCATCGGCGTTCAAAGCTGGGGCCCGTGTTCGCTTCCCGGCAGAAACATTTTTTTCGGCATCACCAATATTTTCAAAGGGCAGATAGATAACTCTGGGAAACCTTGACTTAAGCAACGCCTACCATTATTCTCTGCATTCATTTGTATATATATATATATATATATATATATATATATATATATATATATATATATATATATATATATATATATATAATATATATATATATATATATATATATATATATATATATATATATATATATATATATATATATATATATGAATATACATATATGTATATATATATCCATGTTATTATTAACTCAGAATATTAAGTAATTTGTGTTGTGTTGTTTTGTTCAACATTCAGATGCTAACAAGGATGAATGGTACACGCATATGCCGTACTCATCTCGTAAGTATATGATTATCATTTATTGAGCACGTATAATAATATACAAACGTCTAGAAGCCAAGAATAGTTAAAATAGTCATAAACAATATACACTGTAGTTTATATTTTCTACACTGTAGAAAATACAATAACGAAGATAGTGAATGGGGTTTTTTAACCGAAATTGTAGACATAATGTATTGAAAATACAATTTTTTTTATTTGAATAAAAAGGGCATTTTATTGACTGCTAGTATATTACAGACAAGATGAAAATAGAAATAAACAATGTTGTAAGAGAGTGATGGTTATCATGATTTCTAGGCACAGATCGGGTGGGGGGGGGGGGGGCGCTACGGGCGCAAGACGTAAAACTAAATATTTGTGTCATTTCATTGTGGAGTAATGAACATGTTCTGCTTCTTGATATTTTGAGACGAAGAGCAGCCCTTTCAAAGTTGATTCGCTGTTTATCCCATATTTAAGATTTCGACCAGATTAATTGACGACTTTTCATAATTACCGCAAGACCTGTAGAAGATCCGTTATTATATCGGCTAAACGCTTTCAGATCGTTTAGAGATATTCTACAACCATTATAAACGCTTGCATGAGCAAGAGAAGTATACAGATTTATAGCAGTACTTGATCAAATTTCGTTTCAAATCGCAAATTTAAGATTTCCTTCAGAAGTTTCAACGTGAACTTTCGATAAATTATTTTTCAGCAAGAAGTACAACTGACAACGAGACAACCGTCCGGACAACACCCAAAGTGGATCAAGGTAAATTTGAAAAAAAAAGGTTTCCACTAAAAAAAATGGAGGTCTTTTTGATTCCGAAGAAATTGAAAAGCCCCCCAAAACGAGGTTTCACTACAAAACGAAGATTATTTGAGTAACATTTTACATAATACCGGGAGGGGGAGGTGATGCCTATATGGAGAATAATATACACATGGAAATTTTGGGTGGTGCTTCAGCACCCCCGCTTCCCAGAGCCATATGAGACTAACTTACCAGCACCAGGACATTGGATATGACTTAGATTTAGGGAGCGAGAAACAACATTTTCCAAGCAACCCGTCTCCTCCATCGCGAATATCGAACTACTGTTGCCGTAATAATTGAGGTTTAAACTATAAATTTGTTCATTTTGGTTTAAAAATCCTTTTGATAGTAATATAGCGCTGTTACTATGTGCATATACTCAACTGCGCTTTGATGTGTGGTTATAATATTTTTACCCCGGCCGTAGCTGAGCCGCCATATCGGCGCTAAAGTGTCAAGAAATAAATCCTTCTGGGTACCCATTCACCTCACCTGCGTCAGGTGCAGCACAGTGTGGATAAATTTCTCGCTGAAGGAAAACACGCCATGGCTGGGATTCGAACCCATGTCCCTCTGACTTAAAGACGAGAGTCGTAACCACTGGACCATATGACGCCCCACCTACCTTATCAAAAAGCAAAATCACAAGCCCTTGCGAGCATGTTATAAATATAGTGGTTTCTAAATGCATTCTCAAGCAATTAGAATTTGTTGATATTCTCGCTCGGTCGCTATACGCGAACGCGCATCGTTATTTTGCCAGGATAGGAGGGAGACTGATATTAGAGACATCTTACTCCGAGCTAATTAGTCACTAGTCTCTAAAATACCATATTCTGTCGAAAAAAGTTCAATTTTCATATTATTGAAATGACCCTTAAACATGTTGCAAACCCCGAGAACCCCGCCCCTTCCAAAAAGGGGACTCATTTAGATCCGCCCCTGGAAGTAGACTTCATAGTTAATGTAGTAATAAACCTTTTCCGTGGGCTATCATCGTGACAATATACACCTTATCTAAACTAGTGTGATATTTTCGATTGGTCGCTACGCTCCCTCAAGGCGTCATTGAAACTTTTTTTCCCCGGGGGCTGATACAGACATCAATTTCCAGCTACTAAGTCATTGTAGTCCTACCCAGTGCCCACAACAGGTAATTTTCTTTTTTTATGAAAATGACCCGTCAAGAAATGTTTTAAACCCCCTGAAGACCGCTTCCCCCGCCACAAAATAGTCCGTAGAATTGTCCTTGAAGGTAAACTTCATAGCTGATGCAATGGTAATAAACCTGTACCACGGGCTGTCATCGTGATAATAATAATGATGATGATAATAATAATAATAATAATAATAGTAATAATAATAATAATAATAATAGTACATGAAATTTGTATAGAGCACTTTCCATCTTGATTAGATGCTCAATGCGCTTTAGGGCAGAACAACAACAAAAGATATTTACATTATGTCTGAACAATATTTCAATGTCTATGAAAAAGCACTCTTAAACAGGTATGTTTTCAGGTTGCCCTTAAAGGTGGTCACTGTTCAGTCTGGGTTTTCAATCTCTGTGGAAGAGAATTCCACAGGTTAGGCCCTGTTACAACCGATAATGTCGCACCAACGCATAATGTCGCAGCAACGCATAATGTCGCAGTTTGCGACATTATACCAACAGCGTCCGACGCATAATGTCGCAGTCAACGCATACGCATAATGTCACATGTCGCAACGCATAACAGCATAATGTCGCAGCAAATTGTCAACGCATAATGTCACATGTCGCAACGCATAATGTCACAGCGGTATTTTCTTTAGGACTCGAGCCACACATAAGATATAAAATATGCTTTCACTTAGTATTTTGAGACACGAGAAAGAGAAAGGAATTATTTGGAAATCAGGATTACTCTTTGTATGGATATTTATCGGTTTATTGCCATTTCGTCTACTGCCTTTTCCCCCACTATCGCATGGTCTGATATCATTTCGACTACTATTAGTTAGTCAACTATCAACATAGTCCAATAACCATTTCGTCTAATTACCATCTCGTCTAATAGCCAGTTGGTCTAATAGCCGTTTTGTTTATTATCATTTAGTCTGATTGTAGTTTTTCAATAAGTCCGATATCCACTTTGTCCATTATCTTTACGTCTATTACCTTTTGGTCTAATAACCACTTTGTGTACTCTCATTTTCGTCCATATTCCATTTGGTCTAACTTCAGTTGGTTCGCTATCACTTCGTCTAAATCCATTTCGGCTAACAATCATTTGGCATCGTTGCCATGGGTCCAATCACCAATAGGTCCGATCACCTGTTCTAGGACAATTACCCCCCCCCCATGACAATCACCTTCCGGACAACTACCCCCCCCCAGTAATTGCTCCCGAGGACAATGATTCCCCAGACAGTTACCCCCGGACAATTACCCCCCAATAAAAAAAAGCAATTCCCTTAATGTGGGGACAATTTCCCAGGAAAATCTCCCCACACCCACAGATAAAAGTGAGTCATGTGACTCATTTATGTATAATATTTGTGAGTCAGGCGAAACTTGACTCACTAACAAAATTAAATGAGTCTTAGTTGACTCATCTGTAATTAACAAGTGAGTCAATAACGAAATGACTCACTTGCAGAATGCTCCGACTGACTCACATAGTTGTAAAAAATGAGTCAAGATCGGCGATTGACTCATTTACAAAAAAAAATGAGTCAAGAAAGCCGTGCGCGCATGCGCTACTTGCACGCTATGACGTCAACCATCGCGCGAACCATTCCCGTTTGACGTCGCCATTGCTGAATTGGATCAAGAGAATACTGTGAGTAAAATCGTTTTAATCCTGCAGTTTTGAGAATAATTTTGTTCATTTCACCTGTAGGCCGCTGAGAAATTAATTTGCTGAAGAGAATGAGAGGAAATTTGGTGGACATGAATAATTGATTCTCAATTTAGGTGATGATTTGTGGAACTTTGAGAGGATTACGTGCACCAGACGGATGCGTGTACCGGTATGTGTGTGTGCTATATGGCTGTACTTGTAGGGCTGTAGTGTAGCTCCGCTGCGCGTCTGTTTAATTGAGTGTAGATATATGTATTGTTGTGTGTTCGGACAGGTTGTGTGTCCGGACTTTAGCAAGTCAAAGAAATTTACAGGCGAAGTTTCATCAATTTTTAGTACAAAATGTAGGAAATATAGAGAACAATATAGAAGATGATTACAACTATTGAATTCATATTTTTAGGGTAGGCTAATCAAAAGACAAAAAAGAAGGCTTCAAAAATATAAAATGTCCGGACACCTGACCCCCCATCCTACGAAACAGATTACCACATCTAACAGTTAGGCCTATAATCTGGATCTGGATGTGTACGATGCAGGGCCCTCCTGGGCATGAACGCATCGGATGAGCCTGAGATCGGGTGAGCTTGAGGGAGGGCGAAGGGATGATTAGGTCTTTTCGATGGCATTCTTGAATGAGTTTGTCGATGGCGAGTTTATTCGATGTCAATCAGGTGGTTCCATATGATTGATGATGGTACCGGTACTGAGAAGAACAAGTTCCTGTATTTTTCAATTCTTGCTCTTATTGGATGATAGGTCTGGCACTTACTATTATTTGTCACTTGCCTATCGATATAATCTGAGTTCAAAATGACTCTCACATATCGATCCCTATGTTTTTTTGTCAGGTAGATCAAATCTAGAGTTCTAGACCACTCATTCTATAACCTTGTTCTCAGGGACCTGGGAAGCGGGGGTGCTGAAGCACCCCCAGAAATTTTCCTGGGGGTGCTGTGTGTATTATTTTCCATAGGCAGCACCCCCACTACATGTAAATCAGGTTGACAAGCAAAAGAAAAAAAAAAAAAGGTTTTCGCTCCCAAATGAGGATGATTTGGGAAAATCATCTCGGGTTAAATTTTTTTTTTGCTTGCCATTTTTTTTTCCACAATCTCACAGCACCCCCACCCAAAAAATCGTTCCCAGGTCCCTGCTTGTTCTCTGTTAGTGTTACTGCCCCCTGTGTGGTGAAATAAGGTTGGCAATGTTTGGCCTATTTTCTCCTTTTCTTTGGGACAAATGTTTAATTTTTTGACAATGTTAGGTTCCATTACAGCTATTTATCATATACATGTAACTTGTCTCTTAATTAAATTTGATTCTTTAAATTAATTTTTCTTAATTAAAAATAGAGATTGAAAAACTACAATTGTCTTGCCTTTATTTTTCCACTAATAGAGGGTGTACACAAAAATATGCCCAAAATTTAAGTTTTCAAGTGCTCTGGTGAATACAAAAATTACCCCCAAGCTACTAATGAAAAATAAATTGCAACTGTACAGAAATTAGTATTATGGTCACAAAAGTGATATTTTAATGATTTTTTAAATTGTGTGCTGTGTACAGCATTGGCATACCATATAGTCCTAGATTCCCCACAGGCAGGCATGTAATGAACCCTTGGGTGAGTCTAGACTACATGCATTTCCTTCTCACAGAAAAATGTAGAGGTGTACTGTAGGACCTATTCCTGGTCTACTGAGGTGTTTTTAATTTGATAAGTGCCCCTTTCCCAACAATAATTAAGATGAATATTTTTATTAGATAATGTTGAGATGTGAGCCCCCATCTTGAATGGATGTGGTTTTTGTTTTTATTAACTTGGAAATGCAGTCACTATCTGAAGCATGTGTCACATTTATCCCATCAAAATAACATTAAGAATATTTCCAATTCATTTTTTTCTTTTTTGCACATTTTATTTGTTTTTTATAATTTTATTATTATTTTTTTACAGGGCTACTGGAAGAAGTCACTACGCAACAGATTCAGGAATTGCAGGAAGTGTCATGAACGTGATAATCCATTAGGACAAATGGAAGCAAAAAAAGGGGACTACACCCAAACCAGACAAAGCTGCAGGCAAACACATGTATGGCATAAAGAAAGTACCTTCCTGCATCCCCAGAAGGTGAGGATGAAGAAACGATCAATGCTCACATCAAGATGCTTCAGAATGAATCCAGAAAAACAAGACAGGACAGCTTGATGATAGACAATCTACTAACTTATGCCCATAGGCGCAAGGGTATCATCAACAGCAACTGGACTGAATCCTACTTGAAGGATATGTACCCTTACCTTTTCCATGAAGATGAGGTAAGTTCAAATCAGCGTTAATACAGATCAAGAAACTTCAAGAATCTATCATTAGATTTACGTGTAACAAGGGTCTATTCTTGCAATAAGCAAGTCCATGCTTAACCCTAAACAGGCCGGGAGGTTGAATTAACCCCCGGCCACAGAACAGCCAAAAAAAAAACCGGCCTAGTTAGGGTTCACTGGAATTGGAGCTATAAGTTTTATAGAAATGGGTATGTTCACATTTCTAGGATCATGCAATCACATTCTGTATTTTAACCTAGTTTATTAGTATCCATCTTTGAAATAATCAATAAATTGTGTGAAAACATACTATTTAGAAAGTTTGAAATTTTAATCTTTATCTGATCTCAATCATATCATGTCTGTTGATCGAGAAGAATCTAAAGGTCCTACCATTTCACACTCAATGCAGTTAATAGCGTGTACAGGCTTAAAATTATGATAGTTAAAGCAGATCAAAATTTGCAAAGTGATAAAATTTACAAGAGCAAAATATTTACTCTTCTTACTCGAATTTTTGTTCTTGCGGACAAGTAAGGGACAATTTCACTGAGCATCTCATATGCAAAAACTTATCTTTGTGAATGGGTTAAGTGATAGGCCCATTTCAAGAACTGTATGTAATTGTTCACCAATAAATTTCCATATGAATTCAATACATTGATTATTGTATATATAGAATGAAAGTGATTCCAACTCGTGGAGACAAAGAAAGACTGGAGTCAGTTGGGTCATTTTATTTAGAGTGTAGAGATTTGCAAATAGTCTTCAAAATTATTCTTGATTGAGCCATTTTTTACACACCTATTCTTTTTCTTTTTTTTTCACGCAGAGAAACATAAGACTGCCCTGTTTAAATTCCCTGTTTATTCTTTTCATTTGATGTTGAAAGAGTTTGAGAGACTGTCAGAGGACCCAATTAAGCAGAAGTTGGAAGCAGGACATTTGAATATGCTGATCCATTACTAGAGATATGTAAGACTCCCAAGCAAGGTTTGGAGCTCAAAAACCTGATCTTGGCTGCAGCAGCAGAAAATGAAGACACCAGGAAAAGTATGTTATTGAGATGTTTGATAAGGAGTGGGTTTGCAATAATTTCATTCTTGGGAGGAAAACTTTGAAAATGGTTAAAGAGTTACTGTACTTGCCCCCCCCCCCCCCCCCCCGAGTTTTACCAGCCCCAAATCCATATACCCCATTTTAATTTCAAGAGAGAGAAAGACAATAATTACATGGCTCCAAAGTGTACTCTTCTATTTATACCTGATGTGCAATTCAAATGGTTAAAGAAGGATGACCCAGGCCAGTTGGTCAAAATGTATATTGTATACTGTATATTTTTAATATTTCTGAATGGACAACCACAATTTACTGATATTCTGGAGTTCGATTTACATTGCTTGAGTTCAGTCTTCATTTTTTTTTCTTTGCAGTGATCAAATCATGTGGAGCACTTCTGTTGATTCCTACTATTTTTGGAGAGAAGGCATTGCTTTGTCAGCATAGCCAGGTAAGTTTGATGCTTAAAATTCATTTAAGGTTTATACAAATATCAGCAGAATTTTGAGTGAGTGAGTGAAGCTGTCGCAGGCATGTCCATTTAGATAGCTCAACTGACAGGCCATATGAGACCTGGCACCACAAAACTCTTAAAAAGTCAGAAGAAATAGATATTGGATTTAATCTCTCTTTTAACACAGGAAATTCTAATAAGTTTTGAAATGATGTATAACTCACTATCACAGTAAGATCCTAACCTTCGAAAGATTAAGAAAAGAACATTGCCTACCATAGAATTCTACTTATGAGAATAAGGGATTAGATTTTGCCCATTTGATTTAGTATTTTGATTGCTAACTTTTGTTTAGCATCAATGTAAAGAAGATTACACATCAGTATAATTTTCGTGAAAATTGATTTATTGAATCTCAAATTATCTCCAGAGTTGATACATAAATTGAGAACATCCTCCTGAAGCCTATAAACCAATATCTCACCAGGGTTTAATTCATAGGGGTTTAAAGTGAAGAGTAGGTCCTATATAATTTTCACCCCCCCCAAAAAAAAAAAAAAATAATTCATTGCTAATATTCTATTTGAAAGTTGCAATAATAGTACTTCAGATTTAAAAGGCACTTAGAAATTTTTAAAGTGGCTTAAGAAAAGTATAGGTGAATTCGACTTCACCTCACTGTAACTTGTGGCGGCCATAACTGGGGGGCTTCCAAAAAACAACAAAAGCACTTTCAATGGAGTATGTCATGAGCCAGGTGTGTTGCCATGTCAGTGTTTTTGTTGGGGTGGACTTGTCCTTTAATGAACTTTGACCATCAAAGTCAGCACTGCTGCTATATTGAACTGAGTAATGCAGGCGAGACTGCCAGAGGCGTTCCACTTGTATATAAATGATTTGATGGCTATACAAACTGTTCAACTTGATGTTTTGGTGTTTCCAAGAAAGTAGTACATTTCTCAACTCTGAGTCCAATTTATTATTCATTTCCATCCATGTAATTTGATAGAGCTTGGATGATAATTCATAGTGAACACTTACTCAACCATGGCTAAGAAATTCTTTATTACAGTTACAATTTTGTAAGTCTTGCGGTTCTTTAGGCTACAATTTGTAAAGTATCAAAATAAATACTATAGTGTTTCATTTAATATCATACATCTTGGACTACAGTACAGTTAGCAGTATATGTATTAGCATAACCTTGAAATTATCATTTTCACTAGGATCAACCAATTTGCCTTGTGTACATTACCAGAAATAAACTAATCAGCATTTCTCACTTATGTTTCCCTTTTTTAGGATAAAAAACGGACCAATCGCCAAAATCATCTACAAAAGTAAGCCCGACAGTGCAGGTCTGACTCTGAGCAGTGATCATGAAAAATTCACGGAAATTCTGCAATCATCCTATATTACAGCAGAGAATGAAGTCATCTGCGAGAAAACCACCTACCTCATGTCAGCAGTCTCTCTGCTTATGTCGGCCCATTATGTATTCAACTGATCATACACCCCCAAGATGGGTAACACCCTCACATTCATTCAGAAGATTCTGATGAACATAGATTCCACATCTCAACCCTCATCCAAGGTCGTAAGAAGCCTGTATGACTTAAATGCTGTCCGAAATGCTGATGCCAGTAGTTCTTCAGTTTAAGAGAAATTAATTACTTGGGTGATGCTACTGCAACACAGCTGATCACACTTTCTCTACGTGCAATCACCTTAGGTGTTGTATCTGTCTTTTATGTGCAAAATAGATTGAAATAGATACGACAGGTTGACCGTGAATTTAGACATCAAGTATGTGCATTATTTCGCTTTGCTTCAGTACAATTTCAGTGGCCCTTGAATTGGAAATCTTTTCATATCCCAAGAATTACGTATAAATGCTTAATGAAATTTTTGTCACAGATAAAATAGGATTTTGCACACACAAAAAAGAAAAGATATTTGGACCCAAAATTTTTACAGATCAGATGGTCAACAATTTTTTTTTTTTTTTTTTTTTGGGGGGGGGAATTGAAGACTAAGCTATTAATATTCTACTTTTTGATTTTTGTACACATTTTGTTACTGTACATGTAAATAAGTTTAACACCACAAATTTGAAGAATTACAACATTTTAAAGGTTCTCTATGGAATTTTAGTTAGTTTGTAGGTTTCAAGCAACTTAGTATTTAATTCCAAGAATTATACAAAGGCACTTTTCAAGATTATGGCTTCCAACATCAGTACATGATGGAAACAATTCTCAATGTTTACATTTATTGAGATGGTAAGCACATGCAACTGATTTGAAACTAATTTTATAAATTTGACAAAGCACTGTCATTAATTTTAAGCCAATCTGCACACTTCCAAGCATGTCAAAGGTATTGCTTAATAGCCCAATCACCACAATTATCATTGCCTTTAAAAAAAAATTGCACAAAAATATTTAAATAGAAAAGGTCAGTATCTGCTTGAAGATACAGCTGCTATAGGAGGCAGATTTTGCGGAAAATACCAGGGCTTCACAGTGAGAGAAATGGTATTAAGAATGGGGGATTCTGCGAAGTGCTTTAAAAATTGAGAATCCAAATTGCACATTTTGAAATTGTCTTTTGTACTATTAGTAGTAAAATATTTTTGTGGGTTTTCCTACAGCAAAAATTGACATTTGGGGGATTCCCGTGTCATGCATGGGGATTCTTAAATTTAAATTGTGTTTGTACGTATGCTTAAGTTTGAAAAATTTCTGAATTTTAGGTTTCTGGAAAGCTGTTATTGGTTTTGAAGTACCAAAACAATGGTATTGTGTTGTAAGCAGAGTCTTAGGAATTCATGTTTGAAGGTTTCACTTATAGTGAATTGTTTCAAATTCAGTAAATTATGAATTTCAGTGAATTATGAATTGTTTCAATTTCAGTGAAGAAATGATACTATAAAAAATTATGATTTCATTGAATTGTTTCAATTCCAGTGAATTATGAATTTCAGTGAAATATGAATTATGAATTGTTTCAATTTCAGTGAAGAAATGTTACTGTAAAAATGTACGATTTGGGAAGAGATTTTTGTGAAGTACGATATTTGAATTACAGTGGAATCTCATTATAACGAGGTCGAAACATTGTTATATCAGGGTAAAAAGAAAAGTTATTAAGGATAATTACTGTGAGAAATAATGGACTATCATTATCACACTCTCTCCAATTTCATAGACGTTTTGTGACAGCTTTATCTTTGTTTAGTCGGTTAAACCATGTTGCCAATCAGTTATAAAATCTATCACTCTCTCTTGATAGTTTTATTTTTTATTTGATGAGAGGTAGCAGTGCACTTATTTACATGTTTGGTGACTGGATTCTATGCTTGAGAATAGATTTTATTATAGAAAGAAATGCACAGCAACCATAATTATTTTTCAAGTAAACTCTTAAACATTTATCCCATGAAACACATTTCTGTCTGTTGTGGTTACATCACTGATGCATAATGGTCACTTTTGTTTTGGTAATATTGGTGGTGACTCCGGAGATTTATTGTTGAGAGGAAATAAATCAGATGGCATGTACAATGCATTTATACATTCTAGTTCTTTTGCTTTAACTGATTGTGATGTGTCTGTTAAGTTAGCATTAGGCTGTTGGTTGTAGGTCCATCATAATCGGCTCTTCTAAAGCATGCAATGAGACTTCCTGATCCATTCAATTTTGCTGATGATCTATGTTTACTTGGAAAATGTTATTAATCATTTTTGGAAAAGCCCCTATGATGACAACAGACCATTTATTTTATTTGGCATCATTTTACACCCTTTTCTTTTGGTTTAATTATCACATATGTATTTGACTCATTTTCAGTTGAGTCGCCTTGACTCACTTCTTCATACATGAAGTGAGTCAAGAGGCTTAATCTACGAACAGAAGTAATGACTCATTTAAGTAAAACCATCTGAGTCATGTGACTCACCTAGGCAAAAAGTGAGTCACCCTGACTCATCATTGATGAGTCACTGGTTTGTCCGTATAACGACACACTAGAAGGATCACATGAGTCACCGTGACTCATTCCAAACGAGTCTGAGTCTTACTGACTCACTTCAAACGAGTCAATGTGACTCATTTAAAGTGAGTCTTGAGATTATATGAGTCACCGCGACTCATTAAAAATGAGTCTGCGTCTTAATGACTCACTTTAAATGAGTCAGGTGACTCATTTGAAGTGAGTCTTTAGATTATTTGAGTCACCATGACTCATTACAAATGAGTCTGCAAGGCAAAGATGAGTCACTATGATGCATTAAAAATGAGTCTTCTATGATCAGACTCATCTTTAATGAGTCATAGTGACTCACATATTCGTAAAAGTGTTTCGCTATACGGACAAACTGGTGACTCGCCAAAGTGAGTCAAGGTGACTCACTTTTTTTTGTGGGTGCACCTTCTCTCCGGCATCGATGTTAGAATCAAGCGTGACCACCGGGGGGGGGGGGGCACTCGACAAAAAAAGTGGTAGGGGTGTGCCGCGGGCGAGACAAAAAACGGGGTCCTTGGAACGGATCGCCAGCGTGTGAGTGCGTATGCATCCCTATGGAACGGGCATGCGTGCATGACGCAGCTAGCCCGGCGGCACGGCAAAAGGGTGCGCTCGCGCAGAGGCGATGGTCGGACAGCGCTCTGCGGCCGCATTTCACCAAAATTGCAGCTCATTGTAGCAGATCAATGCGACCGGAACGGCGTAACGAAAAATATGTCAAGTTTTGGAGCGGATTTCTTTCTTCTTTTTTCTCGATAAGAAGAAAATGCTTTGCTATGGAGCGGCTTTCTTGGTTCTTTTTCTCAACCAGATAAAGATGCTATGCCTTGGAACTGAAATTTGAGTGTAAAACTGGGGGTCCCCTCCGCGGCACATACCCGGCCACTATGCATTATATACTGAGGGGGTAATTGTTCTAGGGGGTAGTTGTCCAGGGGTAGTTGTCCGGGGAAAAATTGTTCTCGATGATAATAGTTCGGGGGTTATTGTCTGGGGGGGGGGGTAATTGTCCTCAGGGGGTAATTTTCTGGGGTTAATTGTCCTTGGGGGTAATTGTCCTTGGCGGGTAATTGTCCTCAGGGGGTAATTGTCAGGGGGTAATTGTCCTCAGGGGGTAGTTGTCCGGAAGGGTGATCGTCCGGGGGGGGGGGTAATTGTCGGGTAACGGGTAATTTGACCTATTGGTGATTGGACCCATGGCAATGATACCAAATGCTTGTTAGCCGAAATGGGTGTAGACAAAGTGATAGCGAACCAACTGAAGTTAGAACAAATGGAACATAGACGAAAAATGAGAGTACACCAAGTGGTTATTAGACCAATCGGCTATTAGATTAAAAGGTAATAGACGTAATGATATTGGACAAGGTGGATATTGGACCAACTGAAAAAATACAATTAGACGAAATAATGATATAAAAACGGCTATTAGACCATCTGGCTATTAGACGAGATGGTAATTAGACGAAATGGTTATTGGACTATGTTGATAGTTGACTAATGGTAGACGAAATGATATCAGACCATGCGATAGTGGGGAAAAAGGCAGAAGACGAAATGGCAATAAACCGATGAATATCCAAACAAAAAGTGATCCTGATTTCCAAATAATTCCTTTCTCTTTCTCGTGTCCCAAAATACTAAGCGAAAGCATATTTTATATCTTATCTGTAGCTCGAGTCCTAAAGAAAACACCGCTGTGACATTATGCGTTGCGACATGTGACATTGTGCGTTGACAATTTGCTGCGACATCATGCGTTGCGACATGTGACATTATGCGTTAGAAAACTACGACATTATGCGTTGACTGCGACATTATGCGTCGGACGCTCTTGGCATAATGTCGCAAACTGCGACATTATGCGTTGGTGCGACATTATCGGTTGTAACAGGCCCTGCATGAAAAAGGCCCGTTCCCCCGCATAATTTCTTAGGAACTGGAATTTGTAAGAGATTAGACGACGAGGATCGTAAGGTTCTTGAGGGTTGGTAATTATGCATCAAAGACTTACTATAACTGGCGGAAGTTCCATTGACTATATGAAAAATCAGAGAAAGATTTTGAAGACTATGCGTTCCTTCAGGGGCAACCAGTGAAGAGTTTTTAATATAGGGGTGATGTGGCTGCGTTGATAGAGTTACAATACATGCAGCTGCATTCTGCAACATCTGCAGTTGAGAATCTGTTAAAGTTGTAAAGGAGGCTATTACCAATCGTAAAAAAATTAGTGAATGCATCAGTTTCTCTGTTGCTGAGCGGGTGAGATATTTTCTTATGAAGCCAATATTGCGCAATTGATAACGAACTGATCTGCAAGTGCTCGTAATCTGGTTGGACATGGACATGTGAGAGTAAAATATTATTCCAAGATTATTAGTAAATTTTCATCAAATTACGCCTTATCTAAATTAACGTAATATTTTTGCGCTTGTTCGCTACGCTTCTTCGCATCGTCATTGAAAATACCCCCCACGATATTGCAGACATTAATTCCCAGCCACTTTGTCAGTATAGTCATACCCCAAGGTGCCCACAATGGCAATTTTGTCTAGAACCGCCCCAGAAGGTAAACTTCACAGCTAATACCATCGTGATAATTTGTGAAGCGCTTTGAATAGTCGTAGATTGATAAAGCGCTATATAAATGCCAATTATAACTTTTCTTATTATTATTACTATAAACTTGTAGTACTGGCTACCGTCTCCAGTGATTTAGGCCTTATTTACACGTAAATGTCCTATTATCCAGATACTTAGGCAACTGTACGCACATTCGCATTCGCTTCCATCGGTTTATCGCATGCAGCTCAGTGGTCTGTAAACATTTCGTTGACTTCTCGAATGGTCTAATGTCGGTGACACGACATTTGCTCTTTCGACCTATTAATAGGCCAGAGGGTATCTGGTTAGATAGAGTTAGCTTTTTAATAGAATTTCTTGGTTCAGATCGAATAGTTTAAATTTAATGATAAGTGTTTATTAAATTTTGGATGTTAGATTTTGTGCTTGGCATAACGGGCATATTTTCCATTGGAGGAATTGTCGCTGGAGTAAATGTCATGGAACCCTATTGCCACACGGAATTAACCTAGATGGTCTACTATCAATATGGGTTAATTTTCGTTAAGTACACATTATAAAGCGTGGGTCTAATGCCACCTTAGTGTAGTTTTAAGGGTTTAATCGCTAACCTTTTGTGAGAAGGGGCCCTGGTCGTAATGGAATGTTGATGTATCCTGTTCTTACTCGTCAGGCAAAGTACAAATAATCTTTAAGACGAAGTGGAAAATGGACCAAAGTCAACGCTAGATAAAAATAGACTGAGGTGGCATTAGACGTATGTTGTATGAGGTGTACTAAATGGCCCTGGGAAGCGATGGAGCACATTATACAACATAGGTCCAATGCCACCTGAGCCTGTTTTTAGTCTAACGATGGTGGACGTCCTTTGATTTTTTTCAGTGCTCATCCTGCATAGTTCCAGGACTGGCAAAACATAAAATGCTCATTTTATGGGAAGTATTTATTCTGTTATTTTAATTCGTGGCGGTACTAGCGTAACTACGGGAGGGGGACAGGGGCAGTCTGCCCCCCTGACAAGTTACAACCCATGCAAAGGACGAATCCCTGCCCCCTGACGAGCTTGATAACTTGTTTGCCCCCCCTGACGAACTTAAATACCTATTTTTACCCACCCCCTCCCATCCGACGAGGTTGACGACTTTTTTTTGCTTGTCAATTTTTAAGATTCAAGACCCTTTTTTTATTTGCTTGTTAAATTTTTCGGCGGAAGGTTTTGCCCCCCTCCCCCTGTGGAAAATCCTAGGTACGCTACTGCGTGGCGGCCTTGCTCGTGAAACACGTAAGAAATTTAGCATTACTCTAATTATTTCAAGTAGACACGTCTCAATATTCGCAACAAACCCTCACACAAAGGGCAAGGACGATTGCATTAAATGCTGCCAGAGTGTTCTTCGCTGTGCGAATATGTATATCAAAATTCAACTAGAGATAATTTTTTTATCATCAAGGTCAACATGGTAGCTTTATTGATCGAAACATGGGGGAAAGTGCAGCACGCTAAAATGTACGACTGGAAGGTTGCGTAAAGATGAACGCGATGATGCATCATCATAAAATGGCCAATGTTCGTATTGATAATTTTCATAATAAGACATTAGTATGATTATTTTCATTATCATTATTTGTTGTTATTACTTTTATCATCATCATTATGATGATGATGATGGTGATGATGGCAATGAATATTATTCTTACTAATACTATTATTATTATTATTCCGCACAGCTTCCAGCCAGTTTGACTGTAACTTCGATTCAGGATTCTGTGGATGGACTCAAGATAGCACAGATTCTTTTAATTGGATCTTGAACCATGGTTCTACCGGTTCACAGGATACAGGACCAAGCTCAGATCACACGACTGGGAGTAAGTGACGTATCCCATCTATGAATATTCATGAGTAGTTTGCATGAAATTGCGGTCACGCGGTAGATCATAATTTTATTAATAAGTTATATTATCCACCGTATTTAAACATATTAAAGTATGATTTGTAATAATTTTACAAATAGGCCTGCATGCGTACAACATTATTTCGTCAATATCATTACAAATGTATAGTTGCGTGGGTGTGTAATACTGTGGGCGTGCGAGAATATTTTTTTTTTCAATTTGGAGAACATTGTTTTTTAGAAACAAACGTTTACTATATAGGCTTATGATAGGTGTATCATTAGATAAGTTAATTCTATAATTACAAAAGCCATGTTTGAAGAAAAGTACATGTTTAAAAAAAGTACAGTATTTGGGGGGAAATGGCTATGAGTAAAGGCGTCAATTAATGACTATGAACAATTTTATACAGGCGGACTGTATGCATACATCGAGACATCAAGCCCCAGAGTTAATGGGGACATCGCACGTCTGACAAGCCCCTCTAACCAGGTAGTGGCCGGCGGAACGAAGTGTCTTCGATTCTATTACCACATGTACGGGTCGACCATGGGCACTTTCAATATCTATGTGTCGAAGGTCGGGGACACCTTTGGTAGTCCCATTTTTCAGAAGTCTGGGAATCAGGGAAACAATTGGATTATTGGACAGGTGAGATTTTTTTTTAATTTGTTTTGTCTTTGCCCATTCGGACGTTTGTTTTTCCTTTTATTATGCTCATTATTTATCATGTTAGACATGCTTGTAAACTAAGAATAAGAGTATTGTTATTAGTATCAGAGTGATGTACCCCTCAAAACATACACACACGCGCACGCACCCACTCTCATCCTCTCACACACAGTCTCGCTGACACAGACAGTCACAAAGTATAGGTAATATAATCATTGTTGTGATAAAGAGGCTTGTCGGCTAAAGGGTGCCCGAACAAAATAAAGATTTTTTCACCCCCCCCCCTCCTCTCTCTCTCTCATAATTATCTTTTAAAACGGTATGGTCTTGCAAATTCAGGAGATAATCCTTTACCGGCCGTACAGAAACATTGTTCCCGACCTTTCGTTTGAGGACGCGCATGCTTATTTACGACGGTAGTTGATTTTGGAAGAGACGTTTTGGGCCCGTCATCATGGTAGTAAAACTCTGTCCTGCAATGCAAATAAGCCAGTTCGTAGTTCGTTTCTGCGCATGATCAAAAGATTCTACGCATGATCAGAGAAAGTTTATTTGTACTAAAGTGACATGTTGGTTTAAAATCCAATGAGATAAGCACCAACTTTGATGTCTTGATTATTCATATATTCTTTCGAATTGCGGTTTTCATTTACATCCACAAAAAACAACAATGTGTCCACGAACGACTGGTATTTCACGGTTTGCCAAGTACATTGTGCAACATCTTATGATATGCATACAAAGTAGGAATGCAACAAATACCTTCATAAAGTTTTTTGGCGTGCTATTCTAGTAACCTGGTCTATTCAATTTCTTCATCCTGCTATGTAAGGCAAGCTTACGTAATATCTTGCTTTGAAATCTGCCTATCAAAATGAAAGAAATGAAAGGTCATTTGACCAAAATTGTCCATGAAGTAACTACGAACTGGTCTATTGTGTGACATGAGATTGTTTTTTTCGTTTCGCATCTGGAACGGAAACATGCCATATGCGTTTCGTGTGCAAAATTCTGGTTGCTACTATGGTAACAGCGATATATCCGATTGAGGACGACTTTCCAAAGCCACATCTGACTCCTCCCAGAGCTCAAGAGGCCACCCGGGGGATCTGTTACACCCACAAATGTAATAATCGCCCACAAATGTAATAACGCCCACAAATGTAATAACACTTTACCCACAAATGTAATAACGCCCACAAATGTAATAACACTTTACCCACAAATGTAATAATTTCACCCACAAATGTAATAATGCACTTTACCCACAAATGTAATAATTTTTGATCACCCACAAATGTAATAATGACTTTACCAACAAATGTAATTAATTTTTAAAGGGATTTTTGGCAAATCCGTTCTAAGCTAAAATCGTATAGTAATGCGTTCATTTAGCACAAAAGTGCAAAGTCTCATTTCCTGACCCGGTTAATTAACAAATTATAATATAAGTCCAAAGTCTTTATTCCAGACCCGGTTGTTTCAAAAATAATAATATGAGCCCAAAGTCTTTATTCCAGACCCGGTCGTTTAAAAAATAATAATATGAGCCCAAAGTCTTTATTCCAGACCCGGTTGTTTAAAAAATTATAATATGAGCCCAAAGTCTTTTCTCCAGACCCGGTTGTTTAAAAAATTATAATATAAATCCAAAGTCTTTTTCCAGACCCTGTTGTTTCAAAAATTATGATATAAATCAAAAGTCTTTATTCCAGACCCGGTTGTTTAAAAAATAATAATATAAGTCCAAAGTCTTTATTCCAGACCCGATTGTTTCAAAAATGATAATATAAGTCCAAAGTCTTTTTCCAGACCCTGTTGTTTAAAAAATCATGATATGAATTCAAATTTTTTTTTCCAGACCCGGTTGTTTAAAAAAATCATGATATAAATCCAAAGTCTTTTTTCCAGACCCGGTTATTTCAAAAATCATAATTTTAGTCCCAAATGAGATACATTAATGATATTCCAGTGGAATGAAAATGAGAATCGAGCTTAGTCTTTTCTCCAGACACTAATGGTAAATTGAAAATCAAGCATAGTGTTTGCTCCAGACCCGGTAACTAAAAGCTGAAACTTTATAGTAATGTGTTTATATAGCACAAAAATGCGAAATCTTTTTTTTAGACCCGGTTAATTAAAAAATTATAATATAAGTCCAAAGTCTTTTTTCCAGACCCATTTATTTCAAAAATTATAATAATTATAAAAAAACAAAGACCCACGATCCTATTTATGTTGAATAACATGGAAATGTAGCGTAGTCTTTCTGTCAGACCCAGTTATAAAAGTCATTAAAGGTCAAGTCCACCTCAGAAAAATGTTGATTTGAATCAGGGAAAACCAAACAAGCACAATGCTGAAAATTTCATCAAAATCGGATGTAAAATAAGAAAGTTATGACATTTCAAAGTTTTGCTTATTTTTAACAAAATAGTTATATGAACGAGCCAGCTACATCCAAATGAGAGAGTCGATGATGTCACTCACTATTTCTTTTGGTTTTCATTGTTTGAATTATACATTATTTCAATTTTTACGAATTTGACGATTAGGACCTCCTTGCCTAAAGCACAAAATGTTAAAACAATAAATTTCCACGTGTTGCAGGGAGGAATGAAACTTCATTTCACATGACGATGACGAGAAAATGAAAATATTTCATATTTCATTTAACAAAATACAAAAGAAATAGTGAGTGAGTGATGTCATCAGTTCCTCATTTCATACCGACCGAGATGTGCATATAACTGTTTTGTGAAATGAAGCGAAACATTAAAATGCCATAACTTTCTTATTTTACATCCGATTTTGATGAAATTTTCAGTGTTATGTTTGTTGAATTTTTCTCTTTTTATTCAAATCAAGTTTTTGTTGGGGTGGACTTGTCCTTCAAAAAAAATAATTTGTTGTATATTCCTTCCTTTTTTCTATGAAAAAACCTAAATAACAAAACATTAAAATACATATGAAAAATCCCTGAGAAAAAGATATCAGTAAACAATAGGGGATTACTTCCCGAAAACGATAAAGTTGTTGATTGACGATCTATGATATATTATATAAAAGAAAAACATTCTAACAAGAGAGGATAACCATTCCATTCCATGTTTTTATTTGGCAATAAGTCATGATTGACTATTTTTGCTACCCACTGTATGAGAAGTAGGGTAACAGTTTTATTTAGTATTATTTTTATTACTTCTTTTTGTCTCACCTGCATAGCAGAGTGAGACTATAGGCGCCGCTTTTCCGACGGCGGCGGCGGCGTCAACATCAAATCTTAACCTAAGGTTAAGTTTTTGAAATGACATCATAACTTAGAAAGTATAAAAACCTAGTTCATGAAACTTGGCCATAAGGTTAATCAAGTATTACTCAAATTCGATTTGGGGGTATCTGATGAATTACAATCAAAACTTAAAAAGTTTTTGGATCTGATTCATGAAACTTGGACATAATAGTAATCAAGTATCACTAAACATCCTGGGCAAGTTTCAGGTCACATGGTCAAGGTCAAAGGTCATTTAGGGTCAATGAACTTTGGCCGAATTTTTTTTTGTTGAATACCATCATAACTTTGCAAGTTTATTGATCTGACTTTTGAAACTTGGACATAAGAGTAATCAAGTATCACTGAATATCCTGTGCAAGTTTCAGGTCACATGATCAAGGTCAAGGTCATGTGAGGTCAATGAATTTTGGCCACATTGGGGGTATTTGTTGAATTACCATCCTATCTCTGTAAGTGTATTGGTCTAGTTCATAAAACGTGGAAATAAGAGTTACCAAGTATCACTTAACATCTTGTGCGAGTTATAGTAGTTTTCAAAGTCAGCACTGCTGCTATGTTGAATCGCGTGATGCAGGTGAGACGGTCAGAGGCATTCCACTTGTTTATTATTATTATTTCTTGTATATTCATTCCTTTTTTTATGAAAAAAAAACACAAAACCTTTAAAAACATATAAAACAAAAAACTGAGGAATAAGATATCAGCATACAATATGGGGATTACTTCCCGTAAACGATAAGGTTGTTGATCGACGATCTATGAGATGTTATATAAAAGAAAATCATTCTAGCAAGAGGGGATAACGTTTTAACAAGTTCTTCGGTACTTTAAATTTTCAGTGTACCAAGCACCATTTGTAATATATTCAGCATTTTTTTTTATTAGTTACAATTCCAATAATCTCAGTGGCCTAAGATATATTTTCTGGGGTTATATTGACCCGTTAAGTAAAGAGAGAGAGAGAGAGAGAGGATTTATGTGATCAAGAAGTGATAAGATAGGAAAAAAAACTGATTTGAAATGACTGAAAGAGAGACAGGCAAAGAAAGAAGAGCCCCCTCCCACACCCGTACCAGAGTTACGGAGTTAGGCTGTCCCGTCGGTGGATTCAGGTCCATCAACATTTTGAGGTTTAATCTTTCCAGGGGGCAAACGTGTGTGTGTGTTTGAGTTTTGTCAGACGTGTCTCAATCAGATATGATTATTTACGTCTGGGACCGACCTTTAACGTCACCATCCGAAAGACGTGACCAGGGCTCGAACCTCGAACCTCTGCATCAATTTGTAACTTCCCCACATAGCTTGGATTACAGGCGCACGCCACAACGCCCAGTCTTTAAATATGGTGTAGTCTTTGCTCTAGACCCATGCAGTTATTTCAAAATAGGAAATTATTAGAAACGATAAAAACAGACAAACAATATTAACAAAGACGCCACAATATCATTGATGTAGAATAACGTTGTTGTTGTTGTTATTTTGGGTTTTTAAGGCGCGTACCATTCAGATCTGAATATTTACGCCTTTTATTAATTTGACGTTTTTGTGGTATTCAATTCAATTTTATTTATTTCACTTCCATCAAACAAAAACAAGTTGTATACCAACTTACGGTATGCCTTATCACAGGGTTTTATAGTTTGGGAGATGCTGGTGTCTAAGTTTTTAGATTAATCTTTTGCTTAATTTGTATTTTAAGAGAACTGGATGTGGGGTAAAGACAACTCTCTAAACCCAAGCATTTTAACTGGGTTTAATTTTAAAGATTGGTCTTAGCTTTGATTTTTTTCAATATATGTTATAAATAGCTGGGTCTAGACGAAGGTCTAAGCATAGTAATATTGTTATTCAACAGGAATAAGAATATGACAAAGTCTTATGTTTTTAAGATTGTTTGAATTAATTTCTAAATGACTGGGTCTGGAATAGAGACAACGCTCTAAACATGTGCTTTTGTACTTGGTCTTAATTTGGAGGATTGTTGGTTCTTAGATTCGTTGTTGGGGGTTGGGTTTTATTGTTTTTTTTTTATTCTTGAAATAATTGTGTCTGGAGGAAAGTCTACAATCGATCTCCATGTTATTCCACAGTAGTTAGATTATTTGGTATTTGTTTTAGACAATTTTATTTTTAAATAATAACCAAGTCTGGAAAATGGACGTTTTCTTTGCAAATGCATAATTACAATGTTTTGTAGGGGTCTTAGTATTATTATACAAACTAATCTGGGTGTGCGGTCTAGACATATTTTTTACTGGGTGTAACTTTTGAAAACTGGTTTTAGATTTGATTTTCTTTTTAATTCATTTCTTAGATAACCTGGTCTGGAGGAAAGAGTACGTTTTACAACTCATGTTATTCCAAGAGAATATGATAGGGTCTTATGTTAGAAGATTTTTTTCCCGTAATTTTTGTAATGATTAGGTCTGGAATAAAGACAACATTCTAAACCTCTTTTTAAAAACATGTTCTTAGGTTCAAGGATTGCTTGGTATTAGATTTGGAGTTATTTATATTTTTACTCTTAGCCTTATTTTGAAAAACAAATGACTGGGTCTGGCTGAAAGACTACGCTATATGTCCATGTTATCCAGCATTAATAAGATTATGGGGTCTTTATACGGTTTTTGTTGTTGTTGTTGTATTGTTATTTACAATTTTTTAATAACAGGGTTTGGAGAAAAGGCTAAGCTCGATTTTCTTTTTTTCCACTGGAATATCATTATGGTATCTTAGTTTGGACTTATATTATAATTTTTGAAATAACTGGGTCTGGAAAAAAGACTTTGGACTTACATTATAATTTTTGAAACTTCTGCGTCTGGAAAAAGACTTTGGACTTTTGTGCTATATGAAGGCATTACTATAGGGTTTTAGTTTTTAGTTTTAAATAACCGGGTCTGGAGAAAAGACTATGCTTGATTCTCAATTTACTCATAGCGCGTATATTCACAATACGTTCAGTATAATTTAAAACAACAACAAAGACTTTGATTCCACCAGTTTTAATTAACTGGGTCTGGAGAGAAGACTAGGCTCGATTCTCATTTTTATTCCACCGGAACATCATTATCGTATCTTAGTTCAGACTTATATCATAATATTTGAAACAATCTGGTCTGGAATAAAGAATTTGGACTTATATTATTATTTGTTTTAAACAACCGGGTCTGGAATAAAGACTTTGGATTTATATTATAATTTTTAAACAACAGGGTCTGGAAAAAGACTTTGGATTTATATTATAATTTTTGAAACAACCGGGTCTGGTGAAAAGACTTTGGACTTATATTATCATTTTTGAAACAATCGGGTCTGGAATAAAGACTTTAGGCTCATATGATTATTTTTTAAACAACCGGGTCTGGAATAAAGACTTTGGATTGATATTATAATTTTTGAAACAACCGGGTCTGGAGAAAGACTTTGGACTTATATTATCATTTTTTAAACAACCGGGTCTGGAATAAAGACTTTGGGCTCATATTATTATTTTTTAAACAACCGGGTCTGGAATAAAGACTTTGGATTTATATTATAATTTTTGAAACAACTGGGTCTGGAATAAAGACTTTGGATTTATATCATAATTTTGGAAAAAACCGGGTTTGCAAAAAAAAAGACTTTGGACTTATACTATAATTTTTTAGACAACCAGGTCTGGAATAAAGACTTTGGATTTATATTATAATTTCAGAAACAGCCGGGTCTGGAATAAAGACTTTGTCCTTATATTATCATTTTTGAAACAACCGGGTCTGGAATAAAGACTTTGGACTTGTATTATAATTCATTAATTAACCGGGTCAGGAAAAGAGACTGCACTTTTGTGCTATATGAACGCATTACTATACGATTTTAGTTCAGAACGGATTTGCCAAAAATCCCTTTAAATTTATTACATTTGTGGGTAAAGTCATTATTACATTTGTGGGCGATCAAAAATTATTACATTTGTGGGTAAAGTGCATTATTACATTTGTGGGTGAAATTATTACATTTGTGGGTAAAGTGTTATTACATTTGTGGGCGTTATTACATTTGTGGGTAAAGTGTTATTACATTTGTGGGCGTTATTACATTTGTGGGCGTTATTACATTTGTGGGTGCAACAGGGTCCACTTCCATTGATTAATGGATACCAGGAGCGACCACGCGTGAAAGGGGATAGAGTGGGCAAGTACGTTACATATAGGCCTATGTAACGTTATAAGGGTGTCAAACCGATGTTTAAAATGCTGGAAAACGGATATCTATCCAATACTTGTAGGGTTTCACAAGCCAAATACTTGGCAAGGGATGCATTTTCACTGGAAATGGTACCCCCGGAATTTGAATCTAATCCCCCATTTCTGGGGAAAGTAAAACATAATGCCCATTACATCGTGTGCTAGAGGCATATCGTTTGTGTAGAAGGGGTTAACAATAGAACAAAAGACACCCGTTCAAACGTATTGCATATGCTGTGTACAGAAATAGTTTCGGCTAGAGAGGTTGATCTGACCCATGAAATCAATTGCCAGTGATCCACCAATAATCCACATTAAATGCAATATCGATGCGATGGAAAGTAATGATCTATATCTAAGCCTTCATTCACTAAGTTTTTCCTCACTCAATATGTACTCGATTTGTTTGAAAAAAAAACACTTTTTTCCGTGTCATAATCTATTTTAGGTCCTGCATTTCGAATATCTCCAGCCCTTAGTCGTAATATACAATCATGTATGTATGGTGCGGGTGTCGCGGAAAAGGGCTTTGGACACGAAAAGCAGATCTGTTGGGCCTGTAACCCCCTGTAACACAAAGCTTAGCATTGATTTTAGAGCAGTTTTCTACGTTTGATTCTATTGACTACAATGTACAATCAATCTTAAAAATCAAGTGTATGATTAAGCGTTCACGTTTGTGTTAGGGGACCCTAATATTATGAAAGGTCCCAGTTGGCGCTAACATAGCACTAATAGCACTGTGAGCGAGATAAAAGCCCAATCACTAGCTAGCGCTGGTGACTAAAATTACAAGGTCACAGCATAAACTATTCACTAACAGTACCAAGGTGCGCACTGTTAGTGAATAGTTCAAAACTAGCGCTGATAGCGACAATGGATCCAGTTTCTTCCAAAGGGGGGCACATTTTCCCAAGAAAAAGTTTGACAAGCAAAAATAAAGGTTAACATCTAAGGTATCATTGTCCCAATAAAAATCGACGAGAAAAAAAATCTTTAATTGCTTCCAGGGGGCGGGGGCACACTTGGGTAAAAATGGCTGGCATCTTTACTTTAAACATTTTGATTATTGCTTTGGATCCGCCAGAGCTTTATAATACATTGAGAGAAAACATAATTGAATGAGATGAGAAGATTTTAATTTCAATCATTGTATTTATTTATTCAACCATAAAACACATATCAAAATAGCAATGTACAATAGATGATAAAATTAAATTATGGTTTGGGACACCGAAAAGCAAAATGCTTGTACATGGTATCCCAAAAATTATAAAAAACAGGAAATAACTTACATTAAGAACAAATGCAATAACAATAGAACATAAGTTCACACACCAACATACGCACACACACACAAACACATACCCTAACACACACACACACACAAATGCCTGAGACTAAAAGACTTAAGGGAGGTACATATATTTAAAGAGTGTCCATAAGTAGTGATTTGAACAGTAATTTAAATTTATTCAGAGTTGTACTTGATTTAATATCTGGTGGGAGTTCATTCCATTTCTTTACTCCATTGCTTATTAGGGACTGAAGACCAGCTGTAGTTTTAAAAAGAGGAATATAAAGCTTGTTACCTTGACGAGTGTTATAAGGGTGCAGTTCTGAATTAAATACAAAAGGATTATCCTTAGACTCAGGAATGATATTATTCAATGTGGAGTATATAAATATAATTGTATTAAAAGTGACAAGTTCATAAATAGGCAGTATTTTCAAATTTTTAAATAGAGGAGCAGATGGGGAACGAAAATCAGATTTGTTGATTATTCTAACTGCTTTCTTTCGAAGTAATTCAATTTTGGATAAATGAGTTTTATACGTGTTGCCCCAGACATAACTTCCATAATTAAGATAAGACAAAATAAGGGTATTATATAATATAAGCAGAATATGTTTAGGTAGAATATACTTAAGCCTGGATAATATACCAACATTCTTTGATATTGTGTTGCAGAGGTGATGTATATGTGTACTCCAGTTTAGATTTTCATTAAATATAATCCCAAGAAATTTAACATCACTTAATCTATTTAATGTTGTATTATCGATATGAATATCATCTAGGTTTCCAGGAACCCTCCTGTTCCTTGTCCTGAAAATAATATAATTAGTTTTTGAAACGTTTAAGGATAATTTATTACATTGGAACCAGGTGTTTATCTTTTTTAATTCGACATTAATGGATTGAATAACATTAGTTAAAGATTTATTAGCCATCATTGCACAAGTGTCATCAGCAAACAAAGAAAATTTAACCAAGTGTGATGAATTTACAATATCATTAATGTAGACAAGGAACAGGAGGGGGCCTAAGACAGAACCCTGGGGTACCCCACATCTATTCGATTGAATAGATGATTTGACACCATTGACCACCACGTATTGTGTTCTATTATTCAAGTAGTTATCAAACCAATTAAATGCATTACCTCTCACGCCGTAATGAAGAAGCTTTTGTAAAAGAATGTGGTGATCAATGGTGTCAAATGCTTTGGACAAGTCCATAAATATTCCAACACAGTACTTCCCATGTTCTATATTTGATAAAATATGTTGAAATAAATTCAAAACTGCAAGTTCAGTAGAATGTTGTTTTCTAAAACCATACTGGTCTTTTATCAAAATATTATGCAACTGAAGATAAGAATACAATCTTTTGTGAATGAGTTTTTCAAGTAGTTTTGCAAAGATTGGGAGTACTGCTATGGGTCTATAATTAGTCATTTCGTTTTTGTCACCTTTTTTGAATATGGGTATAATTTTTGATATTTTCAGTTTATTAGGTACAATTCCATAACAAAGTGATTGGTTGAAGATATAGGTTAATGGTTCTACAAAAAAGTTTATACACTCTTTTACCACACGAGGTGATATATCATCAAAGCCGCTCGACTTTGATGGATTTAAAGTGGAACATACTTTCAGAACTTCAAAAACCGAAGTTGGAGTTAAAAACATTGAATTTATCGGGGATTCATTACTAAGAAAGGAGCTGAATGAGCATGGTGTAGATGGAATATTCTGAGAAATGTTACTACCTATGGAAGCAAAAAATGAGTTAAATTCATTTGCAATATCAGGTGCTGTTTCATACTTTTTACCATTATTAAACATAACATTAGGAATACCACGAAGCTTTCTTTTCCCTAGCAGATGGTTTATTTGGTTCCATGTTTTCTTAATATCTCCTCTAATATTATTAAAGAGATGAAGATAATAATCTTCTTTTGCAGCACGTAACAAATGAGTTAGTTTTTCCTATATTTATTCAACTTAATCTTATTTTCCAGACATCGATTTTTCAAATAATTCTTATGCAGTCTGTTCTTTTTATTAATAGATCGCAACAAGCCCTTTGATACCCATGGTTTTTTAAATTTGTGTTTATGTGTTCTTTTAACTACCTCTGGAAAAGACTCATTATACAGACGTTGAAATTTGTTGAGAAACATTTCATAACATACATTGACATCATTGATTACACTTAAAATACTCCAGTCTGCGTTTTTTAGTTTTCTCTTAAATGCATTGATATTGTCATCAGTAATTAATCTCTTCTTTACAGTTGTATTAGGACATTTGTTCACATGTGTAATCTTCTTCACTGCACAAATAGGAAAGTGATCTGATACATCATCGATAAGTAAACAGCTTTTTATCATATTGACATCATAAGAATTACAAAAAATGTTATCGATGAGAGTTGCTGATGCGTTAGATATTCTTGTGGGTTTGGTTATTAATGGATAAAAGCTATTACTATACATGAGATTCAAAAATGCATTAGTACTCTGACTTGTTTCAACATTCAATAGATTTGCATTAAAGTCACCCATAATAAACATTTCAAGATTACTTCTATTAATCATATTAATATATTCATGCATTTTCTCATTAAAACATGTCAAGTTCACATTTGGTGCTTTGTAAACACAACCAATAACAATAGACTTTCTTTTCTTGCATTTCAATTCAATAAATAAAGAATCACATATATCAGAGCAAGTAGATACATCCTGGTATGTTTCAAAATCAAAATCATTGTTAACATAGATACACACTCCACCTCCAGCCTTTTCAGATCTATTTACATGTACAAGAGTATAACCAGGAATATTAAACATATCTGTGATTGTATATGGTTGAAACCAGGTTTCTGATATACCAATGACACTGAACTTATGTTGAATTGACCCCAGTAAGTATAAAAATTTGTCAAAGTTTCTGATCAAACTCCTTGCATTAATATGAAGCAAGGAAAATAAATCATCTGGATCCCAGTTGAGCATGTTATTGAACTCGTCAGAAAATATATAATTACATTTTAATCTTTCAATAAAGTTTTCATTGTCCAAACCATAAGAACAAATGTCAAAATCTAGATCATTCATTTCGAATGGGTTTAATTTCATACATCTAAATCTGTCATACTCAATATCCTTATTCAACTTAAAGAATGATAATAACTGGAATTTGAATTCATTGTCGGATTTATAATGATTAAAGGGTAACACATAAATACAATCATCACATAAGTTACCTCGTGTATACTGTCTCAGGCATTTACCACAAATATAACACTTCATCACCACTCACACAAAAATTATGAACCGTACGGAAAAGAAGAAAAACAAAATGTATATATATATTTACACGAAACAGACAAGGTAAATTTGAAACTACTAGTATAGATATGAAGTTGAGTCCACTGGCAAGTTTATCACTGTAAGCATGTAAGTATTTTGATACTCAGGATGATATCCATAGTTTAAGTAATCCGTAGATGTTCAATAAGACAAGAGTTTAATACTGAGTTCATAGTTTAATATGTATTTCTATAAGTCCAGTTTACAAGTTCGTTCACAAATCGTCTATGAATACATCATATTAGTTTAATGCGTTCAGATCAGACACGGTTCTGATAAGTTTTTTGTTCATTTGGCCATCATCCTGTTGGATCAAGGCAAAGACGCGGCCATCTGTGCTCCACGAAGTTGATACGCGAGGATGACGCGATGTGCGTGTAAGCAGGTCAAGATTTTTCTTTGAGAGATCTTCTGCTATAACAACACCAGAACCTTTTAGTTTTCTACGGTTACTGAACATTAGGAATTTGGTTTGGTGTGAAACGAATTTGACGATAATAGGTGGTGGGCGTGAACGGGTAGTGTCATTGCTTGGTGAGATACGAGCTGGGATCCGGTGTGAGCGATCAATACTATCAGGTTTAAGATCGACTCCAATTTGCTTGGCGATATCGATGGCAATCTGGTTGGTGTCCTCTCCAGGGGTAGCTTTGACTCCCAGGAGCCGTATGCTGTTACGTCGCGAGTACTGATCAAGGTGATCTACCCTGGCTTCTAGGTCCTTCAATTTAGCTGAAGTGGTTTCCAGTGTAGCCTCTACTTCACGTAACTGGTGGAGCTTGCTATCGATGGCTACCTCCAAGTCATGAAGTGTGCCAAGCTTCTCATCCAAGATGTCGCTGATTTTATGCCGCTCAGCCTCCATGGCAGCTGTGAGCTTTGCTTCCAGGATTTCAGTGTAGGAGTGTCGTTCCTTCACTAAAGCAGACGAAACTGCCTTTTCTACAACAGTCTGTAAATGATCCCAGCCCTGAGCTGGGCTGAGGTTGACTTCATCACTGGTACGGGAGGAAAGCGGGGTAGTACTAGTATAGCTCCCTTTCTTTACACTAGTAGAATGCGGGGTAAGCGGAGTGCCTTTCCCTGCCAGTGATGAATTGCATGCAACAGAGTCGGACTTCAATCGAGGACGAAGGTTGGGTCTTTTAGCACCCGACATGCTGTCTGGTTACTACACAGTATCAAATGGCAATGTGACTTAAAAAAAAAGCAGTTTAAGTGAACCGGAGGAAGTAGGTAAGTAGTAATCTCTTCCTCAGACAAGGAGGCAAAGAGTTGAGTAATATTGTACTGAACTACTGGGACTGAGGATTAAAGGACAATTTGGCCTCAGAATTGAGTACAGAGAGTTAGTGTATCAGTAACTGACAAGTTATTAAGGCGAATCAATCACCAAAGGACCAGAAAGCAGTCCTGAGAATACCAATGAACTTTGTGATAATGAGTCATCACCAGCACAGAATCACACAAGTGGGAATGGAGTGGGACTGAAGCAAAGTTCACACTGTCTTGGTGAATAAAGTATACTCAGGTATCAATATCAAATATAAAATCACTTTAGCAAATGTTTCCACACATATGATACGAGATGAACTGGTTCCAATGAGGGATAAGTCAAAGAGACCTGTAGCTCAGCTCAATTAGTCATTATGGTCTTCATACACCCTCGATGAAAAAGTATATAGGTGGGACTGAAGTACAAGCTGATTCCTATTATGCCAGTATTTAGTATCAAAAATTTAACAACATCAGGTGAAAATTCACATTACCAGTGGTTTCTATGTGTTCTCAGATGGTCCTAAAACATGATTGTCCTAGTGAAACGTAGAATTTTAAGAGATAACAGCAGTAAACAGTCCAAAATCCAGAGCATCCTAGTGACAGGCACAGACAATTCAGTACTCATTCATTATTATTCGATAACATAACTTTTCGATGGAAAATACTGAAGATAAATAAATAACTGAAGTTATTGAATTCAGTATGTGTACATTATTTTTAAAAACATTGATGCCTATCCATGCCACATGAATATCCTTGAAATGGAATTACGAAACCAAGTCCCAAGTTTCCTTTTTCATGATTGCTATTATTACTGCCGTTATTATATTAATTACCTTGCTTTCCTACATTTAGTATACCAATGATATGTACACGTTGTGATCATGTTTGTCATCAATAGAAAAGTATATATATATATATATATATATATATATATATATAAAACAAACAAAGTTACACAGATAACGTGTATGGGCGGCCATAAGTGCCAAAATTACCGATTTGAGAAATATATATGTACCGTTGAAAATAAACTAAAATGCAGAAATATATCTAAAAATAAAGAAATTTTTAAAATAATTAAGATAACAAAAAAATAGAAATTCACAGAATCAAACATTAGTGCAGAAATAAGGACAAACACAAAAACAAGACAATCGCAAAGAATAATAAATGATAAAAAAATACGTAGATAACCATATAATTGAACACAATCACAGAAATATAGGTTCATGCAGGAATAGAGAAAGACTGAGAAATGTAAAGACATTCATAGAATTAAATACAACTTCAGAAATATAGACAACCGCAGAATTGAAGAGAACTACAGGAATAATAGAGACCACAGAAATAAAGACATTTTCAAAAATATAGACAGCCAGAGAATTGTAGACAACCTAATAAATATAGACAATCTCAGAATTTAAGAAAACTTCAGAAACATAAACAACAGAAATATAGACAACCTCAGAACACAAAATCTTCAGAAACATAAACAACAACAGAAATAGAGGCAACCTCAGAAATACAGACAACCGCAAAATTAAACAAAACGACTGAATTATAGTCCATCGCAAATAGCGCTACCTCGTCGAAAATAGAGACTGCAGAAATTCTGGAGAGCACAGAAATTCTGTAGAGCTGAGAAATAAAAGTACAGCACGTCAAACATACTGGAAATGAGAGGGCAATAGAGGGCGTACTACCACCACGCACGTGTATGATGCATGCATGCGACGAGTGCGATCGAGCATGTGCTATGGTTTTCATCGTTACCGGTATTTTGTATTACATTATCCCACTTGTTTTGGGATTTAATTTCAACCTCTATGGTTGATTACGTTTGTTGGGCCTGAACTTGGTAAAGAGGACTTCGTGAAACAGCGGACAAGTAGCTCACTATCTCCGATTCAGTCAAGAAGTTAGACTTATAACGGTGTTGAGAAACGGGCCCCATGATGTCTAATCTACGATGACCGGCGTGAAGTTGGTTGGATATTCGATATTCGATATTCAAACTGTGAAGTTGGTTGGATATTCAGGTTCGATATTCAAACGCGTGTGAAGTTGGACAGATATTCAATATTCGATATTAAAAAATTAGGGGTTTTGAAAGCTAGCTAGGGGGTTTAAAAGGTGGAACACGTCTCGGGCAACCATAAAATAGCTGGCTTGCCCTAATACGAGGATTTTTTAGGGGACAAAAGTCAGTGAATAAAAGGGTTGGAAATTTCTAATTTAATTTTTTTTTCAAGGGGCCCCAGGGATATCCCGACGGCCTAGCCAGGGTAACCACCTATCCTAACTTGTAGAACTCGATTCGGGTAACAAGATAAACACCTGCTTGACCCGGCGCATGTACATTAAGGGGCTCAAATTAACAAAATTAAAGGGAATAAAGGGCTATTTAGACCATTTTTTAATTAAAAAAAGTATTTTTTCAAGGGGCCCCCAGGGATATCCCGACGGCCTAGCCAGGGTAACCACCTATCCTAACTTGTAGAACTCGATTCGGGTAACAAGATAAACACCTGCTTGACCCGGCGCATGTACATTAAGGGGGCTCAAATTAAGAAAATTAAAGGGAATAAAGGGCTATTTAGACCATTTTTTAATTTAAAAAAGTATTTTTTTCAAGGGGCCCCCAGGGATATCCCGACGGCCTAGCCAGGGTAACCACCTATCCTAACTTGTAGAACTCGATTCGGGTAACACGATAAACACCTGCTTGACCCGGCGCATGTACATTAAGGGGGCTCAAATTAACAAAATTAAAGGGAATAAAGGGCTATTTAGACCATTTTTTAATTTAAAAAAGTATTTTTTTCAAGGGGCCCCCAGGGATATCCCGACGGCCTAGCCAGGGTAACCACCTATCCTAACTTGTAGAACTCGATTCGGGTAACAAGATAAACACCTGCTTGACCCGGCGCATGTACATTAAGGGGGCTCAAATTAACAAAATTAAAGGGAATAAAGGGCTATTTAGACCATTTTTTAATTTAAAAAAGTATTTTTTTCAAGGGGCCCCAGGGATATCCCGACGGCCTAGCCAGGGTAACCACCTATCCTAACTTGTAGAACGTGATTCAGGCAACAAGAAAATCACCTTCTTGACCCGGCGCATGCACATTAAGGGGGCTCAAATTAACAAAATTAAAGGGAATAAAGGGCCATTTAGAGCATTGGGAACTACTGCCCCGACTTCCTCCCTATCTCTTAGTGCCGGCAATGGGAAGAGTAGAAAAAAAACCAATAAGAAAAGGGAGAAAATGAAATAGAAGATATCATTTATTCTACTCTTTTATATTGTATTAATTATATTTGATTTTTTATACAAAATTATGAAAAAACAATAAAAACTTTAAAAGATAAAAAAAATAGAAGAGAGAGAAGGGAAAGGGACTCGGAGAGAGAGCAAAGAAAAGGAGGGGGGAATATAAAGAAAAATAGGGAGAACGGAGAGGTCATAATAGTATGAACAGGATACTTTAGGATTGTGCCCCGAGCAACTTTGAGATTGTTTTAGACATGCATGGTGTGCAGAAAATGAACATCATATATCTTTCATCTTCCTTTCCTTTCTTTCCTTTTGTCATTTCTTTTTTGTTCCCAGTTTCAGAACTTTTTGGGGGGCTTGGGGCAGTGTTATCGGATGGGGTCCGGAACAATAATGGCACAAGGGTTTTTATCCTATAAGGAGGCAAAATAACATTCTCGGTGGGGGGGGTGACACACAATTTTTTTAAATCGAGCGAGAAGTGCGAGCTAATTTTATTTCAAAAATAATGGTGTCCCTCCTGACTTGAAAAGCGACCTGTTAAGGACTAGCTGTTTGCATTAATTGGGTCATGAAGATGATATCTCACCAAATAAATAGTGTGAGCGCGAAGGGATGATACCTGGACGTTCTAAGCACCTTTTTTGTCATCATGAACTGAATGGGTATCTAATTCGCTGAAAATATTTCAGTTATGAAAATTGTGGACACGCAGGATATGTATCTCGCTAAAACAAATAATGAAAACTCTAATGACATTGGATTTTTAAGACCCATGTAAATAGATAATTTACTTATTTCAATTATTAGTTACTGCGAGCGCGTAGCGCGAGCGACATCGTGAATTTTATATAATGACCTGAAAGATCTATGTTAGTGACCAAAATTGTCGGGAGCTAAATGCTAACGGTGAATGGATGAGAAAATTTTCAAAATTTTAAGAACAAAAAAAAAGTCTTGGAGAATTATGACAATGCTTACTAAACATTTTTTTCTTCAAAATTTCGGGGGGTTGGGCAACTCACTGGGCCTCATCCTTTGGTGCCACCACTGGTCTGGGGTGGAGCCCCCGGAACCTCGTGATATTTTAAAACTTTGCAGATGGCCAACATTTTTTTATCATATCGCGGGTATATACACCACATATTATATTAAAGGGATGGTCCGGGCTGAAAGTATTATAGCTTAATAAATAGAGTAAAATTCACTTAGCAAAATGCCAAAAATTTCATCAAAATCGGATAACAAATTAAGAAGTTTAAATTTTAGCAATGTTTTGTGAAAACAGTATGGTCATGATATTCATTAGGTGGGCTGATGATGTCACATCTCCACTTGTTCTTTTGTATTTTACTATATGAAATTAGGTCTATTCAAATTTTTTCCTCCAAGAGCTAGAAAAATTGGATTGTCCATTGATTTATTGCATTTGATATTATTTTATTGCTGCAACTTATTTCATTATAAGGGAGACATTATTCACACAAGTATGAAATAACGGGGAAAAAAATTATGTATTAACACGTTAAGAAAAATGAAAGTTGAGATGTAACATCCACAGCCCATCTAATAAATATTCATGATGATTGTTTTCACAAAATATTGCTAAACTTTAAACTTGTTTGTTTGTTTTATTTCATAACAATATAGATACAATAACGGAGGATCGCCCAATTCAGCTGTATTTGCAAAATACTGCTGTTCTTCCTTGGAGTCCTACATTTACCAAACAAAGTAATATACACCAATAAAAATACTAAAAGAAAAACATTTCCAAGTAAAGTACATTGACAGAAAAGTGTTCAAAAAAAAACTTACTAAAACTATGAAAACAAAAAGAAAGAAGTAAAAATACAAATGCTCAATCTAAATAATCATAATAGAGTATGAAAGCAACTTAAAGTTGGTACATTATGAATTTCATTGAGCAATCGATTATAAATTGATATCCCCGATAGAAAAATGTCCTTTTACAATTGTTAGAATTTGGCTTGGGTAAATTAATAACAAATACTTTAGTATTTGTTTTCCGATTTTAATGAAATTTTTGGCATTTTGCTCAGTGAATACCACTCTATGTATCAAAATATAAATATTTTCACCCCGGACTATCCCTTTAAGTTCAAAGCAGTTCAGTGCGGATAATAAACGAAATATATTAAAGCAGCAAAACATAGCAAAAGTGGAAAATTTGTATAAGTCACCAGCGAGCGAAGCGAGCTAGAAAATCTTGGCCTTTTAAAAAGATTTTAAATATAAATTCAAATTATGTGATGGTCGCATTGGCAATTTAGCCGATCAATCAATCAATCAATAATTAGTCACGCGATATCGTATAAAAGAGACATGTTAATTCATAATACAATTATTTTTTAGGGGTATAACTCCGTCCTTGTTGATTAATTGAATTGAAGGCTACACGTGCCATAGAAAATGTTTCCTGAGAATTATTTGAAGATTAGAAGAACGTTAAACTCATATTTTCAACAAGACGTTTTGTATCGATATACGGCCCCATATTTTTTCGGTATGCCTATTTTCTGCAAGAGCATGCAGAGACAGCCGATCTACAACAAAAGGCTAAAGATAATCATTCGACCCAACCCATTCTCATTTTTCTTACTTTGTAATCTGATTACAAAAAAGTAAGTATGTATAATGATTAGACTGATTCGAGAAGAAAAATATGGTTAACAACTCAACAAACTTTGTGCGAATAAAACAAAATACATGTATCACTCGGTTTTCGGAACTATGTTAGTGGCGGAGGAATTAGGACTGAGTGTCATTAATGAATAAAATCTGCTGATGAGATGCTTTACCGAGTTGCCCCTAAATGTGCATGCGCCGGGTCAAGCAGGTGTTTATCTTGTTACCCGAATCGAGTTCTACAAGTTAGGATAGGTGGTTACCCTGGCTAGGCCGTCGGGATATCCCTGGGGGCCCCTTGAAAAAAAAAATTAAATTAGAAATTTCCAACCCTTTTATTCACTGACTTTTGTCCCCTAAAAAATCCTCGTATTAGGGCAAGCCAGCTATTTTATGGTTGCCCGAGACGTGTTCCACCTTTTAAACCCCCTAGCTAGCTTTCAAAACCCCTAATTTTTTAATATCGAATATTGAATATCTGTCCAACTTCACACGCGTTTGAATATCGAACCTGAATATCCAACCAACTTCACAGTTTGAATATCGAATATCGAATATCCAACCAACTTCACGCCGGTCATCGTAGATTAGACATCATGGGGCCCGTTTCTCAACACCGTTATAAGTCTAACTTCTTGACTGAATCGGAGATAGTGAGCTACTTGTCCGCTGTTTCACGAAGTCCTCTTTACCAAGTTCAGGCCCAACAAACGTAATCAACCATAGAGGTTGAAATTAAATCCCAAAACAAGTGGGATAATGTAATACTCCGTGGAGGTTTATGCACACTACTGGAAGAAGAAGAAGAAGAAGAATACAAAATACCGGTAACGATGAAAACCATAGCACATGCTCGATCGCACTCGTCGCATGCATGCATCATACACGTGCGTGCAGGGGGTGGAAACTCCGCTTCTGCATCCGGTCAGAATTGAAGAAAATTTTGGAGGGTCAAAAGTGCACACTGCTCCCATTTTACATGTACAAGCCTATGGACACCGCCACGGTTTTGGTACACCAGCGAAATGGAGGCGTGGTCATTAAACGTCCTTCGCGCATAGCGTAAAAATATGTAAATTAACATTTTGTCACTAATTAGCATAATGCGCGACCTGATTTAATATCGTTGGTGTCTATTGTACATCATGTTACTCATTCATTCACAAGTAATCTTTTTTTATTGATCTATTTGTTCTTGCCTGTCACGATTATTACTGCACCTTTGATTTATTTTAGCTGCAAGTTGCCAGGATCTTTGCTAAGGCAATAACTAGAAACTTTATGGGAGGGAATTTAATTGAGCTTGATTTGCCCTCTTTTCATATAATTTTCATTCTAATTACATTCACTATTTATAGAGGTTCCCAAAGAAAATGTTGCCATAATAACTTTTTTTCCCCTTAAATCGTGGAAGTGTTCCTCGGTTGACAATAATGGTTGAATGTAATTACGATGGCATCTCGTTATGTTTATGAAGCCCTTATTTGAAGAGCTCACTTGCAAAAGGGGTTAGGTCCATTTTTCATCAAATTTGATTTTTTTTTTGTCTCAATGTATAGATTTTTAATAGATGATACCAAAGAACAGTTGAAATTCCCATTAAAAAGTGATCTAAAATGGCCAAGAAAAATCACTTTTTTTCAAAAGGGGTTAAGGCCCATTTCGGTTTTGTTGCAAAAGGGGCTAGGTCCACACAATTTTTTATTTGGAAATGAATATTTTACAAAATATGAAGACAGATAGATTTCTTTCATAGCCAATTTTATGTTCTCATGGTAGGGTGTCATGAAAATTTAGTTTTGCATAAGAATATTGCAATTTAGTTTTGCATAAAAATATCACAATATGGGAGAGTGGACCTAACCCCTTTTGCAAACAAACTATTCTGAAGAGCTCATTTGTCAAAAGGGGTTAGGTCCATTGTTCATAATTTTTTATTGTTTTCTGTCTCAAAACCTCTATATTTTTAGTCGTTCTAATGAAAACAACGAAAATTTGAAATTCACATGAAATCGTGAATAAAAGTGGCAAAGAAAATCACCCTTTTTATCAAAATTGATTGGATTCATTTCAGTTTAGTTGCAAAAGGGGTTAGGTACACAATATTTTTAAAAAGAATATATCGAAAAAAATTGAAAACAGGTACATTTCTTTTATACCCAAATTTATGTTCACATGATAGGGTAGTACATCATGAAAAATTAGTGTCTCATAAGAGTAATGCAGTAAGTGAGAATAAAAAACATGGATTTTCTCGGAATGGTAAAAAGTGGACCTAACCCCTATTGCAACTAAACTCTTCATTCATATTTTTATCTTTTCTGTTTATTTTTAATTGCAGAAAACTAAATGAACTTTTATTTCATTATTTGAACAAAAATAAGAATAAATCAAATTCTTTTACATAATTATTGTACAGTCTCCAATATAGGTCCTATTATGAATAGCAGTCGGGAGCACTTAATTTTAAATGGCGACTTCTATGTCACTATGACCTAGGTACAATATTCTAGGGGGATTCTCAAAATTATCTAGGCAAGGGAGCAAACCGATCATAGGCTATAGAATATTTATTTTTTATTTTCAACTGGAAATGAATCTGGTATAATTTTTATATGGAAAGAAAAATACATTTTATATACAGGTTCCACATTTTGTAGAAATAATTCCCCTCCCCCGTATACCCATCATGAACAGTAAGGTCTTATGATTGTTCTTCCAAACCAAACAACTTTCTCTAACTGCCCCCCATTTCCTGCCTCTTCTCTCTCTCTCAGAAACTGACACACACAAATATATGCATAAAGGCAAACAATTCTCCTGTCATTTTACTTACTTTCCCACTCTTATCCTTATTTCTCTTGAAGAATATTTTGTTTAACTGCTGTTTGCTCTCATGATGTCACAATAGTATCATCACATTTCACTACAGAGTGCAACATCTTGTGCCATTTGTGCATACAAATTCTTGGTAGCAATGTATCATTACAAATTGGTGATTAATAAATGAAAATGACCAAGATCACATAATTTAATTAAAATTAACATGTTTATTAAGAAATCCATTTTCTAAAACATTGAAAATAACATAACAATAATAGAGTCTACAAGCATTAAATTAGATTTAAAAATAAAAGATTGAGTGCATTTTTCTACACTTAAGCCAAAATATACAATGTTTATTAAAATTTCATTCAAAAAATGTCAATGAGCCTAATAGTTAATATGAGGGATGCATCCAGGATTTCATAAAAAGAGCATAAAATCTGTGATATTCTAATTTTTCCACAAAAGTTTGTCACTCAAAAAAAGGAGGTAAATTCCTTCCAAATTTGCTGACAAGAAATATTCTACTAATGTGAGAGCACTCCACATAAAAAAAGGGGGGGGGGATAATTCCAGAATCTCCCTAAAGAGTGCCTTTCCCAGTCAATACATTAGTGAATCATTCACAAAATTTAATATTGTCTACTGTCACTGTGGCTAGAATTCAATCTATTTTTAAAAATATAGTCTATTTATATATTTTTGCAGAGGTAATCCATGTCAAACTTTTTAAAAAGTAAGATAACAATAAATGCAATTTAATATTCCTACATAATTATTCAGCCATTATATGAAGACTTGCAATTATGGTAACTTTGTCCAAGCCCATTGCAGCTTCCATAAAAACCTTGATTTCTTGCTCAGCCCTGTTACCATGGTAATTGTCATAGTGACAAGATTACAATAGTAATAACTTGTTTATGAAATGAGGCCCAGGAATGATACTAAAATTATTTCTTAATCCTCTGATCACCTTTATTAACATTTATCTACGCATGATTTTTATTTCAAAATATAAATTTTTGTCTTGTATACAATAGGCCTTTAAACTGGAAATTATATTTAATTTCACAAAAATTTCTAAGAACTAGTAGAAGTATTAAATATTAATAAAAGGTAATACATTTGCCCATTGGAAAAAAAATATTTCTTACTTGTATTTTGTGTGAAATTTTGTATACTTTAATGTCATTGCCCGCTGATGAACCTGAACTTGTACTGCACTCTTTTCTACAGATATGCAGTTTAAAGAACATTCAATGCTTTGTTGATATATCTATTCAAATTAATTTGAAGTAACTACTTATTAACTTGGCCTTCATATTTCTTCCGTCTTGGTACTTGTTGTGATACCGGTACTTAAACAGCTTGGGCAGTGGGAAACCTGCATTGTAAAAAAATAGAAAAAGAACAAAATGAGCTGCTGATGTAAATTATTCTTACTCATCTAGTCCAGTTTTATTAAGAAGATTTAAACTCTATTTAATACTTTTGTCCTACATCCAGATAAATTGATCTATCAATATAACTATTTACAGTATGTTTTGATAATAAAGAGTGCAAATTATTTGAAATATTTATCAGATGATAACTGTTCATATCATGGTTTTTTATGTACATGTACATAGACAGAAGGTATGGTCGGTGAAAATGGAAATACAGGTGAATCTGAATTCAAGCAAATATTAGCTATCAATGGAGCTTTAATTTTATGTGATATCTTATTTTGATTCAGCTCAATTAGCCATACCCCCCTCCCCCAAAAGATGTAATATTTATTCATTTAGACTATTTTTTTTTTTGGGGGGGGGGGGGTGATGAGCTTAGATACAGCCTGTATTATTATTAAAACAACAAGCATACCTTGCAATTTTCCAATTTTTATTCAGATGTCCTGTTCCTCATTAGAGTGTAACTCACACTTGCTGATCTGCATGGTTCTCAATTTTGTCCCTCTGACCGGGTGTGAACTGCTAAGATCTTGGTCCTATTGGATCTGCAATAAACATTTTTTTTTACAGTTTGAGAGTATTAGAGATAAAAACTACTCTTCGTAAACAATATTTTAAAAAAAAATCCAGCTGCCCATATCATTGGCGTATGAATATTCCAAACAAAATTATCAGGTCAAAAAAATTCATTCTCTCTATATCATAAAGTTTCACAGGGAGGCATACGTATACCGGTACCCGACTGTTTATTAAAGTAAAATGATTCCAACCACATATTGCTCCAGCTGTATAGCTGAATCAGGACCTGGTCTATGCTGGTCCTGTATATAACTAAAGAATCACATCACATTTGAATGAAGTAAACACTGAGAACTTTTCAGAATACCACCCCAGGCCAGGCCCAGGGCATCCTGTTCAAATAGAAACTTGATTTACGTCTAAGTGAGTCATTTCATTCAAATCTAACAGTGTACACTAAATCAATTGGATTTCATTCATGATTACTCTGAAGTAAAAAGCTTCTGAATAAAAGAAGCTGCTGAGAATTATACTTATTCATATGAAGATGAAATAGCGTGGACGGACTAGGCCTAAACTTCAACTTTCAAGCTTGAAGTTTGGGCCTAGTCCGTCCCCGCTATTTTCATACCCCATGACTACATCGACAATCTCGCTAGCCGGCTAGCACCGGCGATATCAAGGCCGGATCTCGCTCTGACCAAAATCGACAGTTTGTCGTTACCAAAACAGGAGGTCGGAAACAAGTCCACATCTACCCCTGATAATTGACAATAAAACTGAAATACAGGTTTACTTTTTGCTTACATGAAGCATTCCGATGGTCTACGACAAATGGTAAGTTAGGCCTATTTTTTGAGAAACTCATGCACTGACAGATGATTTATTTGGAACTGAAGTCAGGCAAAAGAAATGGGAGCGAGGTTTACGTAGTAAAGTAATACGGGATGGGCCCCGAACCCCGGCAAACACCTCACCATTGTAAGTGAGATCAAAACATGAAAATGAACTTAACTTACTTTTATTCTTATGGAATGTCATTAAATTAATATTGATGTTCCCTCCAAGATTTTCTGCTCCAATGAAGTTCACTCAGAAATCACGATTTCGAACATCAATTCTATAAACAGATGATTAGTCGAGCTATTTCGTTGTAGAAACTGGAAATTCGCAGAGTCTAAAAGAACAACACTTCGCACAGATCTCGTAGGGAATTGTGGGAAGGAAAAAACGTGTTTAATTCAAAAGATATGAATAAAACATTAGCGTCTTAGCCAATCATAGAAGTGTATTTTGCGTAATTTGACGTCATTTCATGAATTAAACATTGACCCTCCAAAATCAACCTTCAAATTGTCCGCCGGCAGCCATGTTGGCTGTGTACAAAACCTATGGGAGAAAAAAACGCGCGAAAAGAGTTACCTCTCTAGCTCCCTTCGGGAGCTTACGTATACGTAAGATCGTATCTCTGTGCGTGCGTGGTGGTAGTACGCCCTCTATTGCCCTCTCATTTCCAGTATGTTTGACGTGCTGTACTTTTATTTCTCAGCTCTACAGAATTTCTGTGCTCTCCAGAATTTCTGCAGTCTCTATTTTCGACGAGGTAGCGCTATTTGCGATGGACTATAATTCAGTCGTTTTGTTTAATTTTGCGGTTGTCTGTATTTCTGAGGTTGCCTCTATTTCTGTTGTTGTTTATGTTTCTGAAGTTTTTGTGTTCTGAGGTTGTCTATATTTCTGTTGTTTATGTTTCTGAAGTTTTCTTAAATTCTGAGATTGTCTATATTTATTAGGTTGTCTACAATTCTCTGGCTGTCTATATTTTTGAAAATGTCTTTATTTCTGTGGTCTCTATTATTCCTGTAGTTCTCTTCAATTCTGCGGTTGTCTATATTTCTGAAGTTGTATTTAATTCTATGAATGTCTTTACATTTCTCAGTCTTTCTCTATTCCTGCATGAACCTATATTTCTGTGATTGTGTTCAATTATATGGTTATCTACGTATTTTTTTATCATTTATTATTCTTTGCGATTGTCTTGTTTTTGTGTTTGTCCTTATTTCTGCACTAATGTTTGATTCTGTGAATTTCTATTTTTTTGTTATCTTAATTATTTTAAAAATTTCTTTATTTTTAGATATATTTCTGCATTTTAGTTTATTTTCAACGGTACATATATATTTCTCAAATCGGTAATTTTGGCACTTATGGCCGCCCATAAACGTGTGGTTCATCAGTACTTTATTGATTAGCAAATCAATAAAGTACTGATGAACCACACGTTATCTGTGTAACTTTGTTTATTTTATTTCATGCTCTGCCTCATCACAGAACATCGAGCACTCTTCTTTACAAGGATAGCATTCACCAAGTGTATATATATATATATAGTTATATATATTTATAGCTTTCTCCCATACTGTATCAAAGTAATAGCTTTGATCCAGCTGAGGCATGGCGGCTTGTTATTGGTCAAAACCCACCTTCACCCGACAAAGGAAATTATAATTGGTATAGTGCCGAAAATCTATCTGACGGTCAATCGAATCGGGGTCGCCCTAGCCACTAACCCGTCTCTGTGGTCTAGCTTGGGCCCGGGTTCGATTCCCGGCTGAGACATTTTTTCGGCATCACCAATTTTTCCAAAAGGGTAGATAGCTCTGGGGAACCTTGATTTAAGCTACGCCTACCATTGCTCTCTTCATCCATTTCATGAAAATTTCATGAAATAAAAGAGTTTCCAAAGCTGTTTAACATGTATAGCTTCAAACACACACACACAATATATATATATATATATATATATATATATATATATATATTATCTTTTTTATTATTCCACTATTCCAGGTTGATATCACACGTGGAGACATAGATCCTTTTAAGGTTACTTTTGAGGGAATTGTTGGGTCCAGCTTTAAAGGCGACTTAGCAATTGATGACGTCACGATTTCCTTAGGATATTGTGTACAAGGTAGGCTGTTATTGCAATTTATCATTTATCGTGTCCTCACTAATCACATAACATAATCATTAAAAATGTTGCTGCTGATAAGAAAAGTTTAGTCGGTAAAGTGTCTGCCTGTTGAACCAAAGATCGTTGGATCGAGTTCACCCCAGGCTGTTAACTGAAGCCAGTGCGTTGTGTGTAAACGTCTCTCCCGTGTTCCATAAATGCAGGCTATGTTACAGTGGAAAACACTCCGTCCCTCCGAAAGGACGTTATATGGAAGCCCTGTGTAGAGGAGAGTCACCAGCTTTGCACGTTAAGAACCCACTGCACTATTCGCATAAGTTAAGGAGTATATATCGTGAGGAGAGAGGCCAAACAAATGACAACAAAAATAATGATGATATGATAATAGTAGTAGTTGTAGGGGTAGCCGTAGTGGTTGCTGTAGTAGTAGTAGTAGTAGTGGTAGTAGTTGCAGCAGCAGTGGCAGTAGAAGCAGTAGTAGTAGTAGTATTAGAAGTAGTGGTAGTAGTAGTAGTTCAATTCAATTCAATTCAATTTCAATTTATTTCATTCAAAATTAAAAACAATTACAAGGTAAAAATATATATAAATAAAATAGAATGTGGAGACAGCTAGGAAGAACATTGAAGTCTTATAAAATGCTGCCACCAATAATACAAACAATTAAAACCAAGTAATATACAAACAAAAGAAAAGAGAGCATATTTCAAATGAATAACAAAATGATACATATAAAATAAATTAAGCAGTTTACAAAACCTAACAAACCCTAAACAGACATAACAAAAGACACAAAGATAAAAATGAGCCTGATAATTTACATGTAATTTTGTAATAGTAGTTTCTTATAATTCTTTTTAAAGACATTTAACGAAGGGCTTAATTTCATTTCTTCTGACAGAGCATTCCAAATTTTTGGTCCTTTGTAAAAAACTGAATTTATGCCAACATTTGTTTTAAAAAGAGGTAAATAAAAATTTAACTGGTTTCGCATATCATAAGAAGTTATTTCAGAAATCAGAGTGAACTTATACATGAGAGATATAGGTACAACATTTTTAGATATTAAATACATTAAAATAGCTGTATTTAAATTATTCAAATCGTATATATTCAACAATTTTAATTCATGAAAAATAGGTGATGTATGGGCAAGAAAACTGGCATGAAAGACAATACGAACTGCTTTTTTCTGCAAACGAAATAGTCTTAACATCGAGTAATTGGTGGAAGATGCCCAAGCAACATTGCAATAATTTAGGTGCGGAGTAACAATAGCATTATATATCATGAATAAAATGTTTCTAGGAAAAAATCTTAATTTATATAAAACACCTAAACATTTTGAAACTTTATTACAGACCTCACTAATATGTTCATGCCAATTTAATTTAGAATCAATAAGTACACCAAGAAATTTTAGAGATTGTACAACTTTTATATTTTCATTGTTCATCTTAATATTCAAATCGTTATAATCAATTTTCTTATTCGTAAAAATCATACACTGTGTTTTCTTTACATTTAAAATCAATTTATTAAAGATTAGCCATTTACTGATTTTCTGCAATTCAATACTAAAATTCAAACATAAAGTATTAATATTATCATGGCTCATGAAAGCACTAGTGTCATCGGCATATAGAATAAACTGTAACTTATCCGAGACATTACAAATATCATTCATATAAATAAGAAAAAGAAGTGGACCCAGAATAGATCCCTGAGGCACTCCACATCCGATTTTCCTCAATTCAGACTTAGTGTTATTTACAGTTACAAATTGTTTTCGATCAGCCAAATAACTTTCAAACATTTTTAACAAAATTCCACGAATACCATAACTTTCTAACTTAACTAACAAAATAGAGTGATCAAGCGTATCGAAAGCTTTACTTAAGTCTAAAAACAAACCAAATAAAAAGAATCGAGAATTAAAAGCATGAGAAACCTTATAAACCAAATCAATTAGAGCATGGGATGTGGAATGCCCCGGACGAAATCCATACTGGGACGGTGTCATTACATTATGTTTATCTAAAAAATCAGAAAGGCGATTATATATACATTTTTCGATAATTTTAGAAAATGCTGGCAAGATTGATATAGGTCTGTAATTAGATAATTCTGACTTTGATCCATTTTTAAAAATTGGAACAACACGTGCTATTTTAAGATTATCAGGGAATATTCCAGTAGTTAAAATAGAATTAAAAATATTGCACAAGGGATAACAGAGAATGTGAATTGCTTTCTTAATGACTAACATACTAATTTCATCATACCCAGCAGCAGAATTACTATCAAAATTACACACAATTTTAATAATTTCATCTGGCATGTCTGGAGTGATGGGATTAAAAAAAAGCAGTGTTATTGTTTCTGTTCAAATATTGCACAAAATCATTCTGTCTAGTACAGGTAGTTGACTGCAAACTATTTGAAAGAGTTGAACCGATATTAACAAAATGATCATTAAATGCTTGAGCGATATCACAATCTCCAACTACTTTATCATTGTTAACATTTATACTTTCAATAACAATTTTATTGTTCACTCTACCCATTGCTGTATTTATAATATTCCAAGATTTTTAAAGATTGTATTTGGCATCCAAAAATAACTTTCTATAATATTCATTTTTTTTATACATTTTATTTTATAGTTAACTTTATCACGATAAGACTTGTAATTATTTTCTCTATATGTAGTAGGATTTTCGATAAATTTCTTGTATAACAAATATCTTTTATTGCACATAATTCTCAAGTCATCATTGAACCATGGTTTATCTTTACGGCGTTTACATTTGACATTAGTTTTACAAAAACATTCATCACATAGATTTGAGAATTGATTTAAAAAGTATTGTACATAATGTTTGGATCACTACTATCAAAATTCCATACAATCCTTTCTAATTTCATAATAAAATCATCTATATTAACATAATTTATTTTGCGCCTCGTAGATACTGTATTTTTTGCTGATATAATAACTATGAATACAATACACAGGGAAATGGTCACTTACATCAACCAAAAAATACCAGAATAGATATTGTTTATATCATTTGTAAATATACTGTCTGTTAAAGTAGTAGATTGTCTGGATACTCGAGTTGGAATATGAATGACTGGATAAATCGATCTGGTTATAAATACATCTAAAAATTCACTAACCTGTGGGCAAGAATCGGCATTTAATAAATTAAGGTTAAAATCACCACAAACATACAATAATTTATTTTCTTTGGAAACTTTATTTAGTACTGTAGTAAGAGATTCTAAAAAAATAGGCAATGATGAATTTGGCGGTCTATAAATTACGCTAAATATTACATTTTTAAAAGATGATTTAATTTCAATAAAAATACATTCCATAAATTCCGAAAAAAAATCTAGATCACACCTATGTACAAAGTAAAAATCATTTCTGATGAAAACTCCTACACCACCACCCCGGCGATCTTGGCGGGAGTTACCAATGAAATTGTATCCATTAATATTATAACAAGGATCATTACATTTTAGCCATGTCTCTGTTACACCTATTGCACAGAAATTAAAGTCGAGACCATGTAAAAAGGTAACAAGATTATCAATGTTCTTCTTTATACTTCTACAATTAACATGTAGACAAGAAAATCCTTTTCGCAAATCAATGTTAGATTGTTCTTCATGCAGAAACGTGTTCAATTCATTTGGCATAAAACAATTTAGTTGGGGACCATAAGAATTATGTTCATCATTATCAATTGGAGATAAAAACTTGGATATATGAATAAAATTATCATTTCTCATTGCTTGTCTATATAACTCAACATCAGGCATATTTAAAACATCTACAAAACAGAATACACACAAAAAATAAGCAAAAACAAGGATAACAAGGAGAGTGTACAGTTTAAAAGAACCACCAGGAGTTTATTATTAATAACAAGTTTGACAATCTGAAAAATAGAAGGTAAAGTTTACTTCATATATGTAAAAAAAAAATGTAAGGCTCTGTATCCATAATATGTAATTCCAATAAATTGGATCTAAAATATATAGAATAACAAAAGGAGTCAAAAGCAAGGAGCCATATATAACAGATAAATGACATATTTGTCAGCACGAATCCATGCATTTAGTAATATGTCTTTAAACAGTTAATGTATATACAGTCTGACGAATACACAAGATGTTCTATTTCAAGTCTGATAGTTTTTTGACGAGTTTCTTTACAGTGCGTCCATCCTCATGCTTGACCATGGCAAAGACACGACCACCCAGGTCCATGTCGCTGTGATGTTTGGTCGTTTGGATGCTTGAGCTTGGAGATCCAGATTTTTCTTACTCAGGTCTTCGACAATCACTATACCTTCACCTTTCAAGTTCCTTCTGTTTTTTATCATTTTGAACTTGGCCCTGTATGAAACGAACTTGACGAGGATACCTAGAGACTGCTTTCCTGTCTGTGACTTGCTGCCCTTGGTATCATCACGAGACTGACGGCTGAAGACACGGTGTGATCGATCAATATCGTTGACGCTGATGTCGACCCCAATCTGTTTCGCAACATCACATACTATAGCATCAGTGTTTTCATTAGGGGTCAAGGGAACTCCCAAAAGCCGAATATTATTTCGTCGAGAATATTGTTCAGCTATATCCATACGATCAGAGAATTCATCTACTTTGACTTTGTTGGAATCTAGTAGTAGTAGTATAGTATTTTTTATTCAAACCGTGGAAGTGGTGGTAGTAGTAATATGAATCTATAAAATCGTTATAACAATATGACGTGTATTGAGCGCCAAACAAGGGATCATTATTACTATACCTTTACCTACCCGGAAGAGTTGCAACAAATGATTTTCAACGGGTTTTTGTACTATTTGACCTTAGGAATAACATATCAAGAATCTACCAAAATCCGCAGACGGGAAAGTGGTTACTTTTAAGATGGCGTCCATGATGGCCGCCGTTCAAAATGGATACAACTCAATCATCATCCACCCTAAAATCCTATTTAGATTCATATTCCATGGTCTAGGGGGTAAAACATTGTTGATACAGGCTAGGGTGATTTATAAGCCCTCCAGTGTGCCTGGTAAATCCAAGATGGCGTTCAAAATGACTACTGTAGGCTGAAAATTCACAATTCATCTAAGTGGCTTCAATTTGGTTTTTATTCATTGGTTTTAATTGTGAAGTAGCTAGTACTTGGAACAAGTGACTAGAACAGCCAGTCGGATGGTGTACAAAAAAATCTAAGTTGGTGTCCAAAAATCCAAGATGGCTTCCAAAAATGGAGTTTAAAATACCTAATGATAACTAAAAATGGCCATCTTGAAAATAACTACCTTCCTGTATGCGGATTTTTAGATTTTCGGTATGTTATTCCTGAGGTCAAGTACTGCCAGAAACAGTTGAAAAATCATTTGGTTGCAATTTGTTCCGGGTCAAACCATGTATTGACCCGTCTAAACTACATGTATTGGATCCATCACAGGTCTGTCCCATTCTGTCCCACATAGTGCTAAAGTTCACCGAATTCACTCCCTGTGGAGCAGCATTAGCCCCGTTTCATAAAAGTTAATATATGGTCACTTCGTCATCCAATGATAACTAAATGTACCATGGCAACGCTGATCGACAACCAATTCAAACCAAGGATTCGATGCAAGTTCTACTGCATTTTCCAGAGCAGACAGAACCAACTATCCTTTCCTCATGGTGTTCAAGAAGACGTGTGTCACCTCCCTCGACACTATGTATCCACATACCATGTACTAACCTAAGTAATCAGGTGTATGGCTACGCCTGCTATTTAAAAGACACAATGCTAGGTCAAGACAATAATGTCTTGCACAGCTGATTAACTCCTCACCATCAATGGCACATTCTACAGTGCGTATCAAAAAAAGTTTACACTTAGAAAAAATCCTGTAAAACTATATGTTTGTATATCGTGAAGATTTTTCCACATTTTAACATTGGTACCGATCCATTTAAGCAAATGACGACATAACTGTCGAAAAATATTTCCGCTTGAGTGAGCACCACTTACTTTTAAAAAGTTAGTGAAAAATGATTTGCGCAGAACTTTAAAATAGTTATGTGAATAAAAGTAGACCTAAATCTTTTTAACCCGTTTCCTTGCCCAAAACACTTCGAAGAGTGCATTGAGCCCCACCCCACTCCCCGACACACCGAGGCCATCGTGACGATATTTGCTTTACACTGAGCTGTGATTTACATGAAATAGTTTAAGCTTGATTTTTATTTTGTTAATCATTGTCAAGCTTGGGAAAAGTGTGGAGAAACAAGTATTAAATGAAAAAATGAAATGTAAAACCACTTTAAATGATAAAAACTTAGTGAAAAATTATGGAGATGTCTGATGTAAATTTTTTTTCAGATTCAATTACGTCCTCAGATCCAGCTGGCACAAAATGGTAAAGGTTGTGCTTACTAAGTGTTGAAATTTCAATTTGGGTGGAAAAAAATGTTACAAAATGCTTGAATGTATCCGTTTTATTTCAATTGACTTAAAGTGCAAGGGAAATGCATGAGAAATGTTTCGCAGGGTAAGTTTGATTTCGCCCTTTCACCTTGACACAGCGTGAAAACGAGCATTTCTGCGCAAACAGATTTCTGCGAGCTTTACAAAAATGGACAGTGCTCACTCAAATGTGACATTCTGTCAAAACTTTTACTTTCATTGGATAGATGAGACCCAAACCCAAGATTATATGTGAAAAACTTAGACACATGCTGTATATTTTTTAATTCCCAGGGCTTTTTCAAAGTGTAAACTTTTTTTGATACGCACTGTATAGACACCTTTTTTCTCTCTCCTTTGCTCTCCCTTTCTTTCTCTCCCTCACTGTCCTTTTTTTCAACTTACATTCTTTTAAAATTAATTATTAGATTTTACACATTTGAATCAAAGAAAATTCATTTTTCAACGTGACACTACCACAGATGGGCTCCAAACAGTTTCCGTGTACCATTTTACAGATCCAGTATACAACATCTTATTCATTCATACCGGATAGGGTCCTATTAATTTGAATTATTAACAAAAAACGTCAAAAAATAATTATTGTATATAAGTATGTTATAGGAACTGATGCCCAACTGCATCCTTGAACAATATTCCATGTTAAAAACATTTTTCTTCACTTTACTCTTCAACAGTGACCGATGAGTGCGACTTCGAGGATCCCAACATCTGCGGATACTGGCAGGAGGCTGGCAGCGACAATTTTGATTGGATAAGAAAGAGTGCCAACACTCCCTCTTTAGGCACAGGCCCGCCCAACGACCACACCCTGGGCACATCAGCTGGTCGGTCATTTTCTTTTTACTTTTTTTAACTGTGTTGTTCAAATTTTTTCTTATTTTCAACTTAAAGAAATATATGCGTCAGTTTTCAATAGAGAGCAATAAGAGCACTGATTGTCATGGGGGAAAGCAAACTTATGTCCCAGCGATAAATTATTCGATCAACCTTGGAGTTGTGTCAGGAAGGGATAGTGAGATGATGTACCCCGAGGCAATTTACAGTGGTGTTACAAAATATTTGCTGGATCAGTGTCCAGATGATTCCAAATTCCACATGATTACTGACGCTCAACCAATTTTATTTTAACTAAAATTAACTGCATTTTAAAATTCTGAATATAGCGGATTTACACCAAAATCATGAAAGAATTTTTAAAAAGCTTTGAAAACTTTATGTTAGGTGAGGGATAACGAAAGTAAATTTACAGTCGGCTGATATAGGTTATACCCTTTAAACAAATTACCTTAAAGTACAGACGAAGAAATGTAACTTGCAGTACTAGCTACAATAATATTTGCTGACACTAGAAAATTCCAATGCTTTATTCGAACACTTTGTAGGGATATTATTAATCAATAATTCATTAAACTATTATCCGGGCCTAGTATATACATACATAGATCCCTTTTCTCCAAGGATGTAACATGGATCATCATGGATCTCAGTCCGTTGATATCCGGGGTGCCAAATTGATATTTTTCTCCCACTGCCGGAGTGAATACGGATTAAACTGGGCATTTAAAGGGAAGTATATGGAAAAGTGTGGTTTCTATAATAGACTGTGGGATGGACAAGGAAAATGTCTCTAGTTTTTCATTTCCGTGGGGCGGCAAATACAACCACGGTTCTTGGACATGATAATATGTAAAATATTATGAGTGAATACATGCAACATGTTGCCATCGCTAAATTCTGCTCCTGACCTCAAAACTAAAATAATAATATGCAAAATCGTACCATTGATTCGACTGGAAATTCCGCCATTCACCCCGTGTGTTAAGGACTTCCGCGAACGCGCGCAAGCGTGTACAACGCATGTAACCTCGTTCGCGTTTGTTTATTTTTTATTTATTCGCTGTACTTGATATACGTTATACAGAATCTACGATGGCGGATAAGATGTCTTCGTCATGTTTTGACAGCGAAAATGACGATTTACCACTAGCAAATATATGCTACATGCACGTCTTACCCAAGGAAAGAGAGCCAGTAAATTTCTTTCCAGTGAAGAGCTAGAACAAATTTAAGCCTTTGCTGCATTCGTTGGTGTAGACTACCTGGGACTTCAGAATAAAAATAGCTATTCGTGTAGCAGAGAAGTTTGCGATTGACTTGCATGCAGCCCGGCCCAGGGAGCAGTGGCTTAACAGGGGGGGGCAAGCTGTCCCCCCTGGCGGAGTTCACCGGGAAATTCAAAAAAGGGAAAAGGAAAAGGGGGAGAAAGAATAGGAAAGGAAAAAAAGAGGAAAGGGAATTAAGAAAAAACATAAAATGTGAAAATTGGAAAAGGAAAGAAAGAAGAACAGTTAGATTGTCATGAAAAGGTGATTTTATTTTAAAAAACCGACTCGAGCATGCAAAAGCATAAAAAAATCTGTTATCTTCTTTAACACTACGTCAAAATCTAAAATTGAATTTTTGTAGTAAAAATGTCAAATTTTTTGCTCACTCGCATTGTTTTTTTACCCGATACACCATATAGCCCCTCAAAATGTTGCCTCATGACGCCATTGCATGCCCCCCCCCCTTTGACAAGCAAAAATAATAAAATTTGTAATGTGAAATGCCATTAAAATAAAGGTGTGCCCCCTCTTGAAATTGAAGATCCCTCTTTTTTTATCGTGTACGAAATATACTTCATTTGTGTTTGAAAGCCTTCTATTTTTATTTTCTTTCTGCTTGTCAATTGGTTGAAAAACTTTTTTTAGGGGGAGGGGGGGGGGGGCTGGTCAAAAAGTTCCTCTTAAAAATTTGCCCCAATTTGGAAAATCCTGGATCTGCCCCTGATAAGACCAGAGATTTTTTTGCTCTTGCCCCTCCTGGCCACCGACCCCTGTTACATTGTCCGGCCCTACCAGCATTGCAGCAAGATCCGAATGGATCAAACTAACGTTATATAACGCGTTACATCTTGCTCAGAGCCAGGTCAAACATTGTTCGTATCACCAGCATTCCAGCAATCAAGCGATCGAAGGTGAAAAGATACAGAGGATGATTTTGAGATGGTGATCCTTGTGACAGCGATCTTTGTCCATGCCAGCATTTTTCACTTTGTGCTCTTGCATTTCTTTCTCTGCAAAAGTGAAGCAGTATAAACTTTGATGATTTTTGTATAGGTCTAGATTTCTGAATTGAATCAATACATATTGTGACTCATGTCATGACTTACTTCATCGCAACATTTACAAGCGTATGTATAGAAGACGAAGTAAGTCACGAGTCACATTATTCATTGACTCAATTAAGAAATCGAGATGTAGACCAATACAAAATATACAAATTCATCAAAGTTTGCACCGCTTCACTTTTGCCGAGAGTGAAATGCAAGAGCACAAAGTGAAAACAAATTACCTTCGATCGCTTGATTGCTGAATGCTGGTCAGGCGCGTACGCAAGGGGGGGGTTAGGCGGTTCAAACCCCCCCCCCTTTTTTTTTTTTTTTGCTTGTCTCCCCAGAGGTCGGTCTGGTCAAGGAGTTATCGGGCAAGCGCCTGATAACTCCTTGGTCTGGTTACGGACAGTTCCCCTACCCAATAATGTATATGACAGCAATAATGAACAGAATCTCATGTTTCCGACGAAAAACACAGAAAAAATTTCCGCTCGCTTCGCTCGCTCCATTTTATTATTGACAATCCGGGATGATCCGTGTTGCATCCGTCATGTCCGTGCAGGGGTAGAAGGGGCTTGACAACTATCATAACCTCTTTGACAACTTGTATGGCAACTTATATGGAAACCTTGATTTTGAAGCGTTGCTACCATGTACTGCCATATAAGCTACCGCAGTTGCATATTAAACTTGTTGTGAAATCTGGCCCTAATGAGGCTTTGTGTTTTTCTTCCAGGCTATTACATGTACATCGAAACGACAAGCCGAACCCGTGGAGAGGAGGCACGCCTCTGGTCGCCAACTTACCCAGTTGCTGGCGGTCACTGCGTCGAGTTCTACTACCACATGTACGGCAGTACAATCGAGACACTCAATGTGTACATCGTGGAGACGGGTGAAGATGCACTTCAGCTTCTCCCAAGTTGGTCTCAGTCCTCAAACCAGGGGAACCAGTGGTATATCGACAGGTTCTTAGCACCCACTGTCAATGATTATCGGGTATGGAGAAAGGAAAAACAGTTTGATGACTATTATGACAATGATAGCAACAGTAGCGGTAATACAGCAGTAATATAGTACTTGTTTTAGTGGTAGAAGTAGTCTGTAGTAGTAGAAGTACAAGTAGTAGAAGAAGAAGTAGTAGTAGTAGAAAAAGAACTACTACTAGTTCTACTACTACCATCACCACCACCTCCACGACTAATAGTACTACGACTAATACTACTACTAGTTTCAATCAGAGTAGTAGAAGTAGTTCACAAATCACAAGCGTACAATGGAAACATATTATTTAGTTGAGCGTAAACAGTAAACGAAGTATACAGATGAATAAGCAATGAGGACGAAATGAATGTTAGACTATATGGATATTAGAAAACATGGATTTAGCAGAAGTGGGAATTAGACCACTGCACATTAGACCAACTGTAATATAGACACGAAAAATAGACCAAATGAGGATTAGACGAACCGACAATTAGACCAACTAGTATTAGAACAAGTGATAATAAAATAGATTAGACGAAATGGCAATTAGACCAAGTGACGGTCTAATGGTCATTTCGTTAAATTCCAGTTTGGTTAGCCAAACTGGAATTTAACGAAATGACCATTAGACCAAGTGGTCAGTAGACCATTTTATATTTAACCAAGTGGTCATTATTAGCCTATCTGAAGATTAGATCAAGTGATATTAGACCAACCGTCAGTAAACCGTAGTAGTAGTAATAGAAGTAGTAGTAGTAGTAGTAGCAGCAGCAGCATTTTATATGGCGTTATTTTTCTCTTTTCTTATAAGGTTGTATTTGAAGGGGTCGCTGGATCAAGTTACACGTCTGACATAGCAATTGATGACGTCAGAATTACAAGCGGGTCTTGTCTTTCCCAAGGTGAGTTTTGATACATTGTTGAAGAACTTCTGCCTTTGAAACAATGCCGCCCTTGTAACCTATTTAATACCAACAGAGAGCAAAGGCTGATCCACCCTTCGCCAATTAGAGGGGGGATTTTTAAGCCATATCTTCACCGATCGGCCGGTCGAAGATAATTTTTAGCTCATCCGGCCCGAAGGGCTAGCTGAGCTTTTGTCGTGGCATGGCGTCCGTCGTCTGTCGTCCGTCCACAGTTTTAAAATGCTTCTTCTTTGGCATTTCTAGTCCGATTTCAATTCTGTTTGCACTATATGATAGCATTTTCTGGGGGGTTAAAAACTTCTGCACAGAATTTTGAAACTCATTAAATATGCTAATTTATGAGGATTTTTCAAAATTCATAAACAATGCTTCTTCTTTATTTGTTGACCGATTTTATTTTTCATTTTTTGCTTCCATCTGGTATAATGAGGTTCACCAAAATTCTACACAGAATTTTGAAATTTCGACAAGAACAATTTTCATGCTGATTTATGCGAAATTAATTCATGCATAGTTTTAAAAGAGAGATAATCAAAACATACCTTGTGCAGAGAAATGTCCTCAAGAAGAGCTGGATCCTCAGTCGAAGTCCACCTGCCAGCCATTTCGGCCCATTATCCTTGATATGGCTATGTGGCAGGAGGCGGGCTAGCAGCATCAAGAAAAGATGCCACCTCCAGCTGCTTGTTTGGTAAGTTGGCTTTATATTATTTATTCCAAATCTAGGCTGAGGACCTTGTGGGATCTCCATTAAGTCCTAAGCCAGCTTCCTTCTACTGGTTATCCCCATTCTTGAGAGGAAGAAATGGAGAGACTTTGTTGCATAACCTCTGCAGCCGATCTCCACTGGGTAGTAGTCTACCTTCCATCCCCTCTCCTTACATGCTAGGATAAGTCCAGCATATTTCGACGTCTTGTACTCATGGGCAGTCTTAATGTTCTCCTCCCATGGCACAGTCAGTTCACAGAGGATGGTCGCATGTTGGTAGTCAAAATCTCACTGGGAAAGGTCATCTGCTCATCCAAGTCTGATACCAATCGCCAGTCTCTTGCTAGACAAAGGAGCCTACTTGTGTGTAGTCTAGCTTTTCTGATGGCTCCAGTACTTGTTACAGCCTTCACAAATGAGATCATCGCTGGAGCTTTTAATGGCTTTGTCCGGTTTGCTTTCTCAATAGTGAACTTTAGGGCATTGCTCAGTTCTTTCAAGATCTCATTGTGCCTCCATGTATACAGGCCTTCTACCAGAGACACCTGACAATTTGATAGAATGTGTCTGAGTGAACCCTTCTTTCCACATCTATGGCAATTCTCGTTCTCAGTCTTGGCCCACTTCTTCGGGTTATGAGGAAAAGAACGTCGTAGGTTGCTCGTAACAAAAATGTGAGTGTGTCTGGTTCCATTTTCCATATGTCTTTCCAGGATAGGGACCTAGGTTCTACACACTCCCATCGACACCAAGCTCCCTGCTGCACAGGGCCAACTGCTTAAGTTACACGTCGTTCCTCCTGTTTGTGACGGATTTCGTCAGAAACCATCTTCCGCTTCATTTTTGTGCTTGCCTTAAAGAAGTACTGGGTTGGATTCATGCCTAGCCCTGCTCTATTGGTTTATGTAGGCCCAACCGTATCCTTGTGCCTCTGCCGAGATTCCATTTCCTCAACTTCTTGCTGGTCATTTTATTTGCGTCCTGTGCGAATGTCTGGCACAGTCCCTCTTACGACCTGGTCGCTAATTTATGCTCTAAAATATACTAATTTATGAGGATTTTTCGAAATTCACGAACAATGCTTCTTCTTTATTTGTTGACCGATTTTATTTTTCATTTTTTTGCTTCCATCTGGTATGAGGTTCACCAAACTTCTACACAGGATTTTGAAATTTTGACGAGAACAATTTTCATGCTGATTTATGCGAAATTAATTCATGCATATTTTTAAAAATTCATATAAAATGCTTCTTCTTTATTTATTGATCGATTATGATTTTTTTTCTTCCATCTGGTAGAGCTTTATGAGGTTCACCAAACTTCTGCACAGATTTTTTAAATTTGGACTAGAAAATTATTTGGATGTTGTTTGAAGGTTTGCATGGTGGCATGTGCAATCGCTGATGTGGTTTACGGTATATCATGTGTAGTATTATAGAAACAGTGGATAGAAGAAGAAGAAGAAGAAAAATGAATAAATGGATAGGCAAGAAGGTGGAAAAGTGAGAGTAATCTTTCTTGAATGTAGTCCTGAATATGACTTCTATCCACTGTTTCTATATACAGTGCGTCCCAGAATAAACGAAACCGAGATTTAGCGATCATTTATCATTACTTAATCATAAATAGAATAGACAAATGACCTACCAAATTAAAGCTTAGAATCTCCTCTTTCATCTGATATTACTTAAGTTATTTCTTATTGACGCATAAGGTTGTATTTCCATAATTTCATGAGATAAACGTGTTTTCACCGGTTTCCCACAGAAGCTTTCGTATGGTGAACAAAAGATTTAATGCATGGCTGATCGTCAACAAAACGGAGTGTCGAGTGAGTTTGAAAGCCAGCCTGGAGAACCTCTTCATTTTATGAAATTATTGAAATTCAAGCCTTATTTAAGACGACCAGAACTTTGTTATTTCTTGACCATCTTCTGTAATTTAGGTATCAAATTAAAGAGGAGATATTGAACTTTTCAAAAATGTGGTTTTCTTTTTGAAACCCAGATACCCCCGCCAAATGAGTTTTTGATATCCTTTCTTCAAATTGTATTTGCTCACTCATGCGTGAATGACAAATAATTTAAGTAATATCAGATGAAAGAGGAGATTCTAAGCTTTAAATTGGTAGGTCATTTGTCTATTTTATTTATGATTAAGTAATGATAAATGATAGCTAAATCTCGGTTTCGTTTTTTCTGTATAATACTCCACATGGTGTACCGTAAACCACATCAACGATTAGAAAATTATTTATGCTTGATTTATATGAAATTTATTCATAGATCACAAAAAGTGCTTCTATGTAATTTCTTCATCAATTTAAATTCTATATCCTCAATTTATGTCACCAGTATAATTCGCATGAACAGTGTCAACTTGGCTGAAAGTAAAATTGTGTTAAATTTAGTTGCGAGATGCCGGGTGAGCTCCATTCTTTGAAGGAGTTGTCCTAATACTCACTTCTTAATTCTTATCAATCAACATAGGTATATATGATATCATAATCCTCATTTATATAATTCAAGCGCGAAGCGCGGGCTATTTTTTAGGGGGGAATCTTATGTATTCTTACCTAAATGTTTGCTATCCTTAAAAAGATGTGTATGTAACTAAATAATCACTACGAACGCGAAGTGTGAGCAGAAATGAACGAATGGAAAAGGATAACTGGTACAGACTTCATGCAGTTAGCCATGAAGACATTACTGAATTTTAGAATAAAAAATATGCGAGCGCGAAGCGCTAGCCGAAATTTTTTGACATTTTACATTAAGAATTCTGAGCACCTTATGTATCTTAACCAGAATATAACTAAACAATCGATGCGAGCGGAAAATTTCGAGATTTAGACCTACATAACGAGATACTCTATTCATGTTTTGTAAATCATGAAAGGGATGAGTAATTTGGGATCTTGGGACATCACCGATTCTCTCATTTGCATGTGACTAAATTTTGCATATAACTATTTTGTGACAAATAAGCGAAACTTTAAAATGTCATAACTTTCTTATTTCACATCCGATTTTGATGAAATTTTCAGCATTATGCTTGTCTGATCTTTCTCTATTGATTCAAATCAACATTTTTTTGTAGTCGACTTGACCTTTTACTCTGGTTTATGGGACCGTTTGACAATAAAATATTTCATGCCTGATTGCATAAAAATACATCTCATCCAAAGATTTTGCTGCCTTTATCATTTTCTTAATATCTACTAATTTGTATGTTTGAATGATTGTGAAGTGAAATGTTTTTAATTATGTATAATTACCCGTTGACATCATTTATGGCGTAATCAGACTATAAAAAGAAAACAAATATTTGTGGTCGCATTACAACAAATCGACGAATTAGTATTCAGAATATACCCTTTTTCAAACATGTGCGTCCGTCAATTTATCATGATATTTCATGTAACACGATGAAAGAGAAATGATGTTCTCTTTCTCTACGGCTAAAGATTTTTGGAGTTCTTTACAGTCAAAGTAATGGCTCGTAGGTCATCATTTACCATTACTTAAATTAAAAGAAATTTGACAAACCTTGCCAAGCATTTAGGTCAGGTTGTTCGTAATATCCAAAAACCTGTCCAGGGCATTATTTTTTTTCTTCATTTTTTGTCATTTCTCTCTGCTCATTTGACACAGGTGATTGCGATTTTGAAGAAGACTATTGTACATGGATAAATGACGTCACAGTTGACGACTTCGATTGGATAAGAAAACAAGGCACAATCAACGGCACTGGACCCCCGACCGATCATACATTCGGCTCCTCTTTAGGTATATATATCTATATATATGTACACATAAAAGGGCAGCTCTAATTTGAGCTTTGATTTCTGCGACACTTGACGCTGTTTAGAAAATGCCGTTATGCGGTTGAACAAAATAACGAATAATTGTTCTGCGCATGTGGATATCGACATTTTTTTACCAAAGAGTTCGCGTCCCAAAGGTGTTGCGTAAATCTAGCGCTGCCTAGAACATGATAAAAAAAATTCAGTTTGGATGTCGGTCGAAATGAAATGACGGTGCTTATCATTGCGAATTTAATTCAAAACGGATTGTGAGTGTGGGTGGGGGTTGTTTTGTGGGGTGGGGGTTACAATTCCTGATGAAACAAGTTTTTGTTTGTGTTTTTATCCTGTATTGAGATATTTCACATGAGAATATAACCCTTTCTCTCTTATACTCCGTTTCCTGTGTACAGGCTATTACGTATACCTTGATCAGACCAATCAGACCCTTGGTAGAACCGCGCGCATGATCAGTTCACACTTCAATGCGCTGACAGGAACCAGGGGGTGTGTTAGCTTCTGGTATTATCTCGAAGGGAATGACGCTGGCGCCCTCACCGTTGCGCAAGCTAGGAGTGGGTTCCCATATGACGACACTGCATGGATGTTAGACTCTACTCAGGGAGCTTCATGGAATTACGGACAAGTGTCTGTAGCACGAGACTACGATTACAGGGTATATGGCTTAATTTTCAATGCATTAGCAACAAGGTTTTAACCTACAAATTGTTCAATTAAATATGCATTTACTAGGGGATGGGACGGATCAGAGATGAAAATGGGAGTTAGGAGCCTCAGGGCATCTTTTTTTCACGTATATACTTTCCTTTAAAGTGCATAAACCCTTATTGTGAATAATTCCCATTAGCGTACCTGCCCCTCTGACAAACTTGAAAGACCTTTTTTGCCCCCCAGACGAGCTTGAAGACCTTTATTGCCCCCCCCCCTGACGAGCTTGAAGACTTTTTTTTTTGCTTGTCATTTTTGTTATGGACGAAATCCTTTATTTGTGATTGAAGCCTTTTTTTTCATCTGAATGTCACATTTATATCAATTATGTTTTTACTCGTGTTGAGAATTAGCATTTCGTTTAATTTCGAAACTCCTGCAAAAATGATTTGAGGAAACTTTCAGGAAGAATTTACAAAGTTTATTTCCCTTCTGTCAACCAATTTCATATATTATCTCAAATTACGTTTCAGTAACAACAGGCAACAAAAAATAAACGTCTCTGTCGTGTAAATTATAAACCCTTTGTCCATAGAAAGAACATGCCAATCCACTTGTAAAAAACACAATGGGTATATAATTATTTAAGGGCACATGCCTATCATATGGCTATCGATTTCTAGTAACATAATTGAACTGTTCACGTCACATATTGTGTATTGTTATTTAATTAATTATTATTAATATTAATGCATTATTAATGAAGGAAGATATCCATTTAGTCATCCTTTTTCCTGATTTACGAAACATGAATAGTGTGTCCCATTTTTAGGTTTAAATCTATTATTTTCGCTAGCGCTTCGAAATGTTTAGTTATTTACCTATCCTGTTTATGATTACAAGAAGTGCTTAAAATGTCAATATTTTAGGTCAAAATGACTAATATTTTCAGCTCGCGCTTCGCGCTCGCATTATTTTATTGTTAATATATGTATCGTTTTTATGGGTAAATGCAAACAGCCCTTAAGGTCTGTTTCCCCCATGAGGCCAATACGGCATATTAAAAATTTCTGCCCACGATTCGCGCTCGCAGTCATTATTTAGTTACATACACATCTTGTTCACGAACACAATCATTGCTCAGAATGGAATGTTCAATTTTCAGGACAAAATATATGAAATTTCCTTTAAAAAAATTAGATCGCGCTTCGCGCTCGTACTATTCAATTTGGGCTTTTATATATATATATATATATGAGATTATTTATTTTTGTTTTGTGAAAATAAAGCTAACAAGTGACTGCTAGGACTACTCCTTCAATGAAAAAAAATCAACTTTGAGCGGCCGATCGGGGAAAATATGGGTAAAAACAAAATTCGCCCCCCCCCCTCTATTGGCGAAAGCTGGATCCGCCCCTGGTTGTTCATGATTTATTTTCAACATCCTTTTCATAGATCGTCTTTATAGGCGAAGTCGGTGCTTCGACACAAGGAATAATTGCAGTTGATGACATCCTTGTAACAGACAATAATAGCTGTTCAGGTATTTATATCTTTTATATTTTTTCTCATTTTCTAACACTAAACGACGGTTGATGTTAAATTTGATCCGCATTATTTACTATCTATCTAATGGGGTGTTGCAAGAAACTTGCGATCAACCGCAAGTCTATATTTGTTTCCTAAACCAATAATATGTCTTGCAGTTAATTGCAAATTAGTGATTGATCGCTAATTTGCTCCTTGAAACAAGAAGTGTAATCTGATTTGCAACAGCTAACGTTGATCTATCAGTTGTAAAATTGCAACAGAATATTTGCAATTGATCGAAAATAATTTCTTGCAACACCACCTTAGTATAGGAATATCATAAAACGTATAATTCACCTGAAATTAAAAGATTGTAATGACACATCGAATTTAATCGACCTTTCACCATATTTTTTCTTTTTTTCACCCTTTTTTTCAATTTAAGGTCTTTTTAGACATCGATTGGCAGGTTTGGCACGTTTTAAGGTTTAAACATGATTTAGAATACCGCATTATTGCATGGGTGTGATTTTTTATGAATGTTTATTTCTATACCTTTATTTCTTCTCAAGTGGTGTATTATTTTCTTCTATCTAAAACTCTTTCTGAACACCTCTTTTTTCTCTTCTCTCTTTTCCCTTATTCATCTATTCTTCATCACTTTCATGTTTTTTCCCACAATTTGTATCTGTATCATTATTTGTACTTTTTGTTTAATGATTGAAAATCATGCCCAAGACTTTTCGTTAAAAACGATAAAAAATTAAGGTAAAAAGTATAAGAAACCGTTAAAAACATTAAAAACGTTTTTATCCTGAACATGCATTTGATCAGATTTCTTTAATTAAAAAAATAAGCAATTCAGGGGCCGTTTTACAGATTTAAACCCAAATTTGTATTCCACTTATTAATATTGGCATAACTGATTGAAAATTAAATAAAGCATAATGATCTAATAAAATCAAGCTTTGATACCCCATAGATTTTCTACCGTTGTGCAAACTCTTGTCGGCCCCAAACCCTCGATTGACAATACTTATAATACCCAGGGTTTTCATGTAAATGTACATGTATGAGGTTCAACACACTATAACTGTTCTTTTTTAAGCATTCAATTCCATCATTCATTGAGTTTAGGGAAATGTTAACTTTTATGATGGAAATTCAGTTTTAAAAAATTGTAGTAATCTCTTGATACTTCCTCCAAAAATGTATTTAAAACATTAAGAGCTTAAAGATAAATTCCAGTTTTGGTAACGATCTCAAAATGACTTTTTACAGAATCTAATATAATGACCACCCAAGTGTCTGTTTGTATGAATAAAAAATATGTGCCAAAGGATTCTGAAAGAAATTGTGTACTTGCTGAGAAATAAGCAAAATAAGCAAAATAAGCGTGGATTCGGTCACTTCCGTCGGGTCTTTATTTCAGCAATAATAATACACTGTCCCACGTGTGCCTATCTGTGTTGGCGATCTTCAGTGTGATCGTATTTCAGCTTAGATTTTATGATTTCACAAAGTTCAGTTTATGTAACTGTACCATATCTAGATCCACGATGATATAGTCATACTTAACCTTGGTTTTACAGACTTTCTCACGAAATCTGTGTTTTACTGCAAATACTGTCATTTAGCTTTAAATCATACTGTATACTAGTTTGATTTACAGAAAATTGCATAATTCGTTGGAACAAAACTTCTTTAATACAACCCTGTCGATTTATAATACATGTATTTCAACTTTTTTTATCTGATTTGTTTTTATGTAAGGTTTCACTGAGAGAATAAAACAATATGTTCTTATATATTTGTTCTTATTGTACTTGAACGTATGTATTTAAATTTCATTTCCGGTATTTCTTTTCAGCTATACCAAACAGTGCTATCCCCCAACCAACATTACGTCCTCCTCCTCCTCAAACTACAGCCCCAGACACAGTTACTTCAGGTAAAAATATAAATTAATTGTATATTCATGTATTATATAAAATGCTGTATACTATGAAGAAACGAATGACGAGAACATTTCTTTTCAAAACATATTTAAATGAAAGAGTTACTAAAGCTTTTGTGCATGTATAATTTTTCACATACATATATAGTAGCCGAACTGACTTTCTATCCTGACGAGCTGGTTCGTTTCGGCTGCAATATACAACCAGTTGGTGTAAAGTCCGTCTTCTTCACTTCTGACTCTTTGTTCCTTCTCAGTAACTTAGATTAAATCTCATGGATTTCAACATCTCCATCATTCCGTATCGTCATTATCTCAATCATTCCAGTAATCAGCAACTCCGTATTTTCAGTGTTTTGATATCTGACTAATTTCAGTAGTTTCAGTATCCTCGCTCATCTCATTATCTCGGTAAATTCAGTATTTTCCGTATCTCAGTAAAGTCAGTATTTTCCATATTTCGGTAAAGTCAGTATTTTCCGTACTCTCACTTCTTCTAGCCTGTACTTCTGGTTTTCCGACCAGGCATACTTCTATCGTAGCTTCGGACAAGATAACGATAAGCACGAGGCAGAGAATTCAAGGGGAATCCACCCCCCCAAAAAAATTGTTTTTATAAGGAAAAGAAAAATCAGACAAATTGATAGGTGAAAGTTTGAACAATATTGGACAAACAACAAGAAAGTTATGAATTTTTAAAAGTTGTAAATATTGGTATTCACTATACCCATGGAGACTTCAAAGTGGCCGCATATGGGATGTCATAGTGATGTAAGGCAAGGACTATTCATCCATGTACTCCAATACATATTTTGGCTAAAATGTCATTTTTCCCAAAAGTTTTATTTCAAATTATATTTTTCTTTCATGAGGACATAAAACAATATACTACCTGGGTTATATTTAGATTACTGCCCCAGGGGAATGGGTACTTATGAGAAAACCACAAATCCCTGATAATAAAGTACATGGCCTATGAGAAAGTTGTCCTTGCCCCTTGTCATAATTTACTTACTGAGTTGCCAATTTGAAATCTACATAGTATTAGTGATCTGAATTTTAAAGCAGCTATAACTTATTTCTTGTCCAATTTCTTTCAAACTTTCACCATTCCGTTTAATTTATTTTTCTCCTTCCCGACACAAGTTTTTATGGCCAAGGCTGGATTCCCCTCTAAGTTCTTATTACTTTACTGAGGAATCATGCTCATCCTGTCACAGCAAGATGCAAGAATTGAACAGAGTATCGTTCTGGAGCATCTTACTGGTAAAAATTTTGCATGGCCTAAAATTGAGCATTGTGCTTGACTGCACTCAACGATTATTGGAGGGAGATTGTCAAGCATTAAAATTTAATCATCTTTTAAAACTAGTTAAAGTCATGAAATACATCTTTTTGACAAAAGCTATGGTGATTGTCACTGCTATTTATACCCGAACAGTAATAAAATATTAAAAAATACATATCAAATATAATCTTACAGTTTTAAACATCGTTATTTCTCAGCAAATAGTGCTTATATACATTTTTAAGAAAAAAGTACATAATCGATTACTGCAAATTACTGAATTTCCCTATGCAACTATGTACATGGATTAAAAATTATTCTACACTCATCAACGTTCCAAAACCATGCTGATAATTGAATTAACATTTCATTCCGTTACAATGTATATATAATTGACATCAATGATACTATGAAAAAAAGATGTTTTGAATACATGAAAACTTTGTTGCTAAGGGACATTTAAAAGGAATCACATAAAAAATGGACTTTACTGAACCCAAACTATACCAGATAGAGTGTGAAAGGGGTCCATTGTACACTTTTTGCGTTAATTCTCTACATCCGCTTATTATCTACATATTATTATGATTGTTATTATCATTATTATTATCGTTGTTATTTTATAACTTAACATTTTTTGTTTCCCATACAGCTACCACAAGACACATTACACCCGCAGGTACAACTATTGCACCAGGTACGATGTCTGAAATTTCATAATTCGTCATCAATATTCCTCATTAATATTTACTCGATAATGTAAACTTTTTCAAAGACCTTAACTTCTGCATTTTCAAAGATTGTGTCTGGTTCCATTGATAAGCCCAACTACATGTACATGTACGTTTGGACTGCGACCCCGTCATAGTATACCCGTGAGGTGATCGCAACCTCCGATCGAATCTTACGATCTCACTATTAGGATGGCATGAGACATTTGTTGTTTTTGCTCTTACAGTATAATATCATGAAAATCAGAAATGTGGAGTGCGATAGCGTTTGTGCGAATGTATTGTATGTATCTCGGGACTACCCGGCAAGTTTCACTTCTAAATCGTAAACTCCAGACTGATTTTCACGTAAAAGCGCTTACTGATGCCTACATCCACAGGAGCCACTGTTTCATGTGGAAGTATGAGCATGACCGCCATTCTCGATAGAACCCTCTTGGAGAACAACGGGGACGCTCGCGATGTCCACTTCGAAGACCAGGGTTGCACCGGCTACGACTACAGTGGCTCACAAATCGCCGTCACCACCAGATATGATGAATGCAATACACAGAGCGAGGTAAAATTTCCACACCACAGTGAATAACCATTCCGACCGTATGGGCACAAACTTCATTACGTTCTCTGGTTGGGGTAGGTGTGGGCACTGTCATAACTCTCAGGTAATCACTCGAGCATCCAAGAGACCGCCTCTGAGTGTTCTAAAACATACATTTTGTCGTGCTTTCCCCACCCCAAATCGTCGTCTTCATCGTCGTAAAATACACATATGCTTTATTCTAGAATCGGACAATTACGCAGTTGCTTTCATTCTCCTTTATCATTCAACTTTATAACCTGATTTTGTATGAATCTCATTATAGCAGTCTGGATTCGATTTGACGGTGTTCATAAATTTCCCATTATTTTAAATTTGCAATTTCGAGAAAACTAAAAAAAAACAATGGATTACTTCTTGAGAATCTGGTCACTTTACTACTTGCTAAATATTGAGGCAAGCCTTGTACCCCAATCTATGATAGAGTATAATTATGTACATTGCAAAAAATACGGTGTTGATTTACCACCAGCCGGGAATCTATTATGTCCACACTAGAAAAGTATTGAAACAACACCAGTTTGGAATCAAACGGATGCTGTTTGAATGGTAATTAGTGCTGTATAAACACTTACATGGTGTAAAATCAAACTGGTGTTAACACTTCTCTGGTGTGGACATATATAGATTCCGGGCTGGTGTTTAATCAGCGCCGGTGTTTTCACAGTGTGAAGAATTCAAGATTAGAGTTCTTCTTATTAATCAATCTTACACAATTATGTGTATGGTACGGAACACATTTTTGTGTATGATCACTGAAAAAAGGAATGGTTGTGGAGGGGGGGGGGACTTCAGTCCCTTCCCCTTCCCCAGGGTCCAAGCCCCCTGTATTTAAGAGCCCTGGAAGACTGGAACCCGAGTCTCAGATACAGGCAACACTTTTGATATTTCCTCTTGCCTCAAGTAATGAAGCCAATATCAATACCGAAAATCTGACTGACTATTCAATCAAGCTTTCAACGTTGATTTTACTTGGTATTCCCTTTATATCACTCGTACAGCAAACTGATGCTGTCATCAAGTACTCCAATGTCGTGACGTACTTCAAACCGACCAGTGAAAATGGTTCGCAGATCACCCGTGACTTCCGGTTAAAGATCCCGGTCATCTGCGAGTTGAATCGTCGCAGTCTGCTGGGCAATGACTTCAAGCCCAAAGTTGGCATCGTCAGTTTTACCGAGGTGGGTTACGGTAGTTTCTCGCTCATTCTCGGTCGCTACACCGATGAGCATTTCACCACGCCGCCACCGGACCTCGACGCCCTGGTGCATCTAGGTCAAAAGCTATACTTTGGGGTAAAACTGAATGCCTCGACCGATCTGACTCTGTTAATCGATCGTTGCTGGGCAACGCCTGATGTCTACCCGACGAACCCAATCAAATATACCTTCATTAAAGACGGGTAAGTAACTATGTTCGAGGCCTACGATTTTTATAAATCTATTCTTGTATTTTATTACATACGGTCTGCTTGCTGATATTTTATTCGTAGGGCAATTGGTTCCCCCCTTTGTTTGGTAACGGGAGTGGGTAAATACCTGCCAAATATCTTTGCATGGATCAGACAATACTACAGACGGAGCTTTCTAGTTAACCCACATTCACACACACATTTGAAGGGTTCAACATTACTAAATCAGGCATTCCATTTTGACGTTAAACAATGGGACAGGCGGCAATTGTTGATCAACAAAATACATGACCAGAGAGATGAGCGGAAATGAGAAAATGTAAACACTGCTTTATGAAAGTGTTTTGGAAGCTTTTAGGAAGCGTGTGTGTTGGGTCACTGGTGTCGATCCGTTCACTTTAATCATTTGACCGAGGAGAAAACAGCTTTTATAAATAGGTGTGGAATATCTATATTATAAATATTTAATCTAATATCGTCCTTATATCTTTGTCGATTTTAATTACTTTTCTTATATCCGCACAGATGTGGACTTGATTCTACCGTTGGATTCCACGAGGAAGACGCCTCATTAAAAGGATTCTCCATCGATGCCTTTACTTTCATTGGTGAATACCACGAGGTAAGGGGGCGGAATCATGGAACAATAAAACACATTTGGAGCAAGGGTGACAGGGGCAGTGGCGATACCAAGGGGAGGGGGGGGGCGGGGAGCATTTGGCCCCAGTCAGGATCGTTGCTCCACCCCTCCGAAATTTTGAAAACTGGATAAAAAATGTATAATAAATGCTATCATAAGCACCCTACTCAAACTGTAAAGTGCTCCAAAACAACATTTTCATTTATTAAAAATTATTCTCAAACACAAATCTTACAAGTTCATTAGGGGGACGATCGCCCTAGATAATGTATTCGGAAAATTTTGTAAATGCGAAGATTTTTTAAGAAAGCATTAAAGCACCATAAAACCATTAACCTTGCCATGATCATACTATTGATCATACAAAATTATTCATTTTTCTGCGTGCTTCGCATGACGAAAATTTGGGGCACCTTACCACATTTTGTCCAGCCCCACCCCCATCCGAAACTTGGATTAACGCCTCTGTGGCCAGGCAATAGATTAGTAGTTTTTTTTTCCAATCGAAACATTCCAATATTTGGTTTAAATAATGATTTGCTTAGGGGAAATTTATCAACTTGACCCCGTCTGAAGTTGCGATTATGTGCATTTTTAAATTAAGGGGATCGAATTTTGTTTAAAGTGATTGGCTAACATTGATTTGACTTTTAAAAATCTGAGCTGGAAGGTCACACTTGTCACCTGTGTGTGATATATGTTACAAAAATGTAGCCCAGAAAAAAATCGCGTCCGGAAATCATTATTTAGTGCTTCAAAAAAATGAAATATAAAGTGACCGAAAACACCATCTTAATTTCATCCCATACGTTTATGTGCTCAATTTAAGCATCTGTAAATTGTAAATATATATTTATGTGTAGAAATCGCCTGGCAGTCGTGGATTTAATCCCAGGCGAGTCATACCAAAGACTTAGGTGATAGAGCCGCTTTATTTTCAATAGGTCTAATGCCAATTTGCCCAATTGCCAACTCGTCTATTATCATGTCTACCATCGGTTTGTCCACTATCCACATGGTCTAATTGAAATTGTGTCCACTGTCTCCTGTAATAACCAGTTGGTCTAATAGCCGTTAGTTAGTCCATATTTCACTTTGTCTGGTTGGAAAAAGCGTTCATTGTGCGAAATGAATGAAAATAAAACGGATATTACACCAATTTGTAACAGAATGGAATGGATATAGAAGAACTAGTAATTAGACGAAATTATGATTGGATAATGATTACTAGTATTGGACCAAATGGATGTTACATGAAGTAGTGATGGATAATGGGATTATACTAAATCAAGGTGCAGTCGACCATTGTGATGAGTGGACGAGTTGGGTTAGGGTTATTTTTTTATTTAGGGAAATTTTCTAGAGGTCTGAACCGAGGGAAAAATGGTTCATAAGAGCCGAAGTGGCTAACCTCGGTAAATAAGGATTATTATTACTATTATCAAATCCTGATACCGATTTTTCAGGGGGTGGGCTGTACAAGAAAATATTGACAAGCAGAAAAAACCAAAACATAAACTAAAATAAATTTGACTACAAAACGGAGGAAATTTTGTTCCAGGGGAAAAATCAAGCAAAAAGAAAAAGAAAAAAAGAGAGAAAAACGTCCTCACTTATGCATAAGATATATCCCCTAGAAATATTTATCTTTCTCTAAAGGGGAGGGGGAGCCGGATGGGAAGTTATTTTTCCCACTGCAGTTCTGGACCCCAATATGGATATTTATGATTTGCGTCTTCGGAACAAGAATACGCATACGACAATTTGAGGGTGCTGACGGTGCTGCTCAGCTGATCGATGACCATGGCATCGCGAACTACCACGCGCATGCGTACTCTTATTCCGAAGACGCAATTCATGAACATTCACATTTGCTTTTGGGGTCCGGAGCTGTCGTGGGAAAAAAATAATTTCGCGGGTCGGATGTGCCCCTACTTGGATCCGCCATTGTGCCGTAATACTAACGAGAATTCTTATCATCCTATTTTGTTTGTGCGCAAAAGGTCTTCCTTCACTGTGACATCTTTGTCTGCGAAGACAATGATCCCTCGTCCCGATGCTCACAGGGATGTGTGTCCAGGGCAAGACGTGCAGCCGGCGAGGCTCGGGGTTCGAGCTCCCAACCACACACCATTTCCAACGGTCCAATGTCTAGTCAACATGCCAGGTCAATGGGTGAGCTTTCCCATCTACAGTGTAACCAAAACTGTTTACATTTTGAAGTGCTTATTTTATCCCTTCACTCTAACAACTATTATTTGAACTTTTGGTGTTTTTTACAACTTGTTTAAGATTTTAAACAATTTGTTCAAAAGCTGTAACAACTTGTTTGAAACATTTTTTTAAGTTGTTAGCATGACGGGCTTAAACTTTAAGGGTATGCACAATACTTAATAATACTCAATATACAACATTATTAAAGCGATGTAAGCCTGGGAGCTCACTGTTACATTTTATTTTAATTTGATCATGTTGATTGTTTTCTTCATATTTATGTCTCTATTTATATCTTGGATATATTTATTATCTTTATATTTACTTAGGGGCGATTAGTACATAAATGTGTGTTTTATTCCCCCGCCTGTGTCGTTACATTGATCCAAATATTGTGAAGAATTTTAAGGCTTTTTATAACCTATGATTTTATAGATCATTGACTATTTCACGGTATTATTAGACAAGTCATTTACAGTAAGTTATTGACAATCGATAAAATATGCCTACATAAATTATGACGTCAATTTATTACAAAAAAGAACACCTGTAGAATTCTAGCATGAATAACAATAGTCATAACAGAATAGAGAATTCATAGAGAGCGCGATAGCTCAGTCGGTATAGAGCGGGAATTTTGGCTAAAGGTGACCCGGGTTTGAAGTCATTCATCCTCATTACCAGGGGGCGTTTCATGAAAGGACTTGTCGGAGGTTTTATCCGACAGTTACTATGGTAAAAGTACCTCTCAGCCAATCATAATCAAGGAAAGTTGTCAGACCTGACAACTTGTCGGACGAAAATATTGATGAAACGCTCCCCAGGTTCTTCGGATAGAGCCTTAAGCCGTAGTTTCTCTCATTGTTGCTTACAAGTATTCATGCCTTCTTGGCAATCAGGTAAAAAAATCCAACAATACTTGCATAATATCCAATACAGATATATGTTTCAAAAGCATTGGAAATCACTACACAACCACTAAAATGTGCATATGCATACAAATTGTCATTTGCTCACAATTCTGTATTATCATTTGGCGAGCCGAGAGCAGACTTTTGGGGCATTTTCTTTACTTTTGCCCCTATCCGAAACACGAATCGACGCCCCTGATATTCAATATCACCTTTCCCGGTCTTTCGAAAGGTGTCACACAAGATAGGCCTATCGACGCATCATTATTTGGTTAACAAAAATAAAATAATTTACTTTTGAGTATAAACATCATGTTTATATCATGCAAACGTTTATCAATAATAGTGTTTCTCTCTCTCTCTCTCTTTCTCTCTCAGACACATCGTGGTTGGCTAATCCAGTCAATATGATGCTGGTGGCGGCCGCTGGATTCTTCATTACCATGGTTGCCATGGTAACAGTGAGAGAGTTGAGATCACGCGGCAAACCATCCAAAGGATACAACCGTCTGGAGGCAGAAGGTGAAAATGAAGCTTAAGAAATGGGAAGAATTTTGAAGAAGAAGGAGCAAGGAAAAGATCGTCAGCAATAGAGTGATACGAAGAATGATACGAAATTCCCCCGTTGTCTCCCAGCTCGCCTGTTCTTTTAAACATGCTTATCATTCAGCTTACATGCATTTTATTTCAAAAAGGGCAAATTGTGAATTGATTTTTAATTTCAGTAGCAGATTTTAGACGCGCTTCTCGCTTTTTACGATTACTTCTTTTTAAAATTTTATCTAATTCTCTACTTCATTACCCTGATGCTATTTGTTGTTGCTTTTTGTTTCGAGTGTATCAGTTGTTTGGACTCTCTTTAAAATTGCCGTATCATTTTTCCGGGGAGATTACGTATAAACCATATTTTCCCGCCCAATACTCTACGTTAAATAGCGTAAACTTTCAGGAAGACCACAAAGACAAATATGCTACTGTATACAGCCTGTAAAACGTTGCGCATCAAGTTTCCAGAAATATTTTCCTTATTTTTAATGGTAAATTTCTGCAAGGGAACTTTGCAGACTATGCAACTTTGTAGGAACCTTTATGGTTACCGTAAAAAATATGGCTATTTCATTAATGTCACCGTTTAATCGGGTCTTTCGTAAAATTTACGCTATTTACATAATAAACTTAAAATATAAGCATTACGATTTTCCCGTAAAAGATAATTATTACATTGCTAATTGTTCTCGGTTACAGATGTATGTGTTCCCCCTCTCCGTGATGACTGCGAACTAACCACGGATGTCTTAATAGGGGAGGGCGACTTTTTTAGATGACGTCATTTTTTTTTCTAACTGGATAGTAGGGTATGAAAACGATGCATAATCCAAGCCTTTAATTTGAGTAGCTTCAATTCTGTTTTCCTTCTCTTTCACCCCCTTCCTCTCTTTTTAAAAGCACTTCTTAAAGAATTATAAGGAGCGACTGTCCCCTGCCACCCAACTATTGTTCTGTTTTGACGGTTACACAATTGCATTGTATACTAAATATTCATTAGTTCTGCAATCACTGTGTCGAGCAGAATACTAAGTGTTAATTGAATCCATAAACCACTGACCAAAAATGAATTGATTTAAGGTTTGATACAGAAATCATTAGAAACAATGTCAAATTCCTCTCATACTTTGTTACACTATTATTCCATTATGTTTTTGATAAAGCCAGATCGATAATAGATGAAAGAAAAAAAAAATGAACGAATAAAACAAAATTTGCTCATGTGATGGTATTAAATCTATCAGCTATTTTGGAGATATTGGGCGCTGTTTTTTCTATGTTCTCTCTCGTTTGGTCTATAACCATTTTTTTTCTTCAAATATAATCAAGAAGCTTTAAGGTAAACATTGGTAAAGCTTACAATTTGATTATTCAAACTGTATTTTTTTGTCTGATTTGATTTAGTCTACAATCATTTTGACATGGCCTATACTAATCCTATTTCGTCTAAATTTTACTTGGACTTATACCCAGTTTGTTAACATTACATTGCTTCTGAGACCCCATGTATACATGGCATATTTAGT